>NC_088926.1:28307500-28427500 GCF_038396675.1 Hydra vulgaris
AAAAATTATAAATTTACATTCGCCAAATATTTTTTTTAAAGATGAAGTTGGCATAGCAACATATTTATTGCGACTTGTCAGAATTTATATGCGTCTCTCGCGTCAAAAATTCTTGCCAGCTCTTAAATTTTGGGATTTATTTTGATAATTGTTTAGTTATGTTTATAAATTATGTTTAAAAATAAAAGTATGTAAATTATAAAAACTTTGTGATAAGGTAAATATGTATACTATAAAATAATTTTGTAAATTTATAAAGTTAAAATTTTGTAAAGGTAAATATGTATATTATAAACTAATTTTATCAATAAAATCGTAATTATAACAAACAACGTTTTTTATATCTTTCTTATTATTGATTATCAAATAATTATTTATATTATTATTTATTTATGTAATTATTATGAATAAAAAGGATAGGACATTAAAAAAAAAAGTCGTAGTTTAAAATTCTCCAAATCATAAAAATAACAACTAGGGTCGTTTCCACACCTACAGTGAGTCGACACTTATCGAAAGTTTAAATAATAACATAAATTTTGCGAAAAGAAGTAATTATTTTTTTATTTTTATATTTTGTGTATCAACAACATCGTCATGCACTTTAATTACAATACATAGAAACCGCAATATATAGTTACTTAAATGAACTCAGTGGGTTTATTACGTCAGCCTATGAAAATACTTTTTTTTTAAGTACTAGCTGTTAGAACCGTTTCAAATAAAACAAGGAAATTTAAGCATAAAGTTTTATTTCTAAATTGACCTAATTAGGTAAATAAACCATGAATTATTATTAATATTATTAAAACAACTCATCATTACAGTATCAAAGTAGCATTTTTGAATGTACAATAAGTATGAACTAAAAAAAATGTCATTCCATTCATATCGCATGTCCAACGAATAATCAATTTGTTTCTTTTTTACTATAAAAATAAATAATACTTTACTTAGATTATTTTACAATGGCGCGACAAAATTATAAGACAAAAGTTTATAGTTCAAAACGAAGACTTCAATATACAGAAAGTCAATTACGCTATGCTATTAATACTGTTAAAACAGGCATGGTTGTGTACAAAGCGAGCAAGACGTTTGGAATTCCTTATCAGACGCTTCGTAATAAAATATCTGGAAGAACTTTTTTGAAAATACAGATAAGAAATCAAAAGTAGAGGAAGAAAGACTAAAAAAGAAACAATTGGCTATGGAGAAAAAGTTATTAAATAAAAAAAAACTAAAAAAGAAAGAGAAAACATGAAAGTTAAAAAAAAAAGAAGTTGCAAAAGAGTCAGAAACGAGTTCCATTTAAATGTTGATAATAATTATAAAATAGGACTTAGATACTTATGATGAAACTATCCTTTCCAGTTCAAGAACTTAAAGGATAAGTATACTAAAGTAATGGAAATGCTTTAAAAACTTAAATTTTAATTCATAAAAATGTTTTTATTACTATATAATTAGTGTTTACTTGATAATAAACATTTAATTTATTTAATAGTCTTATTCTTTAATTTTATACCTAAAAACGTTTTATAAAATGTTACCAATGCATTAAATTTTCATTTGAAACCGCGAGCGCATTTTAAACCAGACACTAAAGTAGATTTTAAGATATACGATAAGTGTCGACAATAAATACGATAAGTGTGAAACACTTACGATAAGTATGGAAAACTGCGCTTTGAAAGATTGATCAAAGTAAGTACATTACTGATTTAAATTTAAGAGTGAGAATAATTTTAAACTAACTCTTATCGCAAAAATATGCAAAAATACATTTCTAATGCATTACTTCTTTTTAAGTAATCTTATATATTATAAAAAGTTTTATTAAACTCACGGTAAGTACGGAAACGACCCTGCTACTTTGTCAAACCATATACACATATATTTTATTTTTTAATGACTTAAATGTTTTTACGACTTTAAAGTGCATTTCGATGACAATTTTAAATATAAAACATAATTTAATAATAAACTCAATCAATAGGAATTTTTCTTTTAAAAAATATAGCAAAATAAGTTTATACATTGAAGTTATTACTCTCGCTTTCTCTTTCTATATCTGATATTGGTAGAAGAAAAAGGTCGATACAATTTGATACAGCAGATTTTTTTCGTTTTCCGGATAGCGATGAAGAGCAGCAGATAGTCTTCTTATTTTATCTTTATACCATGCATCAAAAGCAGGGTTTGGGTTAAATTTCTCGATACTACATTCTTCTTTGTCTATTCGTACAAGAGATTCAAGACGATCACGAGATTGTTTGTTTCTCCTATCTAATTTTACTCTGTTAATGCGGAAAACATACGTTCTACTTTAGCGTTTGTAAATGGACAAAGTAAAAGCAATTCAGATACGTCTAACACATTTCTGCATTCAGCAATAAATATATCTGATCTAATTATTTTTTTCCACGTTTTCAAATAATATTCACCTAACGAATATTTTAACATTGGAAAAGTATAACTTTTTAAAACAGTCCACTAAATAAAAGTTTCAACAGTTTCACACACACCCCCTCCCTCAATTTTTAGAAGGTCATTTGAAACCACTTCTGCGACAACTTTATCACCTAGTGAATTTAAAGGGTTCATTGGCCAAATAGAAATGTCCGAAAGAAAAATTGAATTATAGAATAAAGGAGATACCTTAATATATATGAAACGTAAATCCATTCTAGTTGTTAAACTTTTCATTATATCAGTATAAATGCGTTACACCGATGCATATTTTTAATAAAGTTTTCTAAAGGAATGTTTTGGTAAATAAAAAAGGCCGTCTTTTTTGACTGTACTTTCAATTAACTTTTTATAGTTTGTTGAAATAGTTTACTCTGTTGAAATATTGTCTAACAAACTATTCAAGAGAACTTTAAGTTTTTTCATTGTTAAATTAAATTGCTGCAGTTTGCGCACAGCTTTTACTGGATCATGTATATCTTGCTGGAAGCCAACTCTCAAGCGTCTCAACGGTGCAAGAACACCTAAATAAACAGATAAACGTACAACAAGAGATGAATTTTTCAAAACTTTTAAAAACCTTTTAGTTCGGCCTTTTTCAAAGGCTTAGAATCTGTTTGGCTAAAAAACTTTATATGAGAAATAAATGCACCATAATCATCTAAAGCTATTTTGACTGCATTCCACTTATTATCCAGCCAACGAGTACCAAATAATGTATTACTTGAAGCAATGGAGATTTTATTTTTAGTAGTGCTCTTAAACCTGTTTAACCCTAAGAGTTTTTTAGTTATGTTATTTATTCCAACTCTTGCAAACTCTTTTTCTAGACAGATTTGTAAACCACAGCATTACCATTGTCAGGGCTTTCAATCGACAAAAGTTTAACGCAGGGACTGCTTTTAAACAAATACAACACATACACTAATTTCTGTTTGAGTGTAGCAATATCACAACTGCCATCATTTAAAATAGGTTAATATCTCGACTTTAAAAAATCATCTCTGAAAGAATCTCTAGCAATTTTACCGATGTTATCTGTAAAAATACCAGCAGCTCGAATAGTTGGGAAACTATTACCTGAATCAACGCCGTTTTATTAAATTAGCTCTAGCAAATCAGGGAAATCGGAAAATGGAAGTTCTTTTTTTGCCAAGTTGTAAACTGCATTAAACTTCTTCTCAAGCGAGTAACGATCTTTTTCATCATTTTTTTAGCCTTTTTCTAATATGATTGTTTCTATTTATATGTTCTTTAAAATTTTCTGCTATCAATTTACTCCGATAATCGATCTGAGGTGCTTTCTTATGTTGTTTACTATTGCAATGACTTCTTACGCTGTCTTTTTCAATTGACGGAGTTCCAGGGCGAATTTACGAAATAGAAAATGTATTAATGTTTTTAATACAAGATTCATAGTAGTTGCAAAGCTAGCAGCGTAATCTTACAACACCATATCCCTCGATGCCATACTCAAACTTTAAATTAAATTCTTTTTTCCATTTCAAAGCAGTATCTAATTTACAACGGTTATCTTTAGTTTTTGGTAAGAAAAATGATGCCATATCTTTAAATATTTAGTTCACTTGATCTACTACGCTTTCAATTTAATATGTTTTAAAACCTTTAATTTAAAAAGTTTTTAAATCTTTTCAATTTGCTCAAAATCATTTTAAATTGAAACGCCATTTTGCGAGTTAAAGCCATTAAAGTCTCAAAACCATAGTTACGTATTGGTTTCATGTATTCTATAACCCTTTGCTACCATCTTAAAATTTTTGAAGACTTATAATAACTATCCGCCACAGACAATAACAAATAATACCACGCTGGAATATACTAACAGTGTTACGTACTATAAGCGTTATAAACTATATTATATTTTGTTTTTTTTTAGTATTTATTATTATTTGGTGTCGTTTTTTTCATTTTAATTATTATTTATTTAAATATATATTTTTAATTATTATTAATATTTTAAATATATTATACTTACTAGTTTAATTATACAACATGGCCCCCATACCCTTGGCCGTAGAGAGAGGGGGTCAGGGTGTATATTGTCCCGGGACCCGACTATCTTTAAGGGCCTGTAAGAAAAAAGAGGGAGCAAAAAAAAAATTTGAGCCAATTTGGCATTACACGTTGCATGTATTTGGACAAGATAGAGCCCGCAAAAAATTACCCTGGCGCCTGTCTTGGCTTTCTACGGCCCTGCAATAAACAAACAAGCCTCGTAAAAAGGTCTATAAATTGGTGAAATCTAGAAAAATATTCACAAAAAATTAATTATTGTCTTTTAGTGGTATTTAGTTACATTATGATTTATTTAATTATTTTCTAGCAATATTTTTTTGTAGGTTTTTTTTTGCCATTTTCTATGGATTATGACTCGCTGATTGTTGTCCAATAATGACTATTTTGGACCTCCAAACGTAGTTGTCCGTAGGTCCTTTAATGACGTTTATTGTGGACCATTAAGTACTTGGACGTACTTTAGTTGTCCAAAATGGATGAACATAAGTCGTTTCATTTGTAACGTCCAATGGACGTCCTCGGACGTAAAAAAATGGTCCGAAATTTGAAAAAAGTGAAATTATCATTTTAATTTTTGTAAATTTAAAAACTTTTTTAAGCTTTAATATTTTTTTATAAGAAAATATTTAAAAAATAAAGTTTATGATAACAAAGTAATCACAAAATGTCAATTCAATTTTTTTAAGTTATACAAGTGAAAAATTAATTTAACCTCCATCTAAATAGTAAAAGTACTTTTCAAATAATCTTAGGCTATTCTTATTTAGACAAGCAAAACCGTAATACTATTATGTATTTTGATTTTAATTTCTTTCCAACCCATCAAATAATTAACCATGCATGGTTTGTTTAATTAATGCTTTAGTTTTTCTATATATACAACATTGTTGTATATATAGAAAAACTTTTTATTTTCAACTATATATTCATATTGGAAAACTTTTATTGATTTTATTAGTACGTTATAGCAGGGAAATTTTGCTACTCAGCTACATAATTTACATTTTATTAAGCGGCAAAATTTTTTGCTCATATACATAATTTATCAGGAAAAATGCCGTTGACGGAAAATTTTGTCGATTTTTTTTTAATTATTTTTATTTAAAAAGTATGGACAATCAACAATCAGGTTGATTTATTAGTTAAAGGAATATTTCTTAAATAAGAAGAATATTCAAAGATTTTTAAGTAAAGGATAGCTTGCTTTTTTATTATGATAAAAAAGAAACACTGATCTGTTGGTATTTTTATAAGGTACGTTACGTAAATAACTTTTTGCAATAGTATTGTAAAATATGTTGCATATAAAACCTAATAGTTAATGTTTATAATCTAAATATTAAGACGCTAATGAATAGTGCGCATAGTTACGCCTAACATTCGTGTTGGTAATGACGGTTCTGTATTCTGTAAAATACACCATTTCTTAGTTTTTAAGTAGTTTCTAGACTTTTGAATGCGCGGTTATATATTCCATGCGGTCTTTCGAGTAAGATCAGCAAGCAAAATAGAGCTGATATATTATTATTTTTGAAAATAATTGATGTTGTTCATTGTATAAAATAGAAAAATTAAATAATCGTTTGTTTGTTGTTGGTTGCTTTTATTTTTCTAATTTTTTCAGCCTGTTTTCATTTTTTAGAAAAAGTTTATTACTAAAATGTCCGGTAAAATAGTTTTTTTAGTACTATTTAAACATGAATACTGTAATTTATCTAATATTCTAAATATGAATACTGTAATTTAATAGTGTTAGTGTCGTTTCACTTTCTGTTTTAATAAAGAACTTTCTAGGCTTTTCTAAAAACGTTTCTTTACTCCACGCGGTCTTTCAAGCAAGGTCTTCCAGCCGATTAGAGGTGATAAATCTTTAGTTTCAAGAGGAACTGATGTTGTTTATTGTTTAAAAACTAAAATTTGTTTGTTGTTCGTTGTTTTTATTTTTCTGTTTTTTTTTAGAAGAAGTTAAAACTAAAATGACTTGTAAAAAAATTTTTTTTAGTACAATGTTTCTTTTTTAGTAAAGTGTTTCAGTTTTGTCTTCAGTCATTTTAGATCAATTTAAGCAAGTTTTTTTCATTTTTCAGAGCAGTTAAAAGGAGCTGAAGGCCATTTTAGTAAGTATATAGTGTATAGTAGTTTACTTATAGTTTATATTAGTAACATAGTTATATTAGTTTATTTATAGTTTATAGTTTGTTTATATAGTATATAGTAGTTTATTTATAGTTTATATTAGTTCAAGTTTATTTATCGTTTATATTAGTAAATTTATTTATAGATTATAGATAAGGATTAATGAGAATACAAATTTTTTTTTAGACAGGCTAGCTGACAGCGACTTAAGTAAGTTTTATCATTTAGATTTTATTTGAGTACAAATGTAGCATTAGCAATTTTATTGCATATAATTTTATCATAATTTTTATTTTTAGACTGACAGGTAGAATTCAGTAAGGACTTAGATTTTGTAGATTTAAAAACTTCTTTTGAATATTCTTTAACTTCAGTTGCACCAGCCACAACAGGTAACTTTGTACATTTATTTTAATATACTTAAAATACATTTGTTACTTAACTTTTAAAGCAATAAATATTGTTTATTTCAACATTATCGTCAAGATTATATAATCAAACTTTTTATTTGATAATTTATTTTAGTTGCTTCTGGATCAACTTTAAATAATGGTAACTCATTAATTTATATTTTATTATAGATAAATGTAGATAAAAAAATTTAAGTTGGAAATTTTTGTAGATTTAAAAGCAGTAAGCTTTTTTCTAAAGGTTCTTTCTATTTTAGGATTAAATCCACTATCACTACATTTGTTCTATATTTATATAATATACTTTAATAACTTTTGCATTTGAAAAAATATATCTATGTTAAATTACACCAGGTTGTAGAAAATAATTATAGTTTAATGATAAGGTTGTACACTGTTAGAGCAGATTATAGATCTTTGATCTGTTTAATCTATTTAATAACCTACTACCAAAGGGAAAATTTACTATCAGTTGATTGTTTGTTTTTCTGTTTAGTTGACAACAATGAAGAGAGAGGTTTATGTTTAAAAGGATTTTTATTTTTTTATAAAGTAAATAAAATGTTTTTTAAAATATTGTTATTAACTTAAAAGTAAAACAGTAGGTTTTTATAATTTTATACAATAAGCCCAAGAACTTAGGTAACACTTAAAATTATATTGTCAATAATAGAAAAGAAATTTAAAATTCTCAGTAAGACAGCTTCTTTTATTTTACATCCTGTTAGTTTAATTAAAATTTATTTTCTTTATTTGATCAAAAGAGAGCTAATAGAGGTATTAGTTATATTAGTTTAGTGAATCTATTTTTAAAAAGTTAAGTAGATATTTTAACGTCTATACATTTAAGTGATTTTATTGTTTAGACACAGAATTGAAAACTGAAATAAGTCAGTGTTTTTGCTATTAGATAATTCTTAATAGGAATTTGTTTATTTGTACTGTAACTGGAATTTTAAAATTCAAGTACTTAAGCTTTATTTTCTCTTTTTTTTTAGGAGAGTTGGAAAAAAAACTAAGTATAAATTATGTGATTAGTTTAGTTAAATAAATAAAGCATTTATATCTGTACACTTAGTAGTCCAAATCATTTGTCACATTTTAGAAATAGTCCAGGAGAGAGTAAATAGTAAAATAAATAGTCTTCATTTACTTTTTTATTCTTGATGGTTAAATTTATGTTTTATTTAATTTGTCTTGAGGCACATGAAATATAATTTTGACAAAAATAAAAAGTTAAATAAAAAAAGTGAAAAGTCATTTCTGAACTACAGACGTTGTTCCGTTGAACATTGTGGGGACACCAGACCCTTTATATTGACTAAACTTTGTTTCACATAGTTGCAGGAAAACAGTCTTTATACCTATGTAGATACTGAAAAACTATAAAGGTGTCATACATAACTCATTTTCACAAAAAACTGGATAATTGACCTTTGTCTTCTGAGGTACAGGTATTGTCAGAATATTAAAAATTTAAAGTTTATTTTAGTTTTTTGGTTTAGTTTATAGTTAATTTTTATTTATGTTTTCATTAGTTTTAGCTTCAGTTATCTTTTTTCTTACTTTAGACAACTTTATGGAAGAAATGAGGGGAATAGGTAAAAAAAATTATAGTTATATATTTATTTATATGTAAACATAATTCTATCAATTATTCTGAGGTATATTTTGTCTTTAGTATCTGGTAGAAGCATAACTGGTAGGGCTGTGTTTTAAATTTTATATAATTTTTACGAAGAAATATGTGCAATAGGTGAAAGAATTATTTAATATAAATATGACATTTTTAAACTGTTTGCATTTTAATCATATTTTTATTAAAATTAAATTTCTCACAAATTTAACTCTTTTTAATTTACTTTTTTTTAATTTATTTTTAGCATCCTCTTCATCCTGTGAAAATGGTGAGGTTATGCTTTATATTTTGATTAAAAAAAATTGTAAATATTTTTAAATTTTACTATATCTTTCTATTTGTAATTTTAGAGTCATTAACATTTGAGGAATACCAAAGATATCGCTCCCAACACCCAGGGTCTCTCTCGGAGAAGTCCTTCAATATTTAGCTAAGTATTGGCGGTATGGATGAGCCATGCTTCAAATGGAGGGCTCATCCATACCGGGGTGATGGGAGACACCGAAGAAAAAACAGCAACCAAAAGGTTGTAAATGTCTTCTATCAGTGAAGATATTTATAACTTTTTTGTTGCCGTTTTTTCTTCGGTGACTTATTTTTATTTTTTTTTATTTTGTAATTTTTTTTTTAAGTTTGTAATTTCTTTTTATAATATATTGTTATATATTTTGTTTGTTTTTGTCATTTTTTAATTGAAATTTTATTTGTTTTTTACCAATTAAACTTAAATATAGTTAAATTGATTCACTACCCAATCACCATAATATGATGCTACATTTTATTTGTTAAAAATAATTAATTGGTAGTTTAATTTATTGAAAACAGTGCTTTTAAAATTTACTATAAGCCAAGACTATTTAGCTATATAAATGCAATTTATTTATATATATTTGATTTTTTATCTTAAATGTTTTTAGTTTGGCTCTTTGAAGCATTTGTTTTTTTGCTTTTTAATTAAAATATTTTAAATCTATTTTTATGTCTTTTAAATTTAACTAAAGTTTACTAAAAGCCAACGTGAAATAACGTCGTAAAACAACACCGACAAGTTGCATCATGACAGCAGTTTAAGTATGACAACAGGCTACCGAAAAGCAGGTAAATTGTATTCCAGTTGTTTTTTTTGTTTTATTTTGTTTTTCTTTTATGTCGACTTATCTGTTACAGTTTTTATTTTAGGTTTGTCATACGACGCATTAATGCAATATAAACGATCAAAGTTTACATATTTTTTACAATTTGTTATGCACATGTTTGATTGTTAATCAACCTTTTTTTGTTTGAAACGTATTTGCACTCAATTGCTTAGTTATTTATAATAAATTTATTTAGTTGTGTGCATTTATTGTTTTAAAGACAATTTCCTTTTTTACAGAAACATGTATCAAGGGGATACCAAAAAATTATTAACTCATAAATAATATACGCTTACTTCATATTAATCTTATTAATTAAAAATTATGTTATAAAAAATATAACAAGAATTTAGCTTTAATCTTTCGTTAATTTAAGACATGACGAAGTGTAATTATTTTGTGCCAGTAACTAAAAACGTATTGTGTTGAACTTAGTAATGTCTAGGAAAATGGTTCTGTTATACACTGATATGACCTATGTCAGTTGTAAATTACTCAAATAACGTTAAATAGTTGGTAAATTAATTTACTTTTATTTTACAGATGCTTTAATTTTTTAATTTGAAGACTTTTTTCTTACAGGGTAATAGTTAGGGTTTCGCAATTTAAATTGTGGAAAACAGTCACTATAAATTAAGTAATAGACCGACAGTAACCCGTATTACGGGTTGCTTTCTGCTAGTATAATATTAATAACTAAAACGTTTAATACATAAAGTAATAAGTAAGTATGTTGTTAAAAATATTATTTATAAATAATATAAAGTTATTAAATACTCAATTAACTAAAATGAGCATTTAGAGTTAACTTTGTTACAATTCGCATAATATAATTCTTCATAATTTACTTTATAGAGCATTTAAAAAATACTTAGCTGAGCTCTATCTTATAAGTGTAAAAGATAAAGTACGGAGAAAAATAGGCATTGATTTATTTGACCTCTTCTCCTTACAGATTTTGGAAATAAATATATCGCAACTGCAACATGCTTATTCTCTAAGTGGCCTGAATCTGGTCACCTAGAGATTAATATGATTAATGTGATGTTGAAATGAGTGACGAAAGGCTAGATTTTGTAAATAAAGTAATATGTTAGTTTTCTAATTTTGGATTGTTTTTGGATGTTTAAAGGTCATAAGTGGTCATTATTTTTTTATTTTTTGTTTAAAACGCCAGTTTTCTATAACAGCATTCATTATTCTATGAAAATTATTATATTGTCATTTGTGGGTAATAAAAACATGGATTATAAAAACCAGAGTAAATAAAGACCAGTCAGAAATGTTCTCGTTATCAGTAAACAGCACAAACGACTGATGTAAATACAATTAAACGAAAAAAATAGTAATATTTTTTCAGACTTTTCTATTAACAAATAAAAATATTTAGTTCCAAAATTTCACATTTCTTTTTTTAAAAAAAGTGTATTTTTATTTCTTTAAATATAATTATTTTTATTTCAGATTTGCTTTATAAACAATTTTTTTCATGTATTGTGTTGATATATTTGTTTATTACTTTAATTTAAACCTTATAATCAATTAAAAATCTAAAAATTTTGTTTTTCTTTTAAGATAGAGAGTTTTTCATAGTAATTTTTTGTTTAGGTCAATCATAATATAAAATAATGGAGACAAAGTGCAATTTCACAATTGCCTACCACCCATAGAGCAATGATAAAAGGTTTAATTGAACTCTTCAATATCAGCTTATAGAATATATTGATAAATGGCAAAATACATGGATCTATATATTATAAGTATTCTGTTTTCATATTGCGTCTCTGTTTAAGATTCTACAAAACAAATTCCATTTTATCTAGTATATAGTTGATAAGCTAGGTTTCCTGTTGATTCGCACATGCAATCAATAAAAAACAATATTGAAAGAAAACTTACTATTAACAATAGTTAGAAAAATAAAGAATGTTGTGTTAAAAGTTGCGAAAGATTATGCGAAAGAATGCCATAAGTTGGCTTTCTAGTGTTAATAAGAAATAGCAAAAAACTTTCCAGAAAAAGTTCAAGCTAGAGCCAAATTAGACACAACTATTCAAAACTTGTCAATGTTTAAAAAATAATACTTTATGTTTAATTAATGAAAGTAATTGCTTTAAAAAGTTAAAATAATAATACAATTTGGCTTACTTGAAGATTTATTATCTTTTGAAAAAAACTCTCAGGAAAAATCTAAGCTGACCACCATGCATTTTACTATTTTTACACAAACTGAAGAACATATAAAATATACTCAAATGATTATAAAGAAGCAATTTCCGGATTTTTTTGGCTTACAGGATACCTTATTTTCAAAGGCTGATAGATTCAAGGCAGTAAATAAAAATAAAATTTCAGTTCAGTTCCACTTAATTAGTTCCCGCTGAAACACCTCGTGTTCAACAAACAAGTCAATTTTACGATATGATAATTTCACTGTTTAAGTATTTAGAGACAAGTTTAATTAACAAGTCGGCCAGATGTTACAAAAGTTTTTATTGTGATTTTTAAGTATTTTAATAACCGTTAAAAGTATTCAGTAGCAGATTGGAAATTCGGATTTGAGCTCATTTGCTATAGCAAATGCTGTATATTTTGCTTTAGATGAACACCTAGAGGATTTAATATACGATCAAAAAGTCATGAGATATTATCGTGAAATAAAACTTTAAATTGGGTATTTTAAACCCTTCCCAATACTCAGGAAACAATTAACTTGAAAATTAGCCATTACAATCTCTTAACTGTAAATATTCAGCAGCATTAAACTTGCTCGATGCCATGCATTTTGAATTGTTTTTCTATTAAAGTGCATTGAAATTAAAACTGAAATCAGAGCTTGTAATAAAAATTGTTATAGATGTTTCAAACACTAAGCTAATTGTTTTATATAAATTAGTTTATGGTAATAAAAGAAAAATTATGAAATAAAAATAATATCTATTTATAATAAGGGGTAGGGCAGAAAATAATTTTATCAACTAATTAGTAATCTTCAAAATACAAAAGTTGTTTGAAAGCTATTTTATTAAGATGGGCTATCAATATTCTCCTTGTTATTTTTAAGTTTGAACTTTAAAAAGAGTTCTTTTGATTAAAAAGTTTTTTAGGTCAATCATTACAAAAAATGGCAGAAGTTTCAGCTTCTGCCACTCATTTATCTTAATCACCACCCGTAAAAACATTATTAATAATTATATTGCATCTATTCAATTTATGGAAAAACTGCCTAAATAATTATAACAGCGAAAATTTCAGTCAGTGGCAATTTTTCCTGAAAAATTATGTAGCTGAGGAAACACTTTTCTTAGTAGATAATGCAGCAGCGGCAAAATTTCCTAGCAACAAAATGTTATTTGATATTTAATCACATAGCTGACATTTCGAGTCACTGAAAACTTCCATAGATTATTTCTAACTTGTTCCCACCATCTTATCTTATCTTAAGAAAGATTAATCATTAATGAATTGAATGAATAATCTTTCTTAAGAAAAGTTAAGATTATTAAAAAAACAAAAACTTGTAAAACAAAGTAAAAATTATACAAAGTACTTACATAAAGTTGCTGGCTGAAGTGCATATGTATTTAGTGAGACCTTAAAGTTTATATTGGCATTTTCTAGCTGAGTCGGAAAGAGATTAATAAATACATCAAGTCCTTTGAATGAGATTCTATAAAAACCTAAATTTAAATTAATTTTTTTTTAAATACTTTGAAATATAGTTTCACAGTAAAAAATGCTACAAACACACAAAATGAAATGAAGAACTTTAGAAAATAATAGTTTGGAATAATTCTGGTTAAATTGTTTTAGTATTATATTTTTAGTTCAAAAAATTTTTTAAATAAACTATAAAATCTAGCCAAAGTTATGTAGAAACTTTTTCTTTCAATTTTGAAAATGAAAAAATTCAAAATTTTTAAAAAAATCATGAAACAGTTATTGATTAAATTTTCTACTTTATAAGCTTACGTCCATCATATGCATAGCTAGTAGTAATCACAATTGCTATTTGTATATATATATATAAATATATATATATATATTTATATATATATATATATATATATATATATATATATATATATATATATATAATATATATATAGTTGTATATGTATATATGTAAATATATATATATATATATATATATATATATATATATATATATATATATATATATATATATATATATATATATATATATATATATATGTATATGTATATATATATATATATATGAATATATATATATATATGTATATATGTATATATATATATATATATATATATATATATGATGATATATACATATATATATATATATATATATTCATATATATATATATATAGTAGTAGTAGTAGTAGTAGTAGTAGTAGTAGTAGTAGTAGTAGTAGTAGTAGTAGTAGTAGTAGTAGTAGTAGTAGTAGAAGTAATAGTAGTAATAGTAGTAGTAGTAGTAGTAGTAGTAGAAGAAGTAGTAATAGTAGTGCCCTATCAAGCATGTTTGACACAAAACTCTTTGCAGCCATTACAGCCAAGGTAATAGCCAGAAAGAGTTGCAGTATTTTGTTAAATAAGAAAATATTAACAAAAGTGTATACAAGTATCTTACGTACATAAACTTCAAGTTATGTAATGTTGAAAAATACTTAAATACGTATTACATTGAAAGTTGCATTGCGTCAACCTCTTATTAGTTTTAATATATAGCATCTGTTTCTGTTAAAAAAAAGTTATTATATAGTTTCAAAATTCAAAAGTCAACGTGCCACAGCGGTTTAGTGGTCAGCGCGCAGAGCTTATGAGCGATAAAGTTATGGTTCGATTTCCATCACTGGTAATTTTTTTTTTAGTTTTTTTAGATTTTTTTAAAATACAAAAGTCTTGTAAAGTTATTAGAGTTTTTATACAAACATATTCAACACTTTACCAAACGAAAAGATTTTCAAATAAGCTAAAAATTGTAAAAATCTCAAAAAACGGGTTGAAATTTGTTGCCTTTGTGTTATGATTGAGATATTTATATTATTTTAGTTTTAAATTTTAAGTTTTTTTAAATGCAAAGTTTAAGTTGTGCAATGAAAATGAGTATACGACATATTGATTAACAGAATATAAAGAACTATAATGTTTTTTTGTTTTGCATTATGACTTGCAAAAATTAAAAAAAAAAGCAGCTGACGGTTTAAACTTGCCGTGCGGCGACCTGAACTTTTTTTAAAACAGTAATGGGGTTAAAAAAGTATGTTTTCAATAAGAATAAAATAAAAAATTTAACTTTGTATTTAAATTAACTATTTTATTAAATTTAGTATTTTAAGAATTACTAAAAGTTATAGTTATTTAATAATATACGGAAAAAAACACATCTAAACTTTTTACAAAACTTGTGTTAATAAGGTTAGTATATATACTAAGGAGGTAATCCACAAATATTTATGGTGGTAACCCTTCTACAAAAGATTTTAGGAGGTAATCCACTGTTATTCAGCGTGGTAGCCCTCTCAAATATTTTTAAAAAATATATGTCGAAAAAAGCATGGAGTTCGACTTTGAATGATTAGAAGAGTCAAATTGGCCAACTATTCCTAGTGCATCTGCTGAAGTTACCAAAAACATGCATAAGTTGTCTGGCAAAACATAGTATATCTTTTCTGACTTTTTAAAACAACTTAATATTCTTGAAGATGAAAAGATAAATGTCTCAATAGCAACATCAAATAAACCAACAACAATATTTACATATGCACAAGCAACATCAATTCAGCAAAATCAATCAAAACCAAAATAAGCTGAGGTGGTAATGATGGCAAAAATTACAAACGAGTTTAATAATTAAAAGATTATTCAAATCTTTTTTTTTATTAGTTTAATAAAAAAAAAGATTTGAAAACAACATTATTATAAATGGGGTAGCTGATCATACTACTTTAGACAAACAAATAAATGAAGAAATTGATAAAAAAACCATTGAAACATTACTAAAAGCAATTAAACCAGATTTTTCAATAACAAATACAAAAAGAATAATTCGACTAACGAAAATTACTAAAAGACCAGAAGGACCACCTGACCTCATCTTAGTTGAATTGGAAAACAAAGAAACTCAAAAATTTTTAATTAAAAATTCCAAAAAATTAAATGATAATATCAACTTCAAAAATATTTTTATTAACAAAGACAAAACTGCAAACAAGAGATTGTTCGACAGTGAAATCAGAAAAGTTAGAAACACTAGAAACGCAGCACTTGCTCATGAAATTGAGGGAACAAATGGGAGGCAACGATGCAATGTGCACAATGGAAAAAAATATTATTGGGGTATACAATCACGTGAACTCAAATGGATTGAAATCAAATCAGCATAATTTGCATATAAAAGTTAAAAGATCCTCTACATTAAACTAGGCATACAAAATGTTCAATCTACTATAAAAAAATCTGCTATTATTCATGATATATTGCATAATCATTCTCTAGATATTTTTATACTCATTGAAACTTGGATAAAGTCAGACGACCCTACTGCAATTGAAGAAGATATGGCCCTTATAGGCTTTAAAACAATTCAGTACTGTCGATCAAATCATTGTGGAGGAGGCGCTGTAATAATATACCGGGACAACTTAAATATCAAACCACTCTCGTTATTTTCTACCTGCCTGTCTTATAAACTTACATTTGCCAAACTAAATCTGGCAAATAATATCTAGAACATTATTGCTATTTACCGATCAAATCAAACCATTCCAAAAGTATTTTATTTTTCGAATTATCTGATCTCCAAGAAGAACTTCAAAAAATATCTGGAGAAATACTTCTGTGTGGTGACTTTAACTGCCCAGGTACTACTTCAACAACCTGCAATCCAAGGCATGATGAGATTCTAGAGACCTACAACATGATACAAAGAGTTCAATCTCCAACTCGCATATCATCTACTATCAGTATAGCCAACTTGCTTGATCTAGTAATAAATCGACATGATGACATTTTACTCAACAATATTCTAGTAATTGATGAGAGTATTTCAGATCACTATATGATTCGGGCTGCACTTTATCATCAACCTTCAAATAGTAAAACTGTTTGGTTTTCAAAACGAAACTTTAGAAAACTAAACTTGTCATGCTATATATAAGAATTGCAAGTAATGTCATGTTGCTTATCACCTGAAAACAATGTGGATGATTATGCTGAACAAATAAGAGCAAATATAACAACTGTTCTTGATCATTTAGCACCTATTCGGAAATATTCAATGCGACCTGGTAAACCTGATGATAAATGGTTATCTTCAGATGCTAAGAATAAAAAAATCAGACGTCGTAAATTGGAGCGTTGTTATAAAAAAACTGGAAACTTATCAGATAAAAAACTATATCAAATTGCTTGCAGTGAGGCATCAGAAGCAATTCATAAATCCAAATGTAATCATTATAGGGAAAAACTAAAATTAGCATATGGTAATCAGAATGAATGATGGAGTATTGTCAAGAAAATACTACAATCAAATAGTTTTAAAACTAAAAACACAAAACCAGAAGCAAAATATAATAAGTCCAATATAATAAGTCAATACTTCATACACAAACTTGAAAGTATAAAAAAATACTATCCAGGAAAGGCTTGCAAAAAACCCAAAATCAAAATTCATCTTAGAGTTACATACCCCGTAAATATTTTAACAACATTTGGTACAGTCACACCACAGATGTATCAAAAATAATCAAAGCTCTCAAACCTAAGACATCGTCACTTGATATTATTCCAACAAACATTCTTAAATCTTGTTTAGAACTATTCAGTCCAATTATAGTTTACCTTGCTGACTTCTCATTCAAATCCGGAATTTTCCCAGCCTCATATAAAGTTGCTTAAACAACACCAATTCCCGAAAAATCAGGACTAGCAGAATACAATTTCCAAAATTCTTGAAAAGCTTGCATTATCTCGTCTTCTTCCACACGTAACTTCATCTATTAACTTCAATCCTTTACAATCTAATTTTAGATTGAATCACTCAACCAAAACGGCACTATTAAAGATATGCATTGACATCCTGCTAAGCATTGATGATGCTTTGAACACTATCCTCCTATCTCGAGACAAATCTTCAGCATTTGATACAATTGATCACAGCCTGTTGATTTCCAGTATTAAAGATAAATTTGGTGTCACAGAAAATGCACTAAAATGGCTGACATCATACTTGCACTCTGGAAAATCTTTTATTTCTATTAGATTAATACAATCTAGACTAATAGCAAGTTTAACAGGAGTACCACAGGGTAGTGTATTAGGCCCATTTCTATTTTCGATGTTTTTTTCGCCTATATATTGTATTATAGCTAAACTCGGTACCAATCATTATCAATATGCTGATGATACCCAACTTTATACTGTCATCAACCCAGGCATAGATAGCAATGTGTGTGTTGATGCAGTAACAATTGGTTTCTAGAAAATAGACTTCTCCTCAACTTAAATAAAACAGAAGCTATTTTATTTGGATCTAGAAAACAAATTAGCTAGAATAAAAATGGTTCAAAAATTGTTTTTTCTGGAATAGTACTAACTACTATAAATTCAGTAAAAACCCTTGGTGTCACCCTAGGTTCTTTTTTAAACAACAAACTGGTTGTTATTACTGTATCAACACCATCAATAAACATGCCACGAGAATTTTTTACTGATCTAGTAAGAGTAATTGTTCCATAGGTAGAACTTTTGACTTTTTAGGACAATGTCGCTTGCTTAGTAGATTTATTGTATAAAATCATGCATTTACATGACGCAATATCAAACAAGGAATCCAAGCTCTACTGAAACTAGCATAACATTCAAAACTTGATTTTTAGCAACTTAATTATGGTCCGGTAGTATTTAAGGCGTCAACGAGTTTCATTCCCGAGAAAATCTGTTAAGTTGGAATTAAAGCTTTGTCTCTTAGTCACACAACATTTTGAGCAACAAACTTGTATTTATCTTTAATACAGCCATTTTGTCTTTCTCTCAGTAAAAAAAATCTCCTTTTAACATAAAGTTTAGTTGGTAAAACATGTTGTGGCAGATCACATCTTTCACATAGTATCAAATGTTTTATTAGCCGTCGTTTACCCATAATATTAAATAATTAGACCAATTCCTGTAGCAACTAAAGAAAACAACAATGGATCAATCCAGATTTTGCAATTTACTAAAGCTAGCATACAAGTTGATTTGCTCAAATATTTAAAAAAAGTTATGCCAATGCAGCGCGGTAATATTATTAGTTATCAGAATAACACAAGCAACGGATCTCTCAGACCCAAAAATCAGGCATTTCCTGTTAAGCATTTTTATTTTTTACTACTGCTTTTGGTTTCATAAATGGATGGCAATAAAACTCATATTTTTGTTTTCATTTATATATATATATATATATATATATATATATATATATATATATATATATATATATATATATATATATATATATAAATTATATATATATATATATATATGTATATATATATATATATATATATATGTGTATATATATATATATATATATATATATAAGTATATATATATATATATATATATATATTTTTAAAGTTTTTTCAATTTAGGTGCCCCAAGAAGTCCTAAAGGTCTTGTCACAGAGCACCGCTTAAGTGCATTTAACCAGGAAGTTCACGCCTCCTTCCTTACTGTGACGCGAAAATATGCCCAAAGCTCGTTTCGAACCTGGATCTCCTGCATATAAAGCAAGCGTTCTAACCACTGCACCACGGCCGCACAAATATATAAATATATTTATATATATATATATATATATATATATATATATATATATATATATATATATATATATATATATATATATATATTTATATAAGACAACTAGATAACTGCAGCTAAATAAAATTTTTAAATGCAAAGAATCTGAACAACTTTGCCTTGAAATAAAATTACAATTAGAAAACGTTTTACTACGTTGTGTTTATCGCCCTAAGAGAAAATCTCTAGTTGCTTTATTACAGTTAAATGAAATAATTTGTGCTCTTGGTAACACTAGATCTTTGTTTGATACAAAAGTATATAATGGTTTAATACCAGGTAACTGTATCTTTCGAGGTGAGCTTATCTTTCCAAGCATAATTTGGCAACCTGACTAGATTATTACATCAGATAATGAAAAAAGTAAGAAAATCACAGATTCAATGTTGGTCTCTATTACAACCATCTCTATCAGAATGTCAAATATTCAACTTTTAAGAAAACTGATGGAAATCTAAACAACACACTTGATCTAATTAAATCAGAATCAAAATAAAGAATCAACAAAGAGTTAACAGACCTTGTCTCAGTGCAGCCTCTCAAGTGCATAAATCTCTTAGCTGGCAGCACAATTTAACCAGTAGTAGGTAAAATAGTTTTATTGGCAAAAAATTTCTTTTTAATTTAATAAATATAATGAAATAAACACTTTTATAAATAACATAAATTGGCAAGCTACACCTATGGATCGCGATGTTTAAGAACTTTATTCCATATATTCTAGCCTATATAATTAAGCGTGCCATAACTTTAATCCAAAGGCATCAAATAATACTATCGAAAAAAGGCGACCCTGGATCACAAACAAGTTAATCAAGCTAATTAGACTAAAGAAAAAGCTCTAGTACAAAAATCCAAACTCAAAGTGGAAAAATGCAGCGCACATAAAGAAGTATACAAATGTCAAAGGAGATGAAGAAAGACAGCAAATGAGCTTTACGTGCCTATGAGTCAAAGCTAGCTAACAACAAGCACAGTACAAAAAGACTATTTTCGTATAGTAATAGCAAATATGATATATAGTAGCTGTCTTATATTGTCTTTAACCTCAGTTTGAAATCAAATTAGCAGTAATGGAATAAAAAAAGCATACTTTCACAACAACCATTTTTGGACAGTTTTTACAAAGGATCTACTGAGTCAGCCACTAAAGCCTTTTGCATCCAAAATAAATGCTTTACTTTCAAATATAACAACTAACTAATTTATTTTTCTGAAACATCTAAAAAACCTTCATGGAAATAAGCCATTGGGCAATGATAACATTTGTCCGTTTGTTATAAAGCAAGTGCCTTATCAATGACAGTTGCGCTATCTTTGATCTTTCAATTTTCAATAAAATCTGAAAAAGTTTTCATCATTTTAGAGCTAATGTTACAACTATTTATAAAAAAGGCAGAAGAACAGATCCAGGCAACAACAGGCCAACATCGCTCACTACTGTTCAATGTACACCTATGAAAAAAATTTTTAGACAAGTTATAATCGATTATTTGGTAAATAATTAAATTGTATATCAAAACTCAACATGATTTTATTTCAAAAAAGATTTGCGTCACAAATCTTTTTGAAACGATGGATTTTTTGACTTAACCTAATTTCTCTTGATTTTTCAAAGGCGTTTAATAAAGTTTCTTATATAAGGCTGCTGCAAAAGCTTGAAATGTATATTATAAATGGCAATCTTCTAAATTAGGTAAAAGTCTTCTTAACAAACCGGAAGCAGTGTGTTATACTTGGAGATTCAACATCTGACTGGATTGATTTAACAAGCACTGTTCCCCAAGGTCATTTTTTAGGACCAAAAGTCTTCTCATATTTGTTAATGACCTGACAGATTATGTCAAATCCGTCCTTTGCAAAATGTACGCAGATGACACAAAGCTGATGAAAGTTGCCAAAATGATAAAGACCTAAAAAGTTTAAAATCCGATTTAGACAAGATTGTTACCTGAAATCAAACCTGGCTAATGGAGTTAAATGTGAAATGTAAAAAAAATGAAACTTCAGGCATGTTAACTCTGGAACAATAAAATTTGGTTATTTTATGGATGAAATAAAAAACGATGGTACAACCAAAAGAAAAGTTTTAGTCTCAAATTTCAAAAAAAGTTCTAATCTCTGAGAATCCTAAATATACTAAGCAGTGCAATATAATTGCAAACAAAGCAAATAACATGCTCGGAATTTTTAAACACACGTTTGTATCAAGAGACATTGACATCGGGCAAATAACTTATACAGCATATATTAGACCACATCTGGAAATTGCCATACAAGCTTGAAACTCGTACCTTGATAGTGACATAAAAAATTTTATAAAGGTACAACACAACACAACGAGAGTTCCTCACGCTTTAAAAAATAAAAGCTACAAAACTCAATGAAAAATCATGAAATTAACTACTCTTGAAAACAGACGGAAGAGAGGCAATCTTATTTTACAATATAAGCTTCTCAACAGTTCAAATCTAATTGATTGTCACGTAAAACATTGCAGCAGAACACTCAGAGCTCAAAATTGAATTAGGATCTATTGAATTAGGATCTATGTCAGGAACTGCAGAGTCAGACATAAGTTTTTCAACAGCCATGACTGGAATGCTTTGCCAGAAATGTCATAATAGCAACATCAATTGATAAATTTAAACAAATTCTGAATATTTTTTAGTCATCATAGTTACTACAGCTCATCATCTACTGTAAACACTTCACAAAAGTAACCGACATACGAGTTCGGTAAAGACGCGTATACTCAGCAACTAGTGATTTTAACAAGACAGTGGCTTTGTATAAATTTAATTACTAACTAAATAACTGTATACATACATATGTATATTTTCATAAACAAGACAAACTGTCTAATTTTTAAAACTATTTTTTTAATAAAAAACAATACATGTTTTGAATAAAACTAGTCATTTCCAAGTAAATTAAGTATTTAGTTTAAAAAAAACTGTTCAAAATATAATTATTCTTGTACAAACTAGAAATAATATAATTACATAAATACAATAAAATTAGTTAAAAAGTTTATCACGTCATACAAAAAAATATAGGAAGTAACAAAAGAATAGGTAAAAAGGTACGCAATATGTATAAAAAAAGCAATTAAACAGAAAGTGCCATTTGTAGATAGTTAACTGTTCATTCATTCCAGGTTTTAACCATTTTATAAACATACTTTTTTTAATTTTTAGCTCAAATTTGGTATATATGCTGAATCTAACACAGATAAATATTTATCATTTGTTTGCATAAAATAATTTTCAATAGCATGGAGGTGTTTATAGATAAGAGACTTTTTGTCCCTCTTGTAATGTTCAGATATCCGGGACGCGAGTTGTTGAGTAGTTTCGCCTATATAATAGGAGTTAGATCCTGCAGATACGAATTTATACAATACGAACGATTTGAACTCTAGAGTAATAGGACATCTCATATCTACAAAGATCTCCATGCTAATGAAAATTGTTTCATGCAAATAAATAATAAATGTATTTCTGTGTTAGATTCGGCATCAAACAAATTTGAGCTAGAAATTTAAAAATGTATTATTTATGAAATATATATTATGAAATAAGTATTATTTATGAAATCGTTAAAACCTAGAATGAATAAACAAGTTAACCATGTACAAACGACACTTTCTGTTTAGTTGCTATTCTTTATACATATTGCGTATCTTTTTACCCAATTCTTTTGTTATTAGCTATTTCAATTTCCTCTCCGATGGCGATTAAGAAGTTTATTGCCATCGGAGACGCTTAAACTCATTTCTCGTAATTTAAAAGATATTTTCATGAACATAAATTAAAAGTCCTCCCCGCCGTTTATTTGTTTTTTTTTTCTTGTAAGATATTTTTAAAATGAGGAATATTAAAATTATTGTCAAAATTGGGTAATGTAAAAAAAGTAAGGGCAAGGATACGGTTGACTACAGACTTGGAAAGTTGAAGGTTGTATGAGTCAGGAAAACACAAAGATGGGGAAGAATTGCAAAGCTTTGAAGTGCGGGAAAAAAACTTGAATAATAAAAGATTTTATAGCATGCAGGGACAGGTACATTAAAAGTATAAGATTTGGCAGAATGACCAGTCAACCAAGAATGAGTTTAGATTGTTGGAACGAAAGATAATAGCTACTTTTGGAACATTGTTGTTGATGCTGTTGTTGTTTTTGTTGTTGTTGCTGATGTTGTTTTTAGAACTAGAGATAAAAGCAGTGACAATAACAGTATTTGTAGAAAAGAGAAAAAAATTAAAATATACGACTATGGGAGAGAGACTTAAGCTTGGTAGAAAGAACTAAACTACGTCTACAATGTCATTTTGGATCTTGTCTACTACAGAAAGTGCATCATTAGAAGAACCAGCATGAATATGGCAACAGTTTTCCGTACAGAGACGAATAAGGGAAATAGAGAATAGAATAAGAAGTAAGAAAATGGTATGTGCGAAAACGAGAAGCAACTTTAGCAGATGATAACTTACTTATCATTTGTATAAATGGTTTCTATGAAAGGTCACATTAGTAAAAGATAATCTGAAAAGGCATAAAGGAGAGCAGTCAGTGATAAGGTTGCCATTAATCATCAAAAAAATCTTTTTATAAGTAATTAGCATTAATTAACTGATTAAATACTGTTAAAAAAGTCATTAAAACCAATTAATAACTCAGCAAAATATTATTTTAAAATAATGAAAACAAAATTTAAAACAAAGCATTATACCTAGAGGTTCTTTGTATTTATTTTCATTTTTATTTAGTTCTTTAGTAAATCGTGAGACATTCCAATAAAATTTTTGAAAAGGATCAAAATGAGGAGCCCAAATATTATTAAAGTTCATACCTAAATCAAATAATAATTAATTAAAAATACAAATATAAATAAAATTGTAATAGAAGTCTAAAATGCTGCCCCGTCCCAAACCCCCAGTAGATGTAGTAGCGCTCGGCTTTAATTCATATATATATATATATTTATTATTATTATATATATATATATATATATATATATATATATATATATATATATATATATGAATATATATATATACATATATATATATGTATATATATATATATATATATATATACATATATATATATATATATACATATATATATATATATATATATATATATATATATATATATAAATATATATATATATAAATATATATATATAAAAATTAAAAAAATATATATATAAAAATTAACAAATTAGCAAATTAGTGAAGTTCGGTTTTGAATCTTTTTCGGGCAGAAAAAGATTCAAGTCTGCAAAAATACCTCAGCAGGCCTTCTCCATAATGCTTCACAATGATGAAAATTGTCTTGGAAGACGAACAGTGAATCCTGCGTTGTACGAACACTGATAAAGAAGCAAATGATCAGGAATTCAAAGGTTTTTATGAGAAAAATGACTCGTCAAATAGGAATCAATTGCGAATCGGTTTAACTAATGGTCAAAAAGGCCCTCTGCTTTTGTAGCGGTTTAATTAATGGCCATTAGTTAAACCCCTATAAGCTCAAGCAAGAACAACTTTTCAACAGTGACAACAAGCAAATTTGACTCTAAAGATATTGCCATTGCTCAAGTGGGCCGTAATTTTACACCAAAAACGTGAATTTTATCTTCTTCTCTGATGAGAAGCTCCTTTCCTTTGAGCAAAATTACAACTGCCAAAACAGTCAGATTTTGGCAAAGGCACCTCCTTTATGTTTCAATAACGCCAAAATACTATATCGGATATGATATAGGCTTAAAATTGTGAAAATGGCAACTTTCCCCTCATTTTCGGTGATTCTGGGGTCAAAATCAACAAATATGAGTACAAAAAAAATAATCATGAAGACATGATGCCTCCGTGGGCTCAAACAATACTTTAGAAACAATGTATGTTTCACCTCAATAGAATTTTAATATATTCCAAAAATAATAAAGTAACAGCTTGAACGCATGCAATTGATAATTGACAAATTGAGAGAACTTGGTAAAAAAATGGCAAATAGAAATTCACCTTCTGCACCAATAAAGTGAAATTCTTAGGAAACTAGATTACCCCTGATGTTATAAAACCAGGCTGAGAATATCCAGTGCCTGAAAATGTAAGAGAAATTCGAGCATTTATTGCGCTGTGTAGCTGTTATAGAAGGTTCATTAAACAATTTTCTAGCATTGCGTTACCGTTGAATGGTTTATTAAATAATAATTCCGTTAATTTAGCTTTTGTAATTTTTGTAATTAAATTTAATACTTCTTAGAATCACCTAGAGTTTGTGGTCTGTAAAAAATAACTGGTGGAGTCTTGCAGAATTGCTCTCTGGAACTTTCGCCTATGTTTTCAACATTATTTAACACGTGCAAATTAGAGTCTTGCTTTCCAACATGCGGGAAGCCAGCATCTGTTATCCATATTTTTAAAATTCTTGAGAGCGTTCTGATTCGTCTAACTAATGTCCGATTATTCTTCATACTATCATAAGCAAGGTTTTTGAATCTCTAATTAACAAACACTATTCTCACATCTTGAATATAATAACTTACTTTCTGATCATTAATATGGTTATCATTCTTCTCAATCTACACATGATTTGTAAAATGTAATAAGCGATAGGTTTTACATTGTATGAAATAAATGTTGAGAGCTTAATGCTATTGCTCTCATCGTTTTAAAGGCCTTTGATTAAGTTTGGAATTCTGTTCTTATTCATAAACTCTCTTTTTACGTTGTATTAGGTAACATCTTTGGATTATAAAATCCTCTATTACCAAACTTAGTATAAAAATAGTAAACTTTAGGGGATTCTCAAAATTCTGCCCTCGACCCTATACTTTTTTTGATTTAAATTACTATTCTCTCAGAAATTCTTAAATCTATGCGAGCATTGTTCGCTGATGATACTACAATTCATGGCGGCAATATAAAATTACCATTTATGACAACTAGTAATATATCAACGTAATGTTGCTTTTCTTTGTCCCTTCAATAAACGCTAAAATATGCTTAAACTAATATTATATCAACGTAATGTTGCTTTCCTTTCTCCTTTTAATAAGTCTTACAATTAAGCTTCCCTTCATTTTGTTTTACTGATTCATACATTTTGCAACTATTTAAGTCATCTGGTAATAGTATGATTTATATATATATATAATACCAGTTATTAACTCTTTCCTAAACTCTTAAAACCTAATATGATTTTATTTTTGATATTTAAAGGTTTTAATTAAAAAATTCTAAAATGTGTTCTAGTAACTTTTGAAGGAGCTTTTGTGTAGACGTAAATTTTGCAAGATCGGATTAAAAAATTTTTCGATTTTAAAGATTGGTAATTGACCTATGCTAAAATAAGTAAAAGCTACCTAAAAATAGTTACCCATGACTCCGATGTCAAAAATGAAGAATTCTTTATTAAAACTTCCCACAACAAAATCAAAACGTAAATGTTTTGATTTTGTTGTATGGAGTTTTTACAAATGAAAAAGTCTTCAAAAAGCAATAGGGTAATATCAAATTATCTCGTATAAATTAAACAATTAAAAATAAAAATTAATCAAAATAATAGCTTTAAAGAAAAGTAACTTGAGACAACCGTATTATTTTGAACCGTTTTGTTTTACGTGACAACTTTCTTATAAAAAATCTTTAAACCAGCAAGTATTATACTAGAATAATAACTTTTGAAAAATATTTTATTGAGCCCAATTAAATATTTTCCAGCAGCATAACAAGGATAAAACAAAATACGGCATTTATTCCTTTCCAATGGTATGAAATGACTCTAAATACTGCATGAATGGAAGTATTGGTTAACACAAATGAATTTGTGAAATATCTTTTTCAGATACACCAATTTTTATAATTGATATATTCACAGACAACAGCTTTTTGTCAAAATTAAAATTGAAATTCGGCTATGTTTTGTTTTATTTTATTAAATTAATTGTCTTTTAAAAATCTTTTGAAAAACACTTAGAATATTATTACTTACGCTGTAAAATGTTGTTTGTTTGTTTTTTATTTTCACTGACATTAAAATATAACAGTACAATTAAATGCCGTATATATGGTGTTCCAATTATTAACATTTCAATATCAGCATAATTAAAATAAGAAAAACACTCACATATATAAATATTAGCATATATACATTTACAAATATATAAATGCGCATATATATAAACTGCTATCAATTAAACCTAAGCTCGGATCTGAAAGAAGATCACAAGATCTTGTCGTCAGAACCTTATAAAATACAAGCAAGCAAAATAAAGACAAGAATAAAACACAATAAAACGAAGTAAAAATTAAAATTAAAAAGTAATAAAATCCAAGTTAAAGAACAATTTTCAAAATATTAGAAGTATCAGAGTATATTATCAAGTAAAAAATACATTTTTTTAGATTGAACTTGAAAAGATGAAAGGAAGTTGGTTGATCGAAATTCCGCAAAACAAAACTATTTTATTGGTGGGGCCCACGAGAAGCAATGCAAAATTGACTATTTTTTGTGTAACAAAACAGCTCATTTAAAGAATTTATGTTTCTTATTCCGTATTTGTTGTAAGTTTTGTATGTGTAAAACAATCAGCATAGTTTATTATGCGGATTGTATGTTTTTGACGACGATAAAGAAGTTTTAATTTACCTTTTACAGTACTCCCCCAAGCAGTGTTAGCATAATTTATTTAACTGTGGATAAAAGAGTTATAAAGTAGGCTTAAGCAATTTTTACTAAGGTACTTACGAGCTTTATATAGAATTCCCATGTTTTTTGACATTTTAGTAGATACATAATTATTGCCTTGATACCAGGAGATGTTTTAGGCGAGTTAAAGGCCTAAGAATTTTGCAACGGAATCATTTTTCATTTCAATTTCGTATATTTAAAGTTGCGGCAAGTTTCTTGGTCGAAATCGTTTTTTGCATAGGAATGGAATAGAGTCCATTTTGGTTTTATTAATATTTGGTTATATTAATATTAATAATAAGTTAACGAACTACATTTAAACCAATTTTATATATGTTTTAATTCTTTAATCATAGAGATAAAGAATTCATATATTGCTTCTTGAGAAGATTAGATTGGTATCATCTGCGTACTTGAAAACTTAAAAGGTTAGAAGCTTTATTCAAATCATTTATATATATCAAGAAAAGTAGGGTTCCGAGGATAGAACCTTGAGGTCACACCAAACGATATCTAGATAATTATTTTGATAACCGTCGTTACTAATTACTAATTGTTCTGTTTCTTTGTTAACTTGCGTCTAAACCATTTTAAAGCAGTACCTTTACTTCCATAATGTTAAAGTTTTTGTAGTAAAATATAATGATCTACTGTGTTGAAAGCTTTTGATAGGTTAATGAAGATACCTAACAAGTACTGTGATCTTTCAAAAGATTTTGAGATTTTATGCAAAAGCTGGTAAATTGCATGTTCTGTTGAGTTACCTTTTTTAAAGCCGAATTATTTTTTTAATAGTATGATGTTTTTGTTGAAATGATTGTATATTCTATTAGGTATTATTTTTCTAACATTTTTGAAAATACAGAATAAACAGAGACGGGAAGATAGTTGCTAATATTTGACCTACCACCCTCTTTAAAGATATGAATAACTTTAGCAACTTTTAATTGCTCTTGGAATATTCCTTGATTGATAGAAGCTTTAAAAATTTTAAAAAGAACATGTTTTAATATACCATAACAATCTGTAATTACATTTCCATTAATTTCATCTGCTCCTGTTTCTTTATTTATTTTCAAAGAATTCAAAGCTAAATCGAATTCCTCAAAAGATAATTCTGAGTAACGGGAACGACATTATCTGATTGAGTTTATTGTTTAGTTTTTTTATATAGCTCCAGGTGATTCTTCTTCTGGTACAACAAGTATATTGTCGTTTTTATACATAACTTGATACATTGATTAATTGCTTTTATTGTAATATTATTTTATATTTATCCACATAGTAGATTATATATATATTCTCTCTCTCTCTCTCTCTCTCTCTCTCTCTCTCTCTCTCTCTCTCTCTCTCTCTCTCTCTCTCTATTTTTATATATATATATATACATATATATACATATATATA
Organism: Hydra vulgaris; assembly: GCF_038396675.1. Taxonomy (NCBI): domain Eukaryota; kingdom Metazoa; phylum Cnidaria; class Hydrozoa; order Anthoathecata; family Hydridae; genus Hydra; species Hydra vulgaris. The sequence continues at coordinate 28,337,267 of NC_088926.1, forward strand.
TATATATATATATATATATATATATATATATATATATATATATGTGTATATATATATATATATATATATATATATATATATATATATGTGTATATATATATATATATATATATATATATATATATATATATATATATATATATATATATACATACATACATACATATATATATATATAATATATATAGAGAGAGAGAGACTTCCATACACAAATTGGGATCACTAATTATTATATTGTTTCTTGCATCCGGGTGTTTATTACTGAGAGCCTTATATCGATTGTACCAATACGGAGAGGTAATCCGCCTATTAGGAGGTTTAGCACTATATATGGCACCAGAAAAAGTGAGGATGCTGGGAGGATTTAGTTTTACTTTTCTATTCAATTTTCATGTCATCAAATTAAACCGTTTATATATGGCACTTTTATTAACGATATTCAATGACAATAAATAAAAGTTGCTATTGCTCTCAATGAATAAAGTTTCTATTAATCTCAAATTTCCTTGGTTTTTCACGATTAAATATATGTAGAATGTTTTAGAACCAAATCATTTGAAAACTTGTTTTTTATATTTGATATACGTGCATTATGTCATTGAACGAATATTACACACATATTGTATTGGTAAATGTTATTCATATATCGTTTAATAAATATTTGTATTTGTCAAATAATGTGTTTTATGTGTTTTTATTTTGTTTCATCTATGGTTATATGGGTTAATATTTTGTAAGTTCTCTATGTGTTTGCCGTTTGTAGTTAAAATATATACAATAGTATATGAATAACTCAGTAATCCTTTATAACTTGAATAAATTTTAACACTTCAGTTGAGGCTATATTTACGGTGTATACTTCCAATAACTCGGTTATTTTTTAATAAGCTGGTTTCTTAATCCCTTAGAGATGTGATTTATTGAAAGTTTATTATGATGTGTCATGTTATTTATTAATTTTGTGTTAATAGACAGCTTAGCTTAGCTTCACATTGATGTCTATTGTTAAAAAGTATATTCAGTAGTTTCATTACTGAAACTGACTACATTTAGGCATTAACTAAATGCCAAGGATTCAGTTTTCAAATAAAAACAAAGTTTTATCTTCTATTTGATAATCTATTTTTAGCTTTGCTTTTTTAAAAAGAGTTGTTATTACAAACTTAAACAAAAGAAAAAGAACCTCACAAATAAAGTTTCTTATTTGATATCTGTTTAGTCACATCTTTGAGATTTCAAACAAATAAAATTCATAAGATTTTATAGTGTAACGAGCGTTTTAAACAATAATATTGTTTCATTTTCAGGTCTAGTTGCTTCTCTAATAATCTGATTTTCGAAAGTTCCTGCATAGCAGAGTTTAGAAAATTTTCCAAATGTTGATCGTTTTATAAATACCAGAACGAGGTTTTATAATTTTTAAACCATTTATTAAAAGCTTTAAAATCTTAACTATGTTATAATTCAAATCACTTTCATAATTATTTTGGATACTTTTTATGTTAAATATTATATTTTTTTGTAATTTTTTTTTATTTTTAAAGTTTACATTTTTAATTTATCTCAAAAAAAATTTGTTTTTTTTTGGAATTATTATTTTGTATTGATATATTGGCTATTTTTGCTTTGTTTTTTTATATTACCGTTATATATTCATATGTGAATTAAAACCATTTGTACTTTTATTACCCTTTGTGATTTTATGATTATGATATAGACGGTTTCCATTTGCATTAATTTTCAATATATAGCACAAACAACAGGTATAATAATAATAATTCAAATGCCTGATAAAAGATTCAAAGTTTTTTTTTGTTTTTGTGTCATTTTTCTTTTTAAATAAATATTTTTTTCCAAAAACACCTGAAGAAATGTTACGCAATTGCCTTTGATGTTAAAAATTATCTTAAACATAATTTTATGAACTTCTCTTGATATGTAAAAATTATTGAACTTCTCTTGATATGTGAAAATTATTGAAGTAAATAAATATAGTAAATTAATTGTTAACTAAAGCCCGCAGAACTTTGAATTGAATAATTTTCTGATGTTCACTTAAATTTATTAACCTATAGAGACCAAATTAATAACAAGTTTAGAAATAGTCGAACGTGAAACAGGCTTATCATGAACCGTAATGTACGTGTCTTGACAGCTATAATATATTATACGCTAAAAGAAGCTTTCGCATTATTCAAGATAAAGCATCAGCTCATCAAAAATACACTCAGCAAATAATGCACCTTTGTTAACGCAATATGAAATCTGTTAAACAATTTACGCATAATGTTTGCAATTTGCATGAAAATATGCAACTTGCTTTAGATGCATTAACAAAATTTTTCAAGCGTCTTCAATCATGTTTGTATTTGAAATTATATATAACTTTGTTTGTGAACCATACATATACAATTGCCATTATGACAAATCTGTTGAATACAAAGATATGAAACAGTTCAATAAACATTTTCAAACTGTTGATACATTTTGGTTTTGAAGTATGCAGGGACGAGGGAGAAAGCCTGAAGCTAAAACATATGCAAGCATCGAAAAATCTTTTAAGAAGTCTACTGTAACAAAACTCATACAAACATATCAGCAATGCGTGATATGTTTGGATGAGTTATGTTATAGTAGGCAGTATTTCTACAAATGTGTGTTTGTTTAACTCGTATTTGTAAAGAAAAACCAATCAACGGTTTTTAATGAACTGAAGGATGTTTCGATGAATAAAATTGCGTTATTCCAAGTTGACTATGTTGCGGTAATCCAAAATGAACCGTAAGTAGCTCATTTTGGTCAAAGTCAAGTTTCTATTATGATTCTATTATGACGAAGTCAAGTTTCTATTACGTTAAGATAAAAACATCTTTATTAAAAACTTTAAATATAAAAAAATAAGAATTAATATTAACAAATACATTTACGAAAAGTTTTAGGTTTATGACAAAACTTTTAGAAAAACATAACTTTATCATGTATTTTTTAACCTACGTTATATAAAAATTGCAAAAGTTGTTTCATTATTTTTTGAAATTAAATTTATAAAAAGTAAAGTAATTGATCCACTTTAAATTTTTGATGCTAGTTTTTTTCCAGAATAAAATAAATCAAATTATGCAAATAAATTTACTGTAAAAATAATATTTTAAAATGATGCGTTTTTTATCGCATGACATTGGAAAGTACGATATGGTATTCGGAAGCATTAAAATAACTTAATTAAAGTAACATTGCTATTAAAAATATTTTTTTAATAAACTTTCTTGTGTCTAATTTAATATTTACCTTCTTAAGATTGACAAAGAAAGAATTTTTTTTGTATGGAATAAATTTTACAATATAAAAACACATTTACAAAAACATTACTAATAAAAAAAATAGGCTAAATAAACCTGTTAGAGGAAGAATAACTGGATAGGATCCATTATCTAAAAATAAATTTCACTTGTATATATAAAGTTATTAAAACTTACTAATTGTACAATTAAGGAAAACAAAAAACACTAACCAATTTTTGACTGAAAAAAACCTTAAAAATGACTAATATACAATCAACACATTTTAGTTATGCCATGAAAATGAAAAAAATCAATATTAAAGTTTGACCTTATTTTTTAGTAAAATCTTTCAAGAAAATATTCAAAACAAACTAAAAGTATATATTGATAATCTTTTGCTCAACGCTTTATTTATTTTGTTTTAAAACCCACCAAATTAAAAATAAGATTTTAATTATATTTAAAATCATAAATAATATATGGCATAATTATAACAACTAGCTGATCTGACCCGTAAAATTACGGGTCTTTGTATGTCTATACCACACTAACATTTTCTAGAACTTTTCCTTTTTTACATATTATGGCTTTACGGATCCATAACATATGGGCATTTACCAAACCTATTGTTTCTATACTTTTTATTCCACACCGATCATTTCTATACCTTCTATTTGTTTACTTCAACATTTTTACGTAAAATAACTCATTTTGAAAAATCGCTTTGAGAGCAAAAAAATTAACATGCGCACCTAGAGCTTGTATAAGTTGTATAACCATTTTCTTTGTACAAACTCAACTTAATTGTAAAAAAACACTAAATGATTAACCAAAGTAACATAAGAATCTCAATCATGGCAGATAGCAACAAATTATTTCTCACAGTGTTTTTATGTTTTTAGAAATTTAAGCTTTGTAAAATCTTTCCGTTTGTTAAAGCGTATAATATCGTTACATTTGTTTGTATATAATCTCTATAAAACATTGAAAGTATTTTGTATTTTAAAATAATCAAAAAAAATAAAAAGTCGCTAGTGTTAAGAGTCGAACCACGGCTTACTTGCTAAGTAGCTGGGCGCGCTATTTACCCAGCCATGCCGGCACGTTGTTAAACAAAAATTTTTAATACTATATAATAATTTTTTTAACGGTAACAGATTTCATAGGTCAAAATAAAGACAGCTTGACGCAATTCAGTTTTCAAGTGAAAATAAAACTGTAAATTTTGATAAATGTTTCATTATGTTTTAAAATAACATTGAAGTTTGCGTACATTTGATATTTGCATGGTCTTTCGTTCACATTTTCTTATAAAATAAAGTGCCGCGACTTTTTCTCGCAATTACCTTGGTTGCAATTGCTGTCAAAAAATTTGTTTCAGACACGCACAAATGAGCGTTAATACTACTACTACTACTACAACAACAACTACTACTACTACTACTACTACTACTACTACTACTACTACTACTACTACTACTACTACTACTACTACTACTACTACTACTACTACTACAACTACTACTTCTTCTACTACTACTACTATTAAAATCAAAAATAATAATAAGTGATAAATGTATTAAATATATAGTGATAAATGTATATAAATAAGAAAAATAAAGTTTAACTTTTTAACTATTTTGTATGTTATTTATATAACTAGTTATTTATGTTAATTAGTCAACACTGATTGATTAATGATTCCTGAAAATAATTTACGTTTGATACAAAGACATTTGATATAAGCGAATATTAATGTTAAAGTTTGTAGCAAATTAATATGAAAATTCTTTCAAGAACGTTGTTGAAAAATATAATATACAATGTCAACATGAATTCTAACATAATAGTTCAGCAGAAATTTTTATTTCTTTATTTTTTAGCTTTGTTATTTAGGTACCCCAAGAAGATCTAATGGTCTTGTCACAAAGCACTGCGGAAGTGCATTTAAATAGGAAGTTTATGTCTCCTCCTTTACCGTGACGCGTAAACATGACCAGAGTTCGTTTCGAACCTGATCTCCTGCCTCTAAAGCAAGCGCTCTAACCACTGCGCCATGACCGCTATTATTAAATTTAAAAATATTTTTGGTAAACACTTTAAACTTGGTGGGTATTATAATTAAACAATTTTAAATGATTTGAAGTTATATTTTAAGATTGGAAAAGAAAGTAACAATAAATTACAATTTAAGAGGCCATGAATTCGTGGAGTTAAAAGCACTTATAATATACAGTAAGCCACTGTCATGTATGGAATAGCACTTGCCTCAGTATGCAGTTTATGTATTTTATATATATTCCTTAATTTCTGCAGTGCAATTTATATATTTTATATATATTCTTTAAATGCTGCAAAAAAATAAAAATTTTAAACCTTTTTATTTTTTTGTTAAATACAAAAGAACAATTTTCATTTTGGAATCACTCTGGGTCCGGAATTAAAACTACAGGTTGTTTAAACGTATTGTAAGCAAAGTTACAGGAAACATTAGTGATTTATGGTTGATACGAAATATTATATTTACCAAACTAATACATAAACTAAGTATTATCAAATTAATACATAACATGAAAAGATTTGAAACAATATAGTTTCTTATTATGTATTGCATGTAACGCATTCGGTATATTTTCTTTACCTATCGTGCATCTGGTATGTTTTAATTAACAATTATAGTTGTATCATGATTTTAATAGGATATATAAAATTAATATTTGATTATATCATTTTTTTAATTGGACTTGTTACTAATTATTAGTTAGCTTAATTGAATTACAATGTAATAAGCTTCAAAATTATGTAAAGTTAAAACGAACTAAAACATAAATCAAATTTCAGAGTTAAATAATTGCAGCAACATCTCCCTAATCTTGAACTATAGCATTTAATTCCGTTTTATAAAGTTTTAATTGTTATTTAATTTAAAAATTTTTATTACTCAACATGCCAGCGCAGCCGAATGGTTAGCTAGCAGAGCTCCAGCTCTGTTTCGAATCCCAGCATTGCAGATTTATTGCTTTTAACTTATTCGATTTTTTTTAAATTACGAAATAAAATACTTTTGAAATTTTACATATAATTTATATATATTATATCATTTGTAAAGACATTACACACTATAACACACCAAAAGATTTTTCAAAAAGTTAAAAATTCCAAAAACACCAAAACACAAATTTAACTTGTTGCGTAAGTGCCATAAATAAGATACTTATGTTATTAATGTGCTCAGTTAATTTCATTAAAAAATTTGAAGTATCTATTAATGCAAAAAAAAAAGAAAAGGCTTTTACTTATCTATCAAATTTATGCGAGTAATAGAAAAAGAAATCATTTGCAATTAATTAGCAAACTTGTATACCGTTTGCAATTAACAAACTCTTTTCAAGTGGGTTTATAAAAACAACCAAAAATACTTAAATTTGTTAAGTTCCTCAGAGTTCTGTAATAGGACTTTTTATTTTCCTACCATACTTTAATGATTTATCTTTAGCATCAAACTTATTAAAATTCATTTTATTTGCTGATGACTCTAATCTTTTTTGTTCTAATGAAAATATTAAAACACTTTTTATAGTAGTCAATGAGGAACTAAATAAAGTAAATAAATAGTTTGTATGTAACAAACCGTCTTTTAATGTTCAAATGACAAAATATTCCCTTCCGCAAACCAAGCAAATCAAAAAATATACTACTTGTTTTACCAAATTTTTGAATTAATAAAACTGACATTTTAAGGCAAAATTCCGTAAATTTTTTGAATCAACATTTTGATAAAATCTATCATGGAAACAGCGTATAAACTCCATTAGAAAAAAATCTCAAAAAACGTTGGCATAATCTATCAAGCGAATCCATTTTAAAATTTAAGACCCGTAAAAAATTTATGTTTTTCTTTTATGCATAGTTTTTTTAACTTACTGCAATATAGAATGGGCAAGTACTAATCACAATAAAGTAAGAAATCTGTGCAGCGAGCAAAAAAACAAACAGTTAGAATTAAATTTGTTGCTGGTAAAGCTGTTAATTGTAAACCTCTTTTGGCTTTTAGCCTTAAATATTCTCAAAGGCTTTTAGCCTTAAATATTTTCAAACTTAAGACTTTTAGTCTTTAATATTCTCAAACTTAAAATTCATATAGTTTTAGAGTTCAAGTATAAAACAAAATGTGGACTCCATATTTTGTTTTTAAAATTTTAAAACTTATTTTGAAGAAACACGCCATAAGTATTTTACAAGATTTTCGAAATACAACTTTGTTGTACTAAACTCTAAAACTGAGTTCTTTTTCAATTCAAAATCTTGGGCCTTTTTTGTGGAAAATTTTTCTAATCGTTGTTGCCAATAAGAATATTTTGCATAATCAGTTTGAAATAAAATCAAAGCGGTGTTTATTATTGTCTTTTTTTATGAACATTTATACATAATAGGCATATCAATATTAAATACTACTTTCCATAAGCGTTCTGGTAAAATCAACAAACAATTAACAATGAGAGCAACAAAAAAAGTATAAATATTGAAGAATAAAAATCATTTAAAAAGATAAAAACTTTAGAGGAATATTAAATATTAGAAATTAAAATATTAAACATGAGAAACGAACATATTAAAATAAAGTATTAAAAAGTTATTTAAGTTTATATTTTATAAGGAGTTTTAAATAGTTTTCTGAACAAAACCATAATTGTCAACTAATCGAATTGAAGTCGGAGGTCTTATATATTTTCGCACCCAAGAAATAAAGTCCTCTCTTCCAAGTTCTAATTTGACTTTTACGAAATTTATCGAGCGGCCTTGGTTTCTAGTGTTAACATAATGAATATTTACAATAAAGCAGTTATTAAAATTAAAACAAATCAATTTATTAATACATTGCCTAGTTATTAAGCAAGACCTAGCTTTTATAATATTTACAATAAATGATTGAGGCTTTGCGCAAACTTTTCCTTTATCATTAAACTTCTTTGCCCTTGTATCAACTGATTTAAAATAAGATAGTTGTGTTTTGGTCATGCCTATGTTGATAAAACCATAGTTTGGTAAATTTTTAATCTAGCACCTCTTGTTGAATATGGCCTTAGTTTTGAAAAAACTTAAATCTTTTACTCATATTTTTAAATGGAGTACAAAAAAAGTCATTTAGTTTTTGCGATTGGTCTAGTATGCATCCAAGAAAACAGTAGGTTTTTGTAAAGCTAATAATATGGTCGCGATATAACAATTTAGTGGTCCTAGTGTTTAAGAGTCGCTTAAATGTACCAAAAAGCACGCATTCAGTTTTTTACCTTTTTCATCTCTAAATATTATTGCCAAACTTAATAGTGTTAGTAGTGTTAGTGCTCATTGAGCACGTAACCCTTATTAACCATTGCAACCAAGGTAGTGGCTAGAAAGAGTAGCAGTACCTTGTTTTATTAGAAAGCCTGAACGACCGTGTATGCAAATATCTAACGTAAGTAAACTTTAAATAAAGTAATGTTAAAACTTACTGAAACATTTATCAAGTTTTACTGTTTGACTTTAACTTGAAAATTGTATGGCGTCAAGCTCTCTTTAACTTTGATCTATAAAATTTGTTTCCGTTAAAAAAGTCATTATATAGTATTAAAAATTTTTTGTTTAATAATGTGTCAGCTTGGCCAATTGGATAGCGCGCCGAACTTCTGAACAAGTAAGCCGTGGTTCAATTCCAACTACTGCTACTCCAGATGTTGCTGAGGAGGCAAAAAAGAAAAGCCCGTAGCTAGAAAAATATTTAAAACTTTCATTTACAATTAAAAGTTTTATTTGCTATAAATATATGCTGCAGCCGTTTTTCAAGACGCCTAATTTGCTAATTACGTATTTCGGGAAAAACGCATTTAAAAAAAAACTATTAGGAGAAAGTCTTTGTAAAACGTTTTTTGAAACAAAATACTTTTAAGAATTTCATCAGAACTCTTCGAAAATATGTATTCACTAACGTTTGTAGACATCTAAACTAGCTTATTTTGAAAAAAAGTCATAACTGATTTTTTTACCTTAAGGTGTTTTGAAAAACGGCTGCAATTTGTATAATACAACGAATATGTTGAAATTAGAAAACTTAACGCAAATTTTAAAATCTGTTAACAAAATCCACTATACCAAAAAAATTAAAAGTAATTGCAGTTTAGCGCACTAAAAAATTTTATGTATAGTATGCTGATGTGTGCAAAGAAATATTATATAAATCGTTTTATAATATAAAACTAATTTTTTTAAACCAATGTAAGTGTAAATGTTTTAAGCATATGTTGAGCATGCTGGCATTATATAGAGAGATAATCGCGTATAATACATTTATCAAAAAAAATTTAAATTTTATTTAAACTTTAGGAATCTGTTTTGCTAAATTATTTTTTATATGAGCAAAATTGAAGAAATTTCAAAATTTATTACGCTAAGTAGAGGTCTTAAACCCCCAAAACAAAACTGATGAGAGTGAACTTAACGATTGAGCTATCAATAAAATGCATATAGCAAAAAACAAACCTAATTATAAGTTTCTAAAAAGCTCTACGTATGCGAAAAATGTGCATATGTTAGTTTTAATGCTCTTGAATGATTTTTTAAGAATAATTTATTTAACTAAAACAATTAAAGTAAACAAGGAATAATTATATAAATAATCGGTGTGGAGTAGATATGTATAGAAATGGTAGATTTGGTAAAGACTTGTATTTTTTGGATCCGGAAAGCTAGGTTATATAAGGAAAAAGTATAGAAAAGTTCGGTTTGGTATAGATTAACAAAGAACCGTGTTTTTACCTATCTCAGCTAGTATTATTTATTAATTTATTTTCTCCAAAGCAGTCATCAATAGTAACTAATTCATCTTTATGCGCCTCTTCAATGACATTAATATCTTTTCCAGAGAAATACACAACAGTGTCATCAGCGTACAAAAATAACGTTACTAATAGTTCCCAAAAGCCATTAAAATAAATAATAAATAGCAATAGGCTTAATATAGATTCCTGAGAAACGCCCAATTTTAATTTGAAGTTATAAGATCTATTCTTTCTATTAAATTTGACTACCTGATCTCGATTAAAAAGATAGTCTTTAAACCATTCTAAGTCCGATTTTAATACACCGTCCGATGACAGGTTATTTAGTAGTACACTATGGGAAATACTGTCAAATGCTTTACCTAAATCAATAAAGATAGCTCCAGTAAGATAATCCTTGCAAGTTCCATATAGAAGATATTGTCAAAGAACTTATCGACAAGTTAATATTATATGTAACTTGTTTTGAAATATTTTCAGCACAGTCGCAGTAACAATAGGGGTAACTCATCTGGACCTGCTGCATTTATGTTGATTAATGACTTAATTGGTTTTTCAACAAAATAGTGTTCAGGAAAGATACGCTAAATTAAACTTGTTTACTGTTTTGATGCTAAAGAATTTTGTCCTAACAAGATTATGAAACTTGTCAGTCAAATTTTTTAAGTTGTACACTACATTGCAAAAGAAACCTGCAAACATAGTTTTAAATTTTTGACTAACATCTTATTTTGTTGAAACAAAGCACGTTTATATTGGTTGAATCATTTGAAAAAATCTATTTTACAGTTTTCCAAAATTTTTTGAGTTTTAAAAAGTTTTTTTTATCACATCATGGTAAGTACTTTGACTTTGATGACTTAAGTGCAGTGTTTACTTGATTTCGTAGACATTTAAATGTCATAAATCATCATATGTTTTAGATTTACGAAGATTACGCTGAGATCTATCACGATTGTTTTAACATTTTATTTATTTATTTTTTTTATTACATTTTAAATAAGCATTTCGTTACAATATTTAAAATTCAAATATTTAATAATGATAATAATAATAATAATAATATATATATATATATATATATATATATATATATATATATATATATATATATATATATATATATATATATATATATATATATAATGATCGTAATAAATAATAAAAAAAACGCAGGAACTTGTAGAAGACCATACAGTCTTGTCGTCAAAACGATCTTGTTAAAATTTATAAGTTATTTACAAGATAAAAAATAAGTTAACAAAGTAAGAAACTTAAAATATTACGTTAAAAATACAAGATGCATTATTACATATTACTGTTGTTAATGATTCATATATGAAAATGGAGGGTAGAAAGGAAGATTACTAAAATAATATCAAAAGTATATTGTTAAATCTTCGATTATAAAAATGAGTTCTTTAAGCTTTCATTTAAGAGAAAAGTAGTTACTTTGATGAATAAAAATCCTCAGTAAATTTTTTACAAACTATTTTATTCCGCAATAATGGTCCGTAATAATCAATACAAAATTTAAAAAGATCTATTTGAAAAATGGGCTGCTTAATAAAATAATCATTGCGTGAAATGTACTTATTTATATCTTTTGAGGAATACAAGATATGGAAAGAAATAGGAGATAAATTGGTTTTACATTTAAACATAAAAAAAAAGAATATTAAAAATTTTAAGCTCATATATATCAAAAATTTTCATTTCAAATAATAGAGGCTTGGCATGAGACTAACGGTCTTTAAAACATACAAGACGTGTTACGTGCTTTTGCTGACAATAAAGAGGTTCAAGTTTACTTTTGTTTGTACTACCTCAAGCAATGTGTGCATAGTTTATGTGACAATGAACAAATGAGTGATATAATTGTACTAAACGAAGTTTATTTAAAACGTTTTTTGCTTTATGCAATGTTCCTAACCATATTGAATTTTTACTTCATAAGTTTTAAATTGTGATTTTCCATCTGAGTGTTTTATTTATACAAACTACTAGAAAGCTGATTACTGTTACTTTTTAATTCATAAGTTGTCAATAACAAGGTCAGGCACGTTCATTGGCAGTTCATATTTTTTGATAAGAAGATGGAAAATAATTCATTTAGTTTTATAAATTTTAAGAGAACTTGCTAGTCTTAAACAAGTCAGGTATTTTGATTAACTCGATGTTTACGTAATGAAATAGAATAAGAATGCTTTTGTGTGTCATAAATAAATTAGTGCCATCAGCAAACATAACTGTTATTAAATCCGAGGCTTTGTATAGATCACTAATGTAAATAAAGAGAAAAAGAGGTCCTAATATGGATCCTTGAAGAACTCCACATGTAATATTTAACAAATTTGATGAAAATGTTTCATCGGCGTAAACAAATTGTTTACGATTAGTTAAATAATTTTTCAACAATTTTAAAATATTACCTATTTTATTATTATATTTTAATTTTTTACCAAGAATTTTATGATCAATGTTGTCATAAACTTCTTGCATGCTTTCAAATTGTCATTTAACGATGGATAACAATGACCTTTCACTGTATTGTTAATAATTGGTGCCTGTTTATCAGAAAGAAATTTCAAATTTTTATTGAAAAGAGCTACCAAAGAATTTCCATTTGATGATTTTATATACAGGATCCAATTGAAAGCTTGGATTTCTTTATTTAAGACTCTTTAATAACCTCCACACTGAATGCTTTTGGGTATAAATCAAAAATGATTTAGTTTTTAACAGTGATGTGTTCTGGGTATAAATCGAATATGATTTACACACAGATGTTGAGTTGTCTTGCTTCTTTTAAAATAGATCAATAAGATAAAATCATCTAAAACACTACATCAACTAAAAAATAATGTAATTAATTTAAGTTAATCTTAAGTTAGATGAACCTGTAAGTTCAAAAACTAGATTAAATAATCACTTACATGTATTATTATCATTAATCAAAATATTTTTTTTTATCTTTTTAGATCTTTCTTTTTCTTCCTATTTTTTTTTTATTTTTTATTTTTTTGTTTGTTTGTTTTTTATCTTATCTAATTTATTTATGGTATTACCTATTAATTAAGATGATCTAATTTTAGAGTTAATATTTTTGTAAAAACATTTATTTCATTTCTTAATTTATACTTTATACTCTTGAAAAAAACTACTGTGTGAAACTCGCAGAAGACCAGAAGGTATTATAATCAAGAACCGTTGTGTGGCATTCATTTTTCAACACTGTATGAGACAACGATGTTAAAAACAACCGTTAAAAAACGTAAAAAAAGTTTAAAAAATAAAAAGATATATCTAATCCAATAATTTGTGAAAAAAGAATTAGTGACTATTTTGTTATAATTTATTTTACCTGAATTTTATTGCCGGGTGACAAAAAGAAAATATAATGATAATAGAAAAAAAGTATTATAAAATAACAGTTCCAAAAATAAAAAACTTTCAAAGATGTAACTAAAATAAAAATACAAAAAGTAATTTAAAAGAAATCATTAGAAGGGTTTGCAAGCTCTTAAATATTCTTTTAATTAATTTTTGAAACCAAATTATATTTTCTTGAAGTGTTATAATATCTTTTGCCAACATTTTTTTCCAAATATGAGGAGCACGATATCTAAATTTAAATTGTTCCTACTTAGTGTTGCATAAATATTTATTAAGATGCCTGTTGCACGCAAAGTATGTTTAAAGTTAGGTTTTACTTCATAGAGGTTGTGAAAAGTTGAAGAAAATATACTTTTGTACATGAGATATCAATAATTTCAAATATTTTTAGTTAATATTTTGTACAAATATACCTACTTCTAAAACGTGGGTTCGCATGTTTATTTTTATTTTTAAAATTTGTTATTCTTAAAGCATGTTTCTGCTTTTTACAGTTTTATAGTTTGCCTTTAAACGTACTATTACATGCGATATTTGTTTAATTTAAGTAACTTGCTATAAAACTCAATCATATTTACTTTAAATAATATTTATTTAGTAAACCTATTGATGGGTATAGAATTCCAATACTTTTTAATTTTTTATTGCCATTATAGGCAATATGTTTGTTGGAGGCAATATTTTTGTTAGCTGGGTAACTCGTCATTTATTTGAACGAAGAGATGAAGTATACCTTTTCCTTAAGATGAAAAAGTTGCTGTTGTAAGCAAATATAATTTTTAAGATTATTGAAGCTCTAGAAAGATTATTTACATATATAAGGTAAAGTAGAGACCCAAGAACAGACCCTTGAGGCACTCCACAAGAAATCAAAGATGAACTTGTTTAATGATTATTTCATAATATATGGATTGCGTAAGTTTACTTAGATAGTCTGCTATCTATCTATTTGAAATGCCTCTTATATCATATATCTTAAATTTTGTTACAAATATTTTGTAAAATTCTTTTTGAAAATTATGATCTAATGATTTTTGGTTTTCCAATTACTTTATTTAGAAATTGGCAAGTTTTCCTAGAATTTGATTGACTCTTTTCTATTTATTTTTTTTCAAATATATTGGTTTTGCAAATAATAATTTCAATTATTTTATAAACCATCAGATAAAACTAGAAAAATAAAGCATGATGAAGTAGAACATTTGTATTAAAAAGCAACCGCTAACCACAACAGTCTAAAGAAACTTTGCAGTGATCAAATATTATAAATAAAAGAAATCGTGAAATAAGATATAAATTAAATTTATCTAATTTAAATTCTCATTCCTATTATAGTTCAATTGCAAGATAAGAAAAACAGTCTTGAAGTAAATAAATCAGCAAAAAAACTTAGAAAAACGGAAAATTGTATAAACATTGATGTCAATTTCATCTCAACAATGAAATAACAAGAATTCAAAAAAAAATGATTGAAGAAAAAAAATCGACTCAATAAAGATCAAGAATTAAGTAAATATAATTATGGGATTCAAAATAACAACATTTGAAAAATATTTTCTAAGCAATAAAAAAAAATTAAAAATAAATCAAAAAAACTTAATTCAAAAACACTAAATTTAAAGTCACAATAAATTGTTCACAAAAGCGAAGGTCAATCAAATTACCAAATAAAAATTCAAATGTTTTAATAGTTAGTAATATTTAGTAACTTTTTAGATGATGATCTTATAAATGTTTATAATGGCCTATTTAAAAATGGAGTAGTTCTTCTAAAAAATAAACAAACTAGAATTAGTTAACCAACAGCATCCTCAATTGATAACATTATAACAAATTATATTTTTAATAAACCGCTTAAAAAGGGCATTACTAAAATTTACATCTCTGATTATTTTCCTATTTCTTATTCAAAAGATATTTATGCAAATCTTTTATATAATGAAAGTAAATCATTTGAAATAACAACCCTTTCATAACAAAAACCTAGAATCTTTTAAATTTCAACTATCTTTCCTAAATTGGAACGTTAACTTTTTTTAAAATATTAACTTAGTATATATATCTTTTTTTAAATTTGCTATGAAGTTTAAGACATAAGTTTCTCCAAAGTAGAAGTAAATTACCAACATAGAACAATTTAAATGCCATGGTATACATTGGTATTCTAAATCTTCCTAAATTAAACAAAAACTTTATATTAAATAATTAAAATCAAAAACAAGAGTAAGACGATTTATAAAAATTACGTAAGATTATTTGAGCTCCTAAAGAAAATTAAAAAAAATATATACTACGCTGATTTACTTAAAAAAAATTCAAACACAAATCAAGACGTACTTGGCAACTGATAAACGAAATTACTGTAAACACTAAAAATATGTTGCTATTAATGCCCTCAGTTATTGAGGACAATGATTGCAACACGTAGATAATTACAATTATTGTCCTCAAATGCATTTGGTTCTGATGATATCAATGGTAATTTTATTATAAACTGTTTTGACGTTTTAAAAGACGTACTCTTCCTAATTTTTTTGTTCTCTTTTAATCATGGAGTTATTTTTAGAGATTTAATGAGCGTGTTAATGTTCAGCTTACAAGAAGTATATCAGGCTCATTTAAAAATTCTAAATCCACATTAAGAATAATTGTTGATTTAAAAAAACCATCTGACACAATTGATAAATAAATTCTAGGTTAAATATAAAAGTTATATGGTATAACAGACAATGCTTTAAATTTGTTAAGAAGTTATTAAACTAATAGTAAACAATTTACTTACGCAGATGTAAGATTTTCATCAAAATTTTTAAATTCTAAATGTGGAGTTCCTCAAGGATCCATATTAGGACCTCTCCTTTTCCTTATTTATATTAATGATCTAAAAAAAACCTTTGACTTAAAAACAATTATGTATGCAAATGACAGCATTCTTACTCTATTTCATTACGTAAACATCGACTTAATCAAAATATCTGACTGGTATAAGACTAGCAAATTATCTCTTAAACATTATAAAACTAAATAAATTCTTTTCCATATTCTTATCAAAAATATGAACTGGTGTTGACAATATACGAATTAAACAAGTAACAGTAATCAGATTTCTAGTTGGCTGTATAAATGAAAATCTTAGAGATCTTTGTGAAAATCTTAATCCTTTAGTACAAATATATCACTCATTTATTCATTGTTACATAAACTATACAAACATTGCTTGGGGTAGTACAAACAAAAGTAAAATTAAACCTTTTTATTGTCAGCAAAAGCACGTAACACGTCTTATATGTCTTGAAGACCGGTACACTTATGCCTTTCTTATTTAATAAAGGCATAAGTATATCTGATACCTTTATTATTATTTGTTTTATGACTAAATTTAAAACCATAATATCCCCAATTTTTTTTAAAAAGTTTTGTTGTTCAAAAGATAAATATAAGTACATTTTAAGTAACGATAACTTTATTAAAAAGTTCATTTTTCAAAAAGGTTTTTTAAATTTTTTATTGACCATTTTAATGGAATAAAATTGCTTTGAAAAATTTTACTGAGAATTTTATTTATCAAAGTATTAACTTTTCTTTTTTAACAAAAGCTAAAACAACTCATTTTTACAATCGAAAATCCTTATATTGCACAACATTTTTTAAATTTAAAAATATCGGAAAACCGAAATGCAAATTATTAAGCCTTGTTTAAAATTTAAACACAAATTGTTATGACTTAAAAATAAGCAATTATGAAAAATCACAAAGAAACACTGCAAAATTGATATTACTTTAAAATAAAAAGATTTATCTGTTTTTTACTGATGAGTTTTCATTTAGCAACATTTCAATTTTGGGATACGTGCCGACAACATGGGTTTTAAGTGGGGGGGGGGGGGCGCCTTTGTAAAATTAAAAAAATAGTCTATTTTTTTTTTTTAAAGTTATATATATATATATATATATATATATATATATATATATATATATAATTATATATTTGTGTTTTAAATATTTTAACGAACTTATTTAACATGTACTAATAATGAAAACAAACATTTTTGAAGGGATTGGATTATTTATTGTTTCAAACGAGGTAGTGCAGGAAAAACTAGATTCTCTGAAAATTTTTTGAAATAGAGTCGCAACATCATGCCAATAATAAAAAATAGAAATACAGCAGAACCGCCTAACTATAGACCCTTATCATTAACTTCTATAACATGCAAAGGTATGAAGGATTTTGTAAGAGAAGAAATAATGTCATCTTTTGGGAAATATAATTCTGTCAAATAATCAACATGGCTTTGTAAAAAAAAAGCTTGTATAACAAACTTACTAGAAACATTAGACATTTTAACAGCAATTATAAGTGAAGGTTTAGCAATAGATACGATTTATTTGAAATTCGCTAAAGCCTTAAATAAAGTTCCCTATAAACTACTGTTTAAAAATTTCAAAGCTTATAGAATCAAGAAATTGCCATTTAACTGGATTTTTTTTTTTTTAAACAAAATAACTCGGAGTTGTAATGTTTGAATTCTCAAGTTTAGATTAAAATTGCTTACAGCTTAAAATAACGAGTTTAATTTGCAAATAGTTATTGAAAACTTATTTGGCTAAGGCTGCACAATGATATGAAACTAACTATGCTGCTACAACTGTTAATAAATTATGGAACAGTAACTAATAATATAAAGTTTTAGAAAATAACTGAATATAAAGTAATTGGCTTATTCAACTGACTTTATGCGCCGTCAAAAAGTAAATGGTATGGATGAAAAAAAAATACAAATACTAATTAGTTCATGTGATGAAATACAAAAGTAATTGGGACTCTGTCTTCTGGTAAACAATCTATAAAAACATCATTTGACTTTTAAATGTGAAAATGATCCCTTTCATAATCATAACATGTTTTTTTATAACATGTGTCATTATCTAATAAATGTTATAATAAAATGTTAAAGATTGTTTGATGACTTGAGTGCTGTGAGCTTGCAACTAGTCATTCCTGGCAATATATATTCTGACGCTAGTATGGATAATGGTTTGATTGTAAATTTAGGGTAGGCTGTTTGCTTCACAAGTCTGAGTTTCCTATATGCTATGATAAATCTAAAATAGATTAGAAAACAATGACTCTAAAAGGTATTCTTGATATTTCGCTTTCAAATCACGAGAAACAACTATTTCCCAGATCATGTTTTCATAAGTTTTTTTTTAATTTTTTTAATTTGAAAAGGAAACCGTGCTGATCTCTGGTAATGATATTATTTTTCATGCAATCCCTCATTAGGATATTGTGAACAAAACTCTCCATCACTTTGCAAGAGACAGACGTAAGAGATGCCGGTAAATAGTTTTTTTTTTTTATTTGTTCCTTTGCTCCCTATTTACAAAAATTGGTGTGGTAATTAACTTTTTCCGTAACTGTGGTAATTGACTTATATCCTAAAACTTTTGGAATGTAAATGTAAGTGGCACAGCAAAATCAGAGGAACAGTTTTATAACACTTGGTGGTAATTACCAATTTAATTTCTTATCGATGAAGTTCAATATCGATATTTTTATCAATCGAATTCGAATCGAAATTAAAGGGTTGTGACTTCACCGTAACCTTTTAACTTTGATTTGATCAGGTTTTTGAGCTTTTCTTGCACATCTGATTGTTTTATTGAGAGTTTGTTCATTTTGCATTCGATTTCCTTTTTATTTTTAAATTCGGGCATTTGTTGGTCTGTAAACGTGATAAATGTCAACGAAAAACATTCATTTATTATGGCAGCAATTTCTTTTCCTTTTGTTGTAATTTTATCGTAATGATCCTCCAAAGTTTTTATAGACTCTTTTGTCATTTTCATATGTCTTAAATGCTCATGTAAGAGTTTTGGATTTCATACCAATTGGCAACTTCTTTTTCAAATTTGTTGGTTGCCGGAGGGACTACCTCGGTCAAGTTTTTACACGCAACTCTAAGTTCTTTTTCAATTGTTTTGTAAGAATTGTTGCCTCTGTTAAATCTCTTTTTATCTCGAGTACTTTTTTATTTTTAAGTGAAAATAAAAAATATTTTTATTGTCGTGTGGAAGGTAAATGCATTTTAGAAGGATAAATTCATATCCTAGGCTTATGATACGCCATACCTGTTAAATACTGGCTGAGTTATGCTGTTGAATAGTGGTTTCCATTGCGGGAAACTCATCTTTTTTGTATATTATCATGCCACTTCTTGTCAATCTCTATACCTTTAGTGAATTTGTTAGCCTGCTAATTTATTGTCAGATACTTTGTTAAGCCTATGAGTTTTCAAATAAACAATAAAAATGGATATACAAAAAACAAAAAAAATCAAAATGATTTTAGTTTTGAAAAGCATCCATTTTTTGAATTTCCGAAATATAATCCAGACTTATTAAAAGTGGGTAGCTTTTATCATTTAAAAGTTATAGAAGCCCATTAAAAGTTTAGCTATTTGGCATTTTAAAAAATATATACTTAATATTAAACAAAAGTCTATAAATTGACAAAATTCTACATTTGAAGATAGAAATCCATCGCCTGTACGTCATCTATCATAGAATCAGAATGAATTCAGTATAATTATAGAAAAATATTAAGTTCGCTATTTAAAATATTTATATAATGTAAACCTTGAAGGGCAAAAGATATATTGACAAACACATAATATTTTAAATTAGTAGTTAAACAACACTTAGGTATTTTAAAAGTTATAGAAACAACTTTAGTTAATGATGTTTCATTGTTCTTTAAATTATCTTATGTTGAGTTGCCTCTTTTGTTTAGAAATATTGACTCTTTATAGGTAAAAAGTGTATTGGAGAATTTTTCAGCCTATGTAAAAAATAATATGGAAGAAAATAGTTTGTAAAATGACTTAATGACTAAAGTCAATGAAATAAAATGCAAAAAACCAGTTAATCCCTCAAAGTTTTCATTAAATGTTTTTATGGTATTCCCTTATTCTTCGATAGAAGTTTCCTCTGCCATCATTTAGAATTAGTGAAAAAAATTTATTAAGGTGGGGTAGAATCTTTGAATTTTAAAAAATGTTATCTAAACTAAAGTAAAATTGAAAAAGATGTTGTGCTACTGATTGATGAATTATAAACATAGAATACAATCATAGGAGTTTTAAATAAACAAAAACAGAAAAATGTTTATAAACATACCTTATTACCCTTATAAAAAACTTAAAAAGTTTTGGTCAGAATAAAATAAAGTTTTAAGCAATGTACTTAGAGAAATGTTTTAAGCAATAATGATATATAAATAAGTAACTGTATTTCAAAAATTATTACAACCATTTTTTTTGTATTAATACATAGTTTCTGTTTAGTTTGTGTTTCTAACAGAAATTCAAACATATAATATCAAGATGGTAAATTGATAGGAAAAGATAACGAAGGGATTATATATATATACGTAATGACCTTCCAAATTGTTTCATTAAGCATAATTCTTTTTAACGAGAGTAATGGGTAGCTGACCATGTTGATGAGTGCATTACCTCTACAAGAAAATAACTTTTATGTACGCGTTGTAATTTCTGAATATCGTTCTAGTAATGTTTCTGATTTTTCAAATTTGATACACAAGTATATAAATACCAACCATGTTAGTTGTGTTACTCATCCTATAATAAAGACATTTTATTTTTTAATGCAGTCTCAAATATTTGCCGCTTTTCATGTAGTCTAATTTTATGGTGTTATTGGTGTACATGCTCCCGAAATATCATGGGGGTCACTTTATAATGTATATGGTAAAGACCAATAATTTCAGTCAGCTTATCATATAAACCGCTTTATCCATGAGATATTCGGTAAAGTGTACTACATGCTCTTTCAATACTTGACCCTATATTTTCTGCAGCTATTGAAAGTTGTTTGCAAGATAGGACTGGTGCTTCAAGCTTTTTAGGGTTGATCATTATACAATGGATAATAATTAAAAGTAAGAAAAAATATAGCAACTACTTTTGTTGTAGAAATGCAGCTATTCAAGTGATATAAAACCATTATTTTGTAGTAATTTAGAAGAATGGTTTGAAATGTGGCAATCATATCAAATTTCAAACTCTTAAAAGTTTACATTAAGTAAGCAAACATCAGAAGCTTTAAGAATTAATTTAGATGCAAAGCTTCACTTATTAATGACTAAATTCAAGAAAGATTTTATATGTTTTAATACCACAATTGCAAACTGATCCATTAGAACTAAATTTTTCAATTTAAAAAGTCAGCTAATATGTAGGAGTAAGATTTGAGAAAAAAGAGTAGTAATATACATTGACTTAAATAAATTATTGATAAATTTCAAGTTATTTTACTAGATATTGAAAATCCAATTTAGATATACAAAGCTTTGAAGTTGCAATAGTTATTCCTGGTTATATTGTTAAAAGCTTGTTCAAAATATCAAATGTAGCGTTTTGATAACTTTTCTTTTTTTTTGCTAAATCTGGTGAGGTACTAAACTTTCTTTTTTTGGACTGGTTTTACCAGCTTTTGATCTTACACATTATGTTACAAAAGCATTTAAAATGTTAGATACTGTCACTTTGACGGAATTTTAAGAAACGTAAATTTTTTTGATTGATATGCTGCAGATCATGTGCTTAGATTTAATGATAGTACTACTTCATTCTATGCAATAAACATCAAATTATAGGTGTAAATTTTGTTAATTGTGATCTTACACAATTTTATTTTAAGAATAAACAAAAACAATCTTATGATAAAATTTGAAAGAACAGAGAAAAGGACTTTAAAGGCAGACAACAAATTAAATAATAAAGCTGAAATAGTTAATCTACACAATGAAGCAAAGCAATCATGTTGAAGTAATCAATGCTAAATTATACAGCTGGATTATAACACCTTTAATGTATATTCTTCTTTTTTTGTTAGGTTTTTGTTTATCATTTTATAAATCCAGTTAATGATATTGAGATGTTATTTGAGAAATGTATTTATTATACATACAATATGAGGTACATGTTTATGTTAATAAGTCATTACAAATTATAATAATTTATTATTTAATAAAGTTATTTCAAATTTTTGTTGATGAACAAAGTACAGTGTAATAATCTTTGAACATAACAGTGAAAGTATTTTTAGAAACACAAACATCAGGCAAAGAAAGGCGTCTATTTTATCAGACTTTTATAAAAATTGTCAGACAAATTTTATATACACACTTCCATAAACAAATACCCCACTTTTGAATTGCAGTATTTGTGGCCAATCATGCTATACGATACATTTATGTTTTGAAAAGCTACCCTTCTAATTTTTTTAATAACTCTATCTAATGACTTAAATATAAAAAAAATGAAACTAAATCGGTTTTGTACTATAATTTTAAAGTGAAAAACAAGAGTTATTAAATTTAAATAAAAAAATAAAAAATAAAACTTACCTATATTTCCATTTTTAAAATAAAATTTTTCTATAGAGGAATCTTGAGCTGTGTAAAAAGTATCTGAAGCATAAACTCGGACATTAACATATTCATATTCATTTTTTATTTTTGTGAAAAATACAACATTTTTATTTATTTTGATAGTAAAGTTATATTCAGAGCTGTATATCGTTGATATTTGAGTAATCTCAACATTTGACCACACATTTAATGTTACATTACATTTGAATTTATTAAAATGATCATTACCACTTTTAATAAAAACTAATGAACCTTCCGGATCAACTGTGATAGTAAGAACTGACAAAGTACATGTCTCAAACTCCAAAGAAAAACATATAACACTTCTTCTACCATCAATTTTGTTAGGAAAAAAATTAAATGTTAGTAAAAACTCTTTGTTTAGATTTGGTATTAAAGCAATAAGATATCCACTTGATATTAAAGTAGCAGTATCAACAAGAGTATCTGTAAATATAAATACAAACATAAGAATTATATATATATATAAATATATATATACATATAAATATATATATATATATTTATATGAAGTAAGTATGTATGTATGTATGTATGTATGTATGTATGTATGTATGTATGTATGTATGTATGTATGTATGTATGTATGTATGTATGTATGTATGTATGTATGTATGTATGTATGTATGTATGTATGTATGTATGTATGTATGTATGTATGTATGTATGTATGTATGTATGTATGTGTGTATGAATGCATGTATGCATGTATGTATGTATTGAATACAGTGTATTAAACTGAATCAGAAATTGTCTTTTTAATTCTTTACAAATATCATTATCACAAATTTATACATATTAAATTAAGTTATAATTTGCCTTTAAAATCTTAACCCACCGTTTCTGTTTTTTTAGTTCATTCAGTGACATACATTTTGGTGCAAGTCTTTTAAAGCAAAAGCAGAAAGAAGCTAAGCAAACTCTTAAAGCCATTTGAGCTAGCTATCAATTAAAAGTAATTCATAAAGAGAAAGATCAATAAAAATTTATTGGAGAGAGATATGGATATAAACGAATATATTTTTTTTTATAAAATATAAACAAATATAAGATTTTTTTATAAAAATGTAATGCCACTTGTGCAGTAAAATAGCTCAAGAAGGTCTCGGCAACACAAATAGAAAGAATTTGAATCGCAAAATAGGGCCAAAAACAAGTTCGCACAGACTTAATATCTCATCTACAAAATAATAAGTAACAGTCGCCTCTCTATATGTGAAAAGATAACTATGATCTTTTATATACAGGGAGTCACAAATGGCCCAAAATGAGCAACTATAGGTGCTTCCACTGCCATACCATCACAAACATTTTGTCTACTAAAAGTAATCTTAAATTGTTATTAAAAGTAATCTTATGTTATTACTAAAAGTAAATCTTTAAATTTCCGACACAAGCTGTAGAAACAGTACCAGACACTATAACTGCGAAAATTGTTTTGATTTGGCTTTGTAAAAAACTTGGTAATGCGTTACCTGAGATTTTTGAAGGATTACATTATTTTATATTCAGAGTTAATGCTATAGTTGTTTGTGGTTTACAAATAGCAGTCGCCCACTATATGCAAAGGAGCAGTTGCACCGTTAGATCTACATGTATTTTTGACCAACTTCTCAAAGCAGCAACATCGACTACTACTTATCACTCAATTCCTGACCAAGTTGCAGTAAAATAAATACATGAATAGGATCAATAATAATATTAAAAACCCAGCATCTTATAACTTCAATTTGTTGCCTGATGGCTTAGAGATGACAAGGTTCTCCATATTCAGGAATGTAGATCACCAAGCATAAAAAACATCTTCCAGCTAGTAGCAACGGGAAATATCTATGGTGGTGACAAACTACTAAACAACTTCTTTTAATCCTGATTTGTGTTGGACTCCTAAAATCTTTTTAGTATTATCCAAAGTATAAAAGATGTTAAACAGAGTGATAAACTGTTTTAATTTATTCATAATATTTCACAATTCGGAAACGCTCAGGTCTATGAGAACTTATGATTCTTATTTCAATATCTAAAAAAAACCACCATCATCTTTTAAACAGATACACATACCATAAAGTTAGGAAAATTAATTATACTACTGTTTTAAATTCAGTAGCTACCAATGTTTTAAATTCAAACTTGTTAATGATATGTTTAACTTACCCTTTTATAAGCTCCATTTACAGATTTCAAATATACTATTTCATAAAAAATATTCTAAAGCCTTTTGGTGTACCACTTTTAAATAACTAAATCCATAAAAGATCAAAAGTAATTATACAACTTTGTTATCGAAAATTCACCAAAAAATGGCTTTTCGATGGCTTATAGATTGCAAGGTTCTTGACACTGAGGAATGTAGGTCTCCAAGCAAAAATATACCTCCAGCTAGTAGCAATCGGAAATATCTATGGTGGTGACAAACTCTACTAACTCCATTTAAATCTGATTTGTGTAACATTCCTAAGGAAACTCTACCCAGTATAGTCATAAGTATAGAAAATGCAAGACAAAGTCATAAAATATCTAAACTTATTAATTTTATTTTGCAGCGTGGAAACCCTTAAATCTATTTGAATTCAGAAAACTAAGTCCGTAAATAACTAATACTAGTGTACAACCCTTGAAATAATAATAAAAAGTTACTTTAATACTACACAGAAAAGCGAGTTTACTTATATAAATTACAATTAGCATCAATTTGTAAAGCATGGGAAGATGGGCAACTACCCTAAAACTAACATGTTTGCGAGAAAAAAGTTTTAAGCACAGTGGGTTTGACTAAACCTGGTCTTAATTCATGAAACATATACAAACTTACACAATTTATGTTTTGTCAGCTCAGTCTGTATCATCCCCCATCCCATAGGATTGTTAGCTCCACAACTTCAGATTAAGATGTTTAGAAAAAGCTGTTCAGTGCTATGTAATTTTATATAGCTTGCAACAAAGATATAGGGTTGTTAGCTCCACAACTTCAGTGTAGGATGTTTACAACAAGCTATTCAGTGCAACTTAATTTTATAAAGCTTGGAAACAAGATTTAGGCACAATATTGCATACTACCAAACGGTTTTTTAGTATCTCAACTAAACTATGAATTTTGATTCCACCTATTGCCTAAATCTAACTCCAGTTAATCTTATAAACCAACCTAATGAACGAGTACAACATTATGCTTGTGGGACAGCAATAATATCAAAAGGTGGAATAATAGACAGAAATACTTACACATCATCTGAAACAGACACAAGCAAACACAGAAAAAAGCTGAACGTAGTAGTAAAAGTTAGAGTTTGTTTGAGCAGTATTCACTGTAAAATATTTTTTTTCATAGACAATTGCTTCAAATATACATATGAAAACATGAATTTAGAACAGTAAAGTCAAGTGTCTCATATATTTTTAATAGCGTGTAAATATTCTTGCATATGATTTCCATGCAAAGACACAAAAGGTCTAAAACATTGCGAAAAGACTTTTAATTTGGGCTACTGTTTACGAAAAAGTAGGTCTGTATATAGGCCTAATAATTGCATAAAGTTATTTTTGCATGTGCCATCTAATTCAAAGCATCGGGGAGCATGCAGAGTATAGTCCTTTTCTTGTTTTAATCCAAATGTATCTTTAAAGTTTTGCATGAAGATATCTCATACTATACACAACAGTCGCTGAAACAACGGTCTCTCTCCAATAGAGAATATGTTGAGCTTTAATTGATGAATAACTCTCAGCCAATAAGTTCCGACGTCTGTAAGATAAATAATAAACACTTTTTGCATAGTCAAAGCAGAGGTCTAAAAAACTCTGGCTGACAAAGAGGACAGCTTCCCTAAGTCACTTGAAGATATCAAGTGGTATCTAACTATTTGAAAAGCTCAAGAATATTATATGGTTAGGCAACACTTAAAACCATAGCCAAAAAAGCTTCGATAAATTTGTTTCATTTCAACTGCAATAGCAACCCTTGTGGTGAGGCTGGGACTTGGTCCATTGGACTATGCCATGCTCAATCCTTTAAGCATATTTTTTATATAGGTGACTTCTTCGAGTAGCGCACCTCTTTGTCCCAAAATTTATTTGGCTTTTCAAGACAAAGATAGTGGTAGATAACAAAGATTATTATGCTTTCTTCAACCAATTTAGCATAAGCTTTACAAGAACAATTATCCTTATTAAATAATTCTACAATAAAGTTTTCCATAGCAACTTTTTTTAGACAAGCAAATCTGTCTTCCTCAAAATGATTACAGAAATGATGCCTGTATAAAAACTCCTATAAAAACTGAATTCACAAAACAGGCTTAAGTACCAAAGTTGATAACAACTTAAAGTCACTATATACAAATGTCTTCAACATCAACAACAGAGCTATAGAGAAACTCTGAAAAGTCCAACAAAAGTTTAACACAGAAGTGAAAAGATGCAATTGTTAAATTTAAAATGAGTCACAAGTGAACACGCTGCCAAAAATTTCTCAATGACTATGTAGAACCAACCAACTGTATTGCAAAAAGGTTCCTACAAAAAGCGTAAAACTGATTAAAGAAATACAGAAGTTATTTTGCAGCCCTATTTTGTCTTACTACTATACACCAAGTAATAATAAGAGAATGATTTAATTCTTGTTTGATCTAGGGGTGCTACAGAAGAATATTTTAAAGGAAATATTATATTTCAAGTAAAAAATGTGCTTTATATTTGTTTTATAATTTATTACTTTATAATAGATTAAATTATACTTGCTGCTTTACCACAATAACAAAAAATGAACAAACCAGAGCATAGTTTTCGAGAAAAGCAATATTATAATATCAAGAAAAACGTAAGTGTAAACAGTTAATGAGATTGTGCAATCAGTCCGGGTCGAAAATTGGCGCCTAGGTTTGTTAATGATTGTTGTTGGGTGTTTGTTGTTAGGTTATTCTGTAGTTACTAAGCCTGCATTAAAAGCAGCAATGCGGTTTATTAATGCCACAGGCTTGACAGGTTTAATTAAAGGCTGCTTAAAATGAGTCAAGCAAAGTCTGCCTCAACCATCTATAGGAAATATGTTTGTTGTTGTGTCACAGATTTTTACATTTTATTTTTTCCACAGGTTTTTCCATGATACTTAAACCAAGAGGTACCGATCATCAATATATGTTTAGCGACTATAAACATATAATGGAAGCCTTCTGAGACTTAGAGAGAGAAATAAAAGATCAATAAATGTTGAGAGATAAGCTATAAAATGTTAGGATGTTGAGAAAAAAACTATAAATTGATGTTGAGAGGGAAGCTATAATTAGATGTTGAGAGAGATGTTAAAAGACTAGATTTCATGAAAAAATCTAGTCTTTAAACGTAAGTAGATGTTGTGAGAGAAGTTTTAAGACTAAAAAATCCACTCATGATGATAATAAATCAGTTTGAAACAATGCAACCTATTAAAGTAAACTTAAAAAAATGCTATTGAATATTGAGTGCAACCTATTAAAGTAAACTTACAAAAATGCTACACAATATTGATTCATTTTCTGATTAAAAAATTTTGTCGCAGGTGATGTTACATGAAAATAAAGTTTTCATTTTCTAAAAACTGTTAATAAATATGCATAGTTTCATCATTAGGAATTTATAAAATATATTTGTTTTTGCAGAAAAATGTCCCCACGTTAATTATTTTTGAACAGCTTTAAGTAATAAGTCCCAATATTTGTACTTACTCCATTACCATAACATCTGCGTAACTATATTTAAAAAATTTTTTTTCTTCTTAATAAATCAAGTTTTTAATGAAATTATTTTGGTTGCTATAGCTACAGACTATGTGTTAGTATATTAATCAAATTAATTGATATAAAAAGTTGACCTTATCGGAGAATGTCTACTCCGTTACTGAAACACGTTAAAAATTGAATATTCAATAGCAAAAATTAAACTTCAGATTCATTGGAAATCTTGAGATACATAAAAAGTCAGAACGTTGGCTTTTTAAAAAAGGTAAGGGTTGTTAAAACTCATCCTTAAAAAAAAGTGTTAAGTTGAAAGAAATTCTTTCAGAATTACAAATGTGCAAATGCTGTCCGCTCCGTAACTGGATTACCAATCGTTAAACATCATTAATGTAGTAAGTTTTTTAATGACTCACAGTATTTCTTGATTCAATCAACAGGAAAGTCAAATTTTTATTGAAATGATCCAGATCTTTGAGATTGGTGCCTAAAAGTTGAAATTGATAATCATTGACATTCTTGATTTGGCAGACATTGTACTTATATAGTTGTTAAAATCTGCAGTAATAAAGAAAATATTTTTTGCAACATGAAAGTCCTTGGATTCGAATTAGTTATTAAAGGAATATACAAACTACCAAAATAATAAAAGACACAAATAATTTATTACTACGCTAGTGCTTTTGAAAAACATATGTATTTTGTAGCATGAGCAATCTGTAGCTCTCTTACAGAGGCAGTTTAAATCTCGATACAAAACACTAAGCTCTCTATTTGTGTGCTACTAATGAAACTTAATTGTGCTTGTAATAGCCTTAAATGTTTTAGAACATTTTGGTTTAAAAAAAAGTGCATTTAAAACTCTCTAAAGTAAAACTTTGTTAATGAATGTCTAGTTCTAAGAAAATTTTATAACCTTTCAGCATTTGAAATGCCACAATCCTTGTAAACCAATTGATCTAACTGACGTTTCACAGACCCTCCTATTGCATTTGATGCTCTTATGTCATATCCATTTTATCCACAACATAACTTATGTCCATCCATTTTATAAATTACATCTGTGTTCAATGGAGCTTGTTTATTACTCCAAAATGTGAAGATTGATTGCAGCAAAGTTTTTGCACACATATTTCTTAGAAAAATTTATATGTATAATAGCTTCGTTTACATTAATTTTTCTTTTCAATATTTATACATTTTGAACTGGGGTCTTATCATAAAAATAGGTTTGCATTGGTCATTTTGAATAGATTTGAAAAGTTTTACTTTAAGATCTTTAAGTGTTCTACTCTTTACATATTTTCCGGTAATGTTGTTTTCCTTTCTCTCTACTTTTGATGTTCCTGTTTCTCTTTTTCCCACTATAACAATTATAGTCCTTTCTCTGTTAAGCAATATTTTTGTTTTCTACAGAAGCAGTCAACTAGAACAACTACCAGTGGTTGTAGGTGAATGGGCTTCTGAACCAGGAAAGGAGTTTTTAAGACTTGACCACCATTTTTTGTATATTTTTGCTGAACATTTAGCTTTTTACAATTCGTCTATCTATGTTTTTATTTGTCTATAAGCCTTTGCTTTTCTGTAAGGATCATTTTGCTCTACCTTTTTGTTCAAATATATTATTGCTGCTTAACTCACGTTCTGGTGACCCTGTTGACGGTGTTTCAATCTTCCTATTCGTAGCTCCAAATTTTCGTATCTTGTAGCGCCAATGACGCCAAATATATCGTCTTTTTCATTCTGATAGTTTTGAGATAACTTTCACTTTCTTCTGTTCACGACAAATTTGCCAACGTTTGAGTTCTTTTTCACACACTGTTTCTGCATTCATCGCCAAGCGTCTGTCCAAAATTGCTTTCTGAACTTCAGCATGTGATTTCTTAGAAGTTTTTATGCTGCATTCCTAGATGTAGATGTATATCTAGTTTGAAAAATAGTATTATAGTTGTAATTTGAGAACAAAACTTTATTTAATAATATAACTATTACAACATGGTTCAGGCTATACATATTTTATTTTAAAGACCAAATGTATTAAATCAAATATATATATAAACCAAGCAATAAATGAAATCCTGATACTAAAATATTTAAAACTTAAAAAATAACATATATATATATATATATATATATATATATATATATATATATATATATATATATATGTATATATATATATATATATATATATATATATATATATATATATATATATATATATGTATATATATATATATATATATATATATATATATATGATATATATATATATATATATATATATATATATATATATATATATATATATATATATGTATATATATATATATATATATATATATATATATATATATATATATATATATATATATATATATATATATATATATATATTTATAATAATATAAAATATATAACAAAATAAAATGTATATTAACTTATATAATAAAATATAACTTGGAAAATTACTTAATTTCTTATAATCGATTAATGTAAAAGAGATCAGCTTATATACGATGCAACTTCATTATATTTCATCAATGCAATGAACCCCTTATTGTTACATGCTTACTCAATGCAGATATGGCATAATTGAAATCAATTGATATGTTTTGGTCAGCGAAATGTTAGCTCCATCATGTTGTGTCAACTTCCTTATTAAAAGAAAATCACGGAGTTAACACTAACGGAGTAGACATATGCATAAATAGTATACAATATCTTATTATAACTTACTGGAAAGAATTATTAAAGTTGTTTATTGCTATACTGTCCCAGTGAATTTAAGTTTATCAAACACACCCAATAAAAATTTGACATTTTTATTGAAATTAAATTTTCACGGATTGAACATGAAATAATATATCATATTTAAAATAGTATTTAGACTCTCTTTTTTAAATAAAACACGCGCTTTTTTATATATATTTATATATATATATATATATATATATATATATATATATATATATATATATATATATATATATATATATATATATATATTGTAATTTGAGAGGTCTAAAAACCAAAAGATATCCCTTATTAGTCTTAATACAAATGAAAAAAAATTGTGTTCCATAAGCAAACAGTCCTAGTTGCAATACATCTATCGAGTGAAAATTTGTGTATATAACTTTGACAGAAAAGTTTAAATTTTAATAAATATCAGATAAAATCCAAATTTATATTACCCTTAAATATTGCTACCCGTAGCGCTGTATGTTATGCTAATTGTACTTTAAGACAACTTTAAGAAACAGAGTTGACCAAATGAGAACAAGAAAATGACCCTATTACAAAATTAAACAATTAAAACATTAAACAAAGTTTTATTTCAAATATATCTCGAAGTAATTAAATAATATAATTGCCACTCATACTAATCAATAAATAAAACAAAAGCATCTTTAAAACGTATGAAAGATAATTCAATTCACAATCATATATGATATTCATATTGAATTAACTTTTATAATTTTTAATACAATTTATTGTATACAATTTCTACAGTAAACAATTTCTGTATACTGTATATAATTTATTATAAACAATATAATTAAAAAAAGTTCAAATCTAACTACTAAAAGTAAACTTAAATTTGCAAAAAATTGTTTTTGTTTTGAAGGTGAAAGGGTGAAAAATTTAACTAATTATTTTTGCAACTTGTTTATATATTGTAGAAAAGTACCTGAGCAGTATCATTTTAAAATGGACAAGGTATAATATAAGCTTTATGTATTAAGACATGTTTTAATATAATTAATAATTTAATTTTGAGCATTAAATTTTCCTGTCTATTGAAAACATTAGTTTATATATCCGACCATATGAATCTATCCAAATGGATAGATTTATACGGAAATGTACATCCAGCATAAATATTCAAAATAAATAAACATATCTTTATAAAATACATACGAACAAAACTACTGCTATCTTGAAGTTGTTTTGGATAGAAGCACAAATAGCTTCCATTTGTATTTTGACATATTCCGTTACCCCAAGAACATGGCGTCGACATGGTAATGCACTCATTAATATCTAGAAAATAATTAAATTTATTTTTATTAGGCTCGAAATCCTGTTCTATACAATTTATTTTATACTTTTAAGTTTCTAAAAAGGTTATTCGAAGAGCAGTTATACTCAAAAATATCATACTAAATTCAAACTGAATCCCGCCAGCAAGCTTGTGTTGGCCCCATTTATGAAATAACGTTGGCAAGGTTATTGGATTGGGACAACGCTTATCCAATGCAGGAGCGTTGAGTTTAATTAAGTTTAAATAATTTATGCCGACGCAAATATACGAAACAGATTTTTTATCCTTTGCATTTTGTCTAAGAAACGTGTAAGTCCATAAGTTTTGAAGTAAATAAACTTTTTAATAGCAAGATTTCTTTTTCAAATATAACAACGGTTTAATAGACTTATTGGATTTTATTTAAATAAGATTTATTACATAATAGTGTATAAAATTATTTTTGATGATGTGAAAAAACTATAAAATTCTTTTTACTATAAAAACGAAACAAGTATATTCCAACATTTTAGCATAAAATTACTATTTAGAAAATGGCTTACTATTCAAAACATTCTTTATACTCGACTATTCGTCGAAAAGTTAAAAAGCAAGTTGATCTTTATTTTAAAAAAGTATAAAACAATCTTCCAAACCGTACCCTTTGTGACATCAAGCACAAATTGTTGACATCAAGCAGCTGGTTCAGCAGGAAGATGTTTGGTTTATAAATAAAATATCTCCTTCTTTAAATCTAAAATTGAAAATGTTTTGTTTTTTCATTTTAACAAAAATAAGACATGATAACCAGACATCGTGTTTTGATTTAAATTTTTTTTCAGATTCTGACAATTTTTTAATTAAAGTTTAAAAAATTAGCTAATGTTGATGTTATTAATATTGATTCAAAGGCATATAGCTCTGACAATCAAAATAAAAATTTTTGTACTGATACAAATGAAAAACTTCGTGATTGGACTTAAACCGTATTTTGCTACAATATAGGGAAATATGGTTTCAGAATAAAAGGTATGTAAGATGTAATATGTAGCAAGTATAATGCAAAAAATTGATGTAAGTTCCACGTGAGTTATCTTATACTGCAAAGATCAGTCGCAAATTATGTTATTGAAGTAAATTTTTATGTTAAATCAGTGGTATAGATAAAGTTTGAACTCTTCTTTACTTTAATGAATATTAAAAAATCTTTTTTCGTAATTTTAAAACAATGGAGTGTGCTATTATGAACTTTATAAATGACAACTCACTAGCAATTATAGAGTTCAAACTATGATTGCTAATATTTCCTTTAATAATACATTTAAATTAACAATTCAATGATAAAAGTTAATAATGAATTACTTTTAGAGTTAATACATTTTTATTTAAATAACTTTCTCTTGAGGGAGCTTTTAATTATTTCTGAGGGAAAAATTCACACAGTATTTAATTTCTTACTTTATTACCAAATTATGAAAACCTTGTAAAAACTAACAAACTCTTTAGTTAAATCAATTTTTTAACCTAATAAGCTCACATTTTATCCCTGGCTTAGAATTTCCAAAAGTACGGCTGGACTATTGCAGGGGATAGTATCTAAAACAATTTTAAGTAAGTTCAAACTTTCTCTTCTTTATTATTTTTTTTTTTTTAATTTACACAGAATTATTAATAACTATATAGCGGTTTATTAATAATTATATATCAGTTTATTAAAAACTATGTATCGGTTTCTTAATAATTATATATCAGTTCACGAATAGTTATATTGTGTTTCTGTACAACTTAATTTTTTTTAAAAAATTGATATATTCATCCATTAATACCAAATTATTCCATCAGAAAGTCATAATTATTTTAAATATATTTTTGGTTATTTTAGCTCCATAGAATGTTGTTTTAGTGAAATTGAAACTGTCAGAAATTTAAGAAGAAAAAAAGAGTACTATTTTCATCTACATTAATTTAACAAATAAAAATAAAAATTGACAGAGGAAAAAGTATAGCTCAAATTGCCAATACTACTGGTTTGGGAGTATCTTCCGTTAGAAAATGGCAGGCTATAATATCAACTAAGAATAATCTAAGTGATTGTTTTAACCTACTACAGAAAAGTGGACCCAAACAAAGCTCCAATACTCGTGCTGTGATGTTGTTATCTAAATGCATTCAAGACGATATTTCACTAATGCAGGGTGGAATGGCCAGAAAGCTTCAATAAAAATGGAATAACCATATCCCAACCATCTATATCTTGTAACCTTAAGAAGCTTGAAAATTACAAGAAAAATATTAAAAGGGTCTCTGATGCCACCAGTTTACCAAGAATAATTAGTGAAAGCAAAAGATATTCTATTTGATATAGAAATATTGACTATTTTCTTGAATGTTATTCTTGAACAAAATCGGGTTCAATTTACATTCAAAACCAAATTTTGGATATTCACCTAAAAACACTACTGCATTTACAACTGCTCCTGCAAACAAAAGTCACAATATCAGTTTATTAATATCAGCATTAATATCAGAGCCATCTTTAATCATTCAAATATTAAAGGACCTTTCAACACTAAAGTTTTCTTGGAATTTCTCAAGCAATGCTATAAAGCAAGATTGTTAGAAAATAAAATTCTTGTCATGGACAACATAAGATTTTCTAAATCAAGACTGAGAACTCAATTTTTCAGGGGTAAGAATATTAGATACTGATATCTGCCCCCATATTCTCCCCAGTTAAATCCTATAGAAGAAGTATTTTTATATTTAAAGAACAGATTTTACAATTTACGTCCATATTCAGAAACTAAAGAAGATATCATTCAACACATTAATACAGTAATTGCAGATATGAATGAAAATGTTGATTTTATGGCGTTTCATCAACATATGGAGCATTATCTTGATCTTATAGGACAAGACTTAAAATAAAAACTTAACATTTAATAACACTTTTTATTTATAACTTACTGGATGTTTTTTTATACAATTGTAAACAACCCGCTATATAATTATTAATAAATTAAAATACAATTTTTAATAAACTACTATATAGTTACTAATAGACTGATATATAATTACTTATAAACTGATGTATAATTATTAATACATTGACATATAAATATCAATAACCCTTTAAGTATTCTACTTGTGAAATTTATATGTGTTTTAAAAATATATTATCTGTTTTTTTATAAAATATGCTGTAATATATTCATATTAGTAAATTTTTCTCTATAGGCGAGAGTAAAACAATGAATTCATCAGATAAAAAAATTTTATAATAAAATTATTTTGCAAGGAATCAATTTTCTATGATTACTTATCAATAAACAATTATTATTTAATGACAGTTATAATTTCATGTGTTTTAATTATTATATTGTTTTTAAATTGTTTTGTTATTTATTATTACTTTTTTTATCATATTGTTACTTTGTTTATAATTATTTATTATTTGTTTATAATTTAATTTTCAATAGTTTCCATTCGTTAAGCATGTACACAACTTGTAGTGTTTACCTTCATTTCACATGACATTGTCATTCTGCATGTATGCTATAGTGACTAATTATAGATATTTATTATGAAATAAATATAAAAATACAATGGGTATAAATAAAACCAAATTATAGTTTACAATGCTATAATATGATAAGTTGTTTGTACGATTCGTTGACAACTATTCAATGAGTTATTTTCAAAATAGCTCCATACAAGATCATGAGCATATCTTTTAATTGTTTTATTTTTTACTAGGTTGTGTGAAAACTATTCTAAACATAAAACAACATGAGTTCAACATACCTGATGAATAATAATAAGGATGGTTTCACGATACAATCAAAGATTACTACACATTCTATGATCAATTAAGATCAGACAAGTTTGATATAAACATTCCCAATAAACGACTAAATCAATGTTATTGTCAAAAGCCAATCTTGAGGTAATGTTTTCTCCACAGTGTCTAAGCTTCAAGTTTTGAAAAAAGAAAGAAAAATTTGCTAGTTTTGTAATTTCAACTTCAAGTTTTTATTCCAAATGAATGATATAATGATATATCACCAGTTAGTTACAGAAAAAGCATCTCATTGTAAAACACTTATTCTATTCCATAATATTAGCTATTAGGGAACCCTTCTAAATCACATTTTTGAATATATATAAATATATATATATATATATATATATATATATATATATATATATATATATATATATGTATTATATATATATATATATATATATATATATATATATATATATATATATATATATATATTTATATATATTATACATATATATATATATATATATATATATATATATATATATATATATATACACATATATATAAAGCCTGAAATAAAAATATAAATTTTATGATTCAAAAAAATATTTTTATGATTAGAGGGAGTCATTGAGATAATAGTGGAGCAGGGTTGTTTTCATTATCATTTTTACTGCTTTTGCTAAAAGTTTTTAAATAATATCTAAAAACGTTTTTGAAAAAATCCTATTTCAAGATTTGAAATATATACAAAAGAAATTACAGCACACATTGAGAAATAATTTTTTTTATTTACTTTATGTTTTTTGCAAAAATCGCTAAAAAAAACAACTGTTTAAACATTTTTTATATGTTAAAAAGTATTTTAATAAAAATATTTTACCATAAATAATTTTTAAAAGTATGACTATTTTTGATATTTATTATAAAATTTTAAATTTTGTATAAATTAAATCGAGTTTTGGAATAGTGCCAAAAGATATAAATTAAATCTAAGCAGACTTTCTTTAACAGAAACGATACAGATCACGCATTCACAGACTTTGAATGCAATACTTAATGCAATAACTCAACATTAAAATTATGATTTGAAGGCAAAACCTTTCTCTTGTCTTCGTTTTATGCTTTTATTTTAAGGCAGAAACCTTTTCGCTTGATTGGACATATATACATACATATATAGATATGAACTAACCAATTTTGATGAAAGAAAATAACATTTTCAAGTTATTATTGTGCAGATGTGAAATGTCACGACTTACGTTTACTCACGTTACGGTAATTGAGTAGTTACTTTGCGAATATCTACTTAAGTATTTTGTGAATATCAACTTAAGTATTTTTTTTAAAAGTATTGTACTTTGCTACATTTGAAAGCATATGCGTTACTGAGTAAAAGAAATTATTACGTATTGAAACATATGGCCAATAGAAATTCTATAGAACTCCTTTAAAGTTTCTATAGAATGTTTATTAATTATATAAATATATAAGTATATATTATATAAATATATAAAACTTTTTTTCTATAGAAAAAAAATAGAAAAAATAGTTCTATGGAAATTTTTGTAGAAATTAACAGAGATTCTATAGAAATTCTATAGAATTCCATAAAATTTCTATAGGCCATGTGTTTCAAAAATTTATATAAATTCTATTAAACTTTTTTTCCTGGGTATGGTTTAGTTTTTTTTTAGTTGATAAAAAATAGCCCTTGTTTTATAACTTTGTTTCTCATAGTTTTCATAAATGTTTAAAATGAAGTTATAGAGACATCAAACACGTGCATCGCTGACGATTCGAATTTATAATCGTTCTTTAATTGTTCTTATTAGAATTTTAAAAAAAAATTGAAATCAAAGTTTTACTATGTTTATATTTTGTCCATTAAACTACGTACAAAATATAAACATAATAAAATTCAAGTACTATAAAGAACATGTACTATAATGAAAACAAGAAACTGTTATTTTCAACTAATTATATAATTATAGTTATTTATATAACTAGGCCTTATTTTAGAAAGATGGAAGATATAAGATGCTTTAACTGATAAAATGAATATTATATAATGACATATTTTAAAATCGTAAATTTTATATTAACAAACGCGTACTTAAAAATATCAGTTAAATATAATAGTTCTTAATACATATTTTTTTTGTGTGTTTTTTTTTGAGTTTTGCTCACTTAAATAAAAATGACACTTTTAAATTGTTCAAAAACAATTGTTGAGAGCGCTCATAACGACTTTTAACTGCTTTCGCTTAGTTTCATTTTACTTTTACGACCTTAAAAAAGATTTTCAGAGCAAAAAAAAATTTTTAATCATTAACCACACATCCAGCTGAAATGGAACTGCAACCAACAAATTTTAAAGCAAACCTGCACATTTAAGCGACCACTTTGACTTTAAGTGCAAGAAAGGCGACAGCTTTATCGTGCAGTGTAAACTGCGTTCGCCTAAGTTGACTAAAATACTAGCATATAAAAACTCTACCTCAAACCTTCACAAGCATGTTAAGATAATTTAATATTAATTATATACTTTTATTACATTTTAACACTTTTAACACCGAATAATATTGGTGTTGAAAGATTTTACGCAAGCTTTTTAAATTTAGCATGTTAAATGAATATGACATTGGTTTAAATGATGAAAATTATTTTTTTGCAGAGAAATATTCATCAAAAAAGAAGACCTTCAGTGACTTTGCAACAACAAGGAAGCAAAACCTGAAACCACCAGAAATTCCTGCAAATCAAGAAAAAATAAGTCACATGTTTGCTATGGGTGCAAACAAACGTTTGTCATAGGAAAAGGTTGACAAGTTCATGATACAAATTATTTTTGAAGGTCTTTATCCATTTTCTTTGGTTGAACAACCTGCTATTAAGAAACTTTTACATGCACTAAATTCGCATTGCAAAGTTATATTTAGACCGTCTCTTTGGATCAGAATTGATAATCCTGCCATTCATTTAAAAAAGATTTTGCTCTCAATCTTTAGTAAATTCAGATATGTTGCAACAACTACTGATTGCTGATCTTCACACCAGCAAATTTTCATAGAGGTTACTGCTCATTGGATTGATGAGGAAACCTTGGAAAGGAGATCCGCCGCACTTGCTAGCTAGAAATTAAGAGGTTCCCACACCTTCGTTGCCCTGGCAGGCACTCTTAATGACATTCATTTTAAATTGGGAATAAGGGGAAAACTGGTGAGAGCCACAACAGATAGTGGCTCAATCTTAATCAAAGCACTGAGTGTTTTTG
This sequence comes from Hydra vulgaris, assembly GCF_038396675.1. Taxonomy (NCBI): domain Eukaryota; kingdom Metazoa; phylum Cnidaria; class Hydrozoa; order Anthoathecata; family Hydridae; genus Hydra; species Hydra vulgaris. Next base: position 28,377,045 of record NC_088926.1, read on the forward strand.
GTGAGAAAAGCTTAATTCAGGAGCAAAGATGAAATCCGACCAAGATTCTTGCCAAGAGTCTGAGTTTAAGTACCTTAACAAGTTTGACATCCTGGAAAAGGAGAGTAGTCTTTATTACCAACTTCCTTAACATCATAGGTGTGCATGCCATTTGTTAAATTTAGTTGCCACAATTAATGCTTCCTCGGCAGAAAAAAACAATTACACATACAAATGGCTATTGCGAGCTGCCTTTGGGAAATGCCAAGCAATGTGGAACAAAACAGGTCACTCACACTTGGCAGCAGAAACTGTTGAAAAGAAATGCAAGCTTAAGCTCATTGGGCCATCAGACTAGTTGGCCTAATAAGCCCAAACATGTAGTTGAGACTAAACTCAACATACATGTTTGGGGAGAGAATCTTAAGAATCATACAAGAACCCGGCCCCTATGCTATCAGAAACAAGGCACCAATGCTATCAGAAATGTGTGTGAAGAATTCAAAGTAAAAATGTGAGTTTTTTTTTTAATTTAATCAGTGTAATGAATCAAGTATAAATAATACTGTTTCAAATAACTATTTGAAGTTCCTCTTCTCATCTTTTATAAAAATTTATTTCACTCTTCTTTGTGACAAAAATATCTATTGCATTTGTTATGGGTCCTACAAGTTCAATCAAGTTGAAATTGTTTTCCTGAAGGAATATTGCGCTTGTATGAAACCTGTTGTTAAAGCTATGGACATCCTTCATTCTGACAACAATACACACATGGGATGACTCCTGCCAGTGATCTTTCAGTTACAAACAAAGTTCAGTTACCTTGAGACATCCTCCAAAATGTGTCTGCTCATTAATCAAGCAATTCAGGATGGTGTCCAAAAACATTTTGGTAGAATGATGCAAGACCTAGAACTATTTGCTGCAGCAATTTTACTGCCAAAGTTCAAGAACGCCTCGACTGATAGGACTAAAATTATAGGAGCAGGTATGATTTCCTTTTTTTTTATGTCATATTGTAATCTGTTTTGTCTACTTTTTTACCACTAAATCATCTATTGTTGTTTAAGTTCAGCAAAATGAATCTTTGCATTGTTAAAAATATAAGATGTATCGTTTTTCTTTTAAACAGGTCTGGTCAATTTGAGACAACACATGGACCAGATGGCCGAAGTGTAGCAGGTTAGACAACATTCATGAGATGAAGATGATTTCTTCTCATCAATGAAATTAAGAACATTGCAAGGTACAGGGGATGTTGATGGGTACCTTGCTTGCAGTTCGAACAAAATGGATTTGTTAAACTCGTTTCCACGCCTCAAAAAAAATTTTCTTAACTGAACACTGGTCTTCTTGCCGCTGCTGCCTGTGAGTGTCTGTTTAGCGGTGCTAGACTCTGATTCATTGCAAAGCGGGCAAAAATAAAAAAAAAATTCTATAGTTTAAGTTTATACAGAAAAGAATAGACTTTGATATTTTTGTTTATTTATTCAACAGCTTTGTTATCATACAGGCTGATAAAAAAGGAAAGCAGTAACTTTTACTCTGAGTACGTTTTTATTTAGCTGCTTTTTAATTTTACGTGAGTAAACTTTTCAACCGATAACTTTTACTTGTATCTGAGTAAAATTGTACTCAAGTAACTTTTACTTGAGTACAATTTTTTTTACTTTTTCCACCTCTGTTAGCGTTTCATTTGTACAACTTTTAAATTTTTTTTAATGTTGTCTATATTGAATGTTGTTATATTCTTAAAAATTTACTTAAATTAGATTAAGTTTGAAAAGTATAAAATTTATTTAGCAATGAAAAATGAGTTTTGAAATATTATATCTTTTTGACTTATCAAGAGTCTAATTTATATATATATATATATATATATATATATATATATATATATATATATATATATATATATATATATATATATATATATATAAATATATATACATATATATATATATATATATATATATATATATATATATATATATATATATATATATATATATATATATATATATATATATATATATATATATATATATATATATATATGTATATATATATATATATTGTCCTGAAACTAGCAATAAATAGAAATAAGCAACACTAGCAATAAATAGAAATAACACTAAGGTTAATTAAGCTTAGTCATAAAAATGCAACACTAAGGTTAATTAAGCTTAGTCATAAAAATGTATCAAATGGTGTTAATCAAGGCTTAAATAGGAGGAGCAAATATTTCAGACACAACACACAGTTAATGAAAACAGTTTGCTCAAAAGGGCTGATCTTCGCCGTTAAACTTTCCTGGCAGGTTAGAATCGGCAACTTCAAAATGTTCTTTCGTATTTTCAGTAAAGCAAATACAATTATGTTTAAGCTTAACTTAGTATTTAACAACTATGAGTATTATTTTAGTTCATCAAAAAAAATTTTATACAAATTTACAACCAAGGAATTAAAGTTGGTATTCGTTAAGTTAATAATACTAAAAACTAATCAAAGTTATTTCATTTCTTACTTAATTTTTATATCGTGGTTTAAATATTATTAATCAAGTAATAAACTTAGAAAAATAGGGTTATAAAAAGTTTTTTAATAGTAAATAGATTAAATATATTTTATTTTAGAACAACTAGTAAACATTTTAGTTATGTAGTAAATGGATTAAATAAATTTAGTAAACTGACAACTTTTAGTTATAATTAGAAAAGTATAAATAAGGATTTATTTTTACATTTTTTTTCTTAGATAATGTTAAACGAACAAATTATGACGCAACTTTATGAGCTAAATAACTTTTAAAGATTTGGCTTAGACAGTCCTGTGACCGTGAAGGAGGTAGAAATGATCCCAAACAAGGTTGAAAGCAATCACGTCATAAGAAAAAAAAAAATCCAAGATTTTATCGGCAATCAATTTTTCTAATAAATTGTAAAACTAATATAGCTTTTCCTGTTAGTTTAAATGAAATATTGAAAAACACTTTAAACAAAGATTTTTTCTCAATTTTTATAATCTACAGGTCAATAAAGTAATCGCCCAATTTACTTTATTTGATTACTTTATTTTGATGTTGATTAAAAATTTCGGATATTGGATTAACGTATTTTTACCGTTGAAAAAAGATACGATTTTAACATTGGTTAAGCGTTGTTTTCAGTATTTGCCAATTAGCATTTATCGGACCGTGCGCCAATGATCACTTCGCTGCTGGCAAAATCCATTGCATTCAAATATTGGACCAATTATTTCTTGCCAGCTGGGAAATAGGGGGAAAAAAGAACTTTAATACTTACAAAAGAAAATTTGAAAACTAATTAACTACAAACAAGACTGCAAGCAGCCACTTTTAAGTTCGGAGTTATTCGAAAACAAATAAAATTTTTAAAAAGCACGGGAAAGGTTGACATAAAGAAGAATAATGTTATTAAAGTATATACTCTAACTTGCATAACTAGCATAATAAGAGAGGGTCTCTCTTTATATGGGAGAAAGAGAGAGAAAATATGTGTCCTAATATAGATACAATATTCACAAAAATATGTAATTAATTGATTAGTTTTTTAAATACCCATTTTTTTATTTATAAATAAGATCAAGAGAATTTCAAAATACAATCATGCTAAAATTATCTCTGAGTAATCAGGTTATTGAAGTAACATAGTATTATAACCTAAATATTAAATTTACATTGAAAAATGATGCTGTCTTTTTTTTATGATTTCAATTATCCAGAGGTATTAACAATATTAGGATAATTTTGAATGATACTACTCTGTTGTTAATTATTTTAATTATTGAGAAATACTATTAGTATCTATGGATAATTTAAATTATTAAAAAAAGAGCATTGTTTTCCACAGTCTAATTTCCCGGTTAATAGTATTGTTATTTACAAATAATAAACATTTTCTGTAATAGTTTATTTTGTTTTGGTAAATCTTTTATTTTATATTTCGATATAAACTCTTATTGCTGTAGTTTGGTATTGCAAAGAGTAGGAATTTCATAAAAAAATCCCTGATACACCACTATCAAGTTAGTAGAATTATTATCTGTTGCCGTTGAAAATAGTATTACAATTCTTGAGATGACAGCATACTGTTCACACTGGTTGTAGCTATTAGATTGTACTGCATTCGGTCTCTTGAAAACCAAAAACAATACTTATTGTTGTAATTAAATGAATACTTGCTCTGTCAATGAGTCAAACTCTTCTATACTGCATGAGCCTGGTTCACAGATTTAACTTTACTCTACCCATAAAATATAAAAATCATATTTCTATTTGTGCAAAAATGGTACCACAAATTCTCAATCTGAAATATCACTGAAAAATAAATAAAAAACAAGTGGATTTTAATTCAAACTCAACATTTATTATTTATGTTAATACAACTGAGACTGTACGCATCGAAGTTACGAATGTAAATTTATTTCGAATAGATAGTCACACAACAATAATGTAATTTTAATAATATATTATGGATACATTGTTTAACTTTTGCTTATCTTTTCAAAATTTTTATTATATTTCTGACAATTTGAATTTTGTTTATAAATAGTTTAAAATAAGCTAGAATGCAAGCTGTAGTATTTCTTGAATTTATTAAAGCAATTACTTTATTAAATGAAACTGTCATTTCCTATAGCAAATAAAAGTATTATTGATTCAAGTCAGTTATGTAATAAAACAAGACCACTGAAAAAAAAAATTTAACAACTATTATGATGTTTTCTCATACCCTAGGATAGGAGAAGTGAGAATTTTAAAACAAGAAGTTATAACAAAATACTTTAATTTAGCCCTTCCATTATTATATGAATGTGAAATTTTATGCTAAACTAAAGTATTTTATTTTCAACTTCCTGAAGTTTTTCAAAACAAGATGTATGATTTAAGCAGGGGTAAACCCAGACCTTTTTTGGTGCTATAAGACCGTATAAGAGACAAAAAGTGACTTAAAATATTGACTTTGTGTTGTTTTTCTTTAACTTTATTCTTAAAAATAGAAGAAGAAAGGTTCTCTTAAATGCTAATTTTCTGTATATTTAGCTAGTTTATTTAGCCAGTGATATTTTTAAATATGGTTTGCGGCAGGGTTAGTGCTAGTGCTTTATAACTCGCCGCATCAAAAGTGTATTTAAAAAATAAAGTCTAGGTTCACCACTGCTAAGAAAGAATAAGGAAAAAGCCTTGGCTAAAAATGATTGATTCTTTAGCTACAGTAGTTATAATAAAAAATTCAACAGTTATAGGATTAAATTATCTGTAGTATAAATTATTGAAATGATTAAACAAAAGCAATTGGCATCATACAGGAAGCTGAATAATTGTCCATTTAGGTAAACATGCTCAGAGTAGTTCTTATTGAGTGCTTGTAATAATTATATTTAAAATAGTAGATGTGTGGCATTTTGTTAATAGATAATATCTCTTTTAAAAAAACGATCAACTCTTACTTGGCCAATTTTTATTTCAATTTTTGATTATTGATAATTTTGATTTTTTGCTAATATATACTCAAACTTGAATGAAAGAATGAATATGCAAAATATGCTACTACTTTTAGTAAGTGATTGCACATATATACTATATGGGGCTATTCAAACAATACGCGACACTTATTTTGCTGCTTTTAAACTCAAAACACCCCTCTTCTCTATCTAAGAATGCAACTTATTATTTGAATAGCCCCTATATGCTTTTGCTATGCATTTTAAATAAAGCAATAACAAAAAAAATATTTGATTCTAAGTAAATGTAAGCCCTTTTTCATTTAATAAATGTAAATGTAAGCCATCTCATTTAATAAATGTAAAGAGGCCCTCTCTTTAAAAAAAGATGCATTCACTATTCGGACGCTTGCTCTGTATGTCCTAATAAAAAAAGAATTAGTTATACCAACTACTTCCTTTATACAAATAGTTATATTTGCCTTAATTTTTGCGTAAGTTTATGCGTAAGTTTTTGCATAAGTTTTGCGTAACTCAAGCGCAACCTTAACTTTACGCAAATGCTGTGAAAAAGTTGTGAATACCAAATAGTAACGCAAAAATTAATTTGCGTAAGTTTTTCGTAACTTTTGCTCAGCTACGCAAGGGTTACGCAATAGTTACAAGACCAAGGATAGAACCTTGAGGTATCCCAGAAGTTATTGAAAATGAAAAAGATAATCTCAAACATTTTCCCATATACATATATATATATATCATGCAAGCTTAAAAAGAAGGCCAGGATGTCAAGTTTTATCGAATGTTTTTGAAATGTCATGAGCTATAACTCCTTGCCTTGATGTCTCGATGTAATAAAATATGGAACCTTTTGGTTACAACCTTTTTAATAAAAGAAAAAAGACTGATTGGAAGTAGTTAGAGGGGTCAGAGTGTACTCCAACTTTTCAAAAATTATAACCAGGAGGCAGGAAAACAAGGTTTAGTCAAGCACTTATTGATTAATTTAGAGAGAAATGAAGAAAGTTTTGGAAAACAATTTTGTAAGACTATGAAAAGAAATGATAAATGAAAAAAGACTTTGGTATCAAAAGTCAGAGTGATAACCTGTTTAAATGGAATGGCAGGAAGAGCATGGCCAATTGATTAAAGAGTAAAACTAGATAAAAAGTTTTTTGCAACAAGTTTTGTCTTACATTTTAAAAAGGTAGTAAGATCAGACTTATGAATTAAAGATAGAACGATTTACTAAAAATTTTCTAATAATCTCTACCCAGGAAAAAAAGTTTTATAGAATTTCCATAAACTTTTGAAATACATGGCATATTGAAATTCTATAGGATTTAATAAAATTTTTATAGAATCTGTGTTAATTTCTATTGAAACTTTTTTTTTCAATTATTTTTTCTATAGAAAAAAATTGTTTATAAAAATTTCTATATATATTAATAAACATTTTATAGAAATTCTGTAGAAGTTCTATAGAATTTCTATAAGCCATATGTTTCAAAAGTTTTTAAAAATTTCATTGAACTTTTTTCCTGAGTAGAGCCAAACTTCTGAGAAAAAATACAAGATTTAGTAACCTAGAAAATATGTAGCTTTGCATCGAACAGCACCTTTTTACATTGAGCCATCTTAAAATAAAAAGAGTTTTATTTTTAAGAGAATTGCTTTTAAAATAATGATTTAAAAAAATGCTACAAACAGATTTAGCAGCAACAAAAGAAGATGAAAACCTTAAAGTAAAACAAAACTTGACTTAAAATCAACAAGAAGGAATATAAGCTTTCAAAACTATATGGATCTACCCTGCCGACATTTGGTCCTAAAAAAATGTCTTTTAAACGTTCAAAAGACGTTCAGAACATTATTTGAACGTTAAAACACATTTTTTAGGACCAAATGCCGGCTGGGTAGGAGGTTACATTGGAGGCGCATTTATCAGCAGATAGATTAAAGACATCAGTCCGAGTACCGTAGAAAAAACAAATGCTTATTAGCTTGAGAGTAGTAGTAAGTGCGCTGATAGGGTGAGTCCAAAAAAAACTACAATAAAAAAGATATATAGATCAGTACATGGTCAGAACTACCTAAATGAGTACAAAGAGAAAAAGAACATAAGCCTGAGTCAGAGACAAGGCACAAACCAAGAAGCGAAATAAGTGATCAGGTTTGTCAGGAAAACGAATCACAGAGAATTTTTTTTAATCTCTTACTCAGGTCGTCATCTGAGTAAGAGATTGAAAAAACAGAACTTATGAACTCTAGTGCCAACAAGGTCAGTGGTTTTTAAGCCGACCATTTGTAACCAGCATTAAATTTACCATTAACAACAACATTGGCAGATGGAAAAAGAGAGGGTTGATCAGAAACTATGTCTAAAAAACTGAAGTCTTAAAAAGAAAGAGAGCGATATAGAAAAAAAAGAAAGATAATTGAGTGAAGAGATTTTAAGTGGAAGCTCATAAAAAAATGTTGAGAGGATTTACCTATATGTCGAAAACCTGATTTCGAAAAAGGCAAGAAACAAAAATCAAATGCTGGAAAGTTATTTCAAGCACCATGAATATTTAAAAAAAAATTATTGAAACATTTGGTGATGATGAGTTTTTTTTTAATTTTTTGTTCATAATTCATGTTAAAGAGAACTAAACTTAATCAAAGGTAGGAAATGACATTCAAGAAATAAGATATCAAGTTGTCGCTTTCTTGCTAATTAATCTAAACTCGTATCTTAGGGCTACATTAATGGTCTTGAAAATGCACACCAAAAGCACTAACAGAGACAATATCTAAACACAACATGGCTCTGTGGGTATTCTAATATTTTATAGCTGTTGGCAGACCTTACTACCCGCCGGTCTCAGGACTATTAAACAAAGTTTTGGAGCTGCACCCCATTAGGCGATAAAAAGAAAAGTTTTAGAGCCACTATCAAAGAGGCAATAGCATAAACTATGACAAGAGTCAAGAAGATTTAGAATCTATCATTCCAGAAAAGAAATAATTTAACGCAGGTTTATATCTATGCCAGCCTAATAAATGAAGAAGGGGTGTAAGGCTGGTAAACATAACTATTCTTTTCCACAAATAAGTCTTTGCCTAGGTGGGCTTCTGCAAGACATTAGCTAAATGCAGTTAACATTTGCCCAATATGAATATTTTTATTTATCTCTAACCTTTAGGTAAGGCAGAGGAATGTTAAGTTAGAGTGTTTTACTCCTAGCCTTTGCCTAAAAAAGTGACTTCTAGAATGCAGCAGAAAAGGAACAACAAGGTTGCATGTTACCATTAGTAATGTGAGCATGATGATCCTAAACCTGATCTGATCTGGTGTAGTTAAATAAAGTTATTTTTTTTAAAATACTCCAGTAAAAGTAATAAAAAACCTTAATCTGAAAATTTACGGGATATTAGGATGAGCCTACTTTATTTATTTGTAGTCATTAGTTTGTAACTGAGCTAACTCTGCGCCAGAGGTTGACACATAATATAAACATGCATGTAGTAACTTATGGGTGAATCAACACTGTGCGAGTAAACAAAAACATACATGTAGTAATTTGCAATTAAATGAACACTATGCCAAAGGTTCATGCAGAACACAAGCATATATACAGTTACTTAATTAGGTACAGACAGCACATAAACACATATGTTGTAACTTACTTAGGTTCAGACAGAACACATATATACATATAATAATGGCTATATGATAAAGGCTAAAGGTTCACAAAGAACAGAAATATACGTACAGTAACTTACTTAGGTTCAGACAAAACACATTTACAATTAATAACAGGTGAATGAAAACGAGGCCAGAGGTCAAACATACATTTAGGAACGTAGTGATTGAGGTTCAGGTAGAACATAAACCTACATATACAGTGAATTATGGTTGACCAAAAACAGTAATTAAGACATTCGCAACTTTACAACAGACAAAAATAGATACCACTATGACATGATATTTATTAGATAGTTTTGATAACAGGAACACTTCTTCTAGCCTTTGCTAAGAAAGGAAATATTACATAGGAGCAGAAAATAAAACAGATTGCTCTGAAGTATATGTTCCCAGCACCAGGGTAATCACTATTATTATAGACCAGACCTGACACTATTATAAATTAAAAACACAAAAATACTCAATTTTCACCGCAGTCTACTGTGAGTGCTTTTAGTGCATATAACAGAAAAAAGGTTTGGGACACAATCTGAACCAATTTTTTTATCTAAATATTAATGCGCTAATGAATATTATTAGTGCGCATAGTTAAGCATAGTTTCGTTTATTGTTCGTATTGTTACTTACGGTTCTGTATTTTGTAAAATACACTATTTCTTAGTTTTTAAGTAGTTTCTAGACTTTTTATTATGCGCGGTTATATATGTTCCATGCGGTCTTTCGAGTCAAGTCAGCGAGCGAATTAGAGCTGTTATACTTTTATATTTAAGAAGAGTTGATGTTGTTCATTGTTTAAAATAAAAATTTAGATAATCGTTTGTTTGTTGTTGTTTGATTTTATTTTTCTAATTTTTATAGCCTGTTTTCATTTTTTAGAAGAAGTTAAATTATTTATAGATTAAGATTATTAGATTATTTATAGATTAAGATTATTAGATTATTTATAGATTAAGATTATTTTTTGTAAAAAGAATAATAAGAATAAAATTTTATCTATGTATTTAAAATGAAAAGTTAAATAAAATAAGACTGTTGTTTGTGGTCATGTAAGTTTATATAAATAAGTTTGCGTTTATTTCAACCTATTTTATACTTCTCTCTATCTATATGTTTATTTTATATTCTTAGGGAAAATAATGAGGAATAGAAAAATTAAAAAAAATTCTTCTGGAATTTCTCAAAAGAATGTTGTGTTATGCTTCGTTTTAAGGTATCTGTATTTTTGTTTATTATAATTTTTTGATTTTGTTCTTAAATGGTTTCATCTTTTTCCTACCAATGTTGTGAATTGTACTCGGCATTCTTTGTTATAATTAAAAAAGATATTGTGTTTTATAGTTAGTATAACTACAAAACACAATATATTTGATATATAGATCTAGAGCAAGATTCGTCAACCTTACCAGTCAAGCGAAGTTACTGCTTTAGGTCTAAGTGTAGTCTAGCAGTAGGCAACCCATAAAGTCATGGCCTTTTATGGTACGAGTTAAAAATGTTTAAGTAGACATTAGGTAGATAATGTTTAGTAGCTTGAAATGATAGGTTAGATAAAATCTTTTTAAAATTTTATTAAGTAATTAATTTATTGTAATCTTTTTTTAAATTGTACTTTTAAATTTAAGGCTTTGTGTTATAGATGTTAATATTGAAAATAAAAGTTACTATAACTCTTAGATGGGGTCTAGCGTTAAAAGATATTTATGACTAGTTTCATGCTTTCACATGCTTTTAATAATCGGAATAAAAGCCATGACAATATTTTGTTATAAATAAAATTTATCTATAGTATTGTTAAAACCATTGCTCTTTGAAAAAAATGTTTCTGGATTTTCAATAAATGTATAATAATTTCTCTTGCATGAATGAATTGTGGTTTAGGATATAATTGTGTTATTATATGTTTGTTTTTCCATATTCAATCTTAATATGAATACGCTAATTTAATAGTAGTGTCGTTTCACTTTGGTTTTTAATAAAGAACTTTCTAGGCTTTTCTAAAAGCATTTCTTTACTCCACGTGGTCTTTCAAGCAAGGTCTACAAGGCGGTTAGAACTGATACAATTTTAGTTACAAGTGGAGTTGGTGTTGTTCATTGTTTAATTTTACAATAAAAATTTAAATAAATGTTAGTTTGTTCTTGGTTATTCGTATTTTTTCTAACTTTTATAGTCTGTTTCCTTTTCTTTAAATATATTAAGACTGTTATTTGTGGACATGTAGGTGTATTTACATAAATTTGCGTATATTTCAGTATGTTTTATATTTCTCTGTATCTATTTGTATATTTTCTTTAGATAAAAATAAATAAGGTATAAAAAATAGAAAATAGAAAAAAGTAGTAGAAAGTAAAAAAAATTATGTTGGAAGTTGTCAAAAGAATGTTGTGCTATGCTTCTTTTTAAGGTATCCGAATATATTTAGATTTTTAAATTTGTTCTTAATTGGTTCCATTTTTTTTATTACTTTAGATAAAAATATACTATCTGACATTGCCAAAAAAACTTGGATATTAATAAATCCTAAATTAAATTGTTAGAGGTTTTTATTTTGAATAATAATTGTAATAAATTGTTTTAATTTTTGTTTATTTATTTTTGACCTCAATGGTAAACCAGTGGTTAAGCAATTACCAAATAATATTTTTATTACCAAATAATATCTTTGTAATTAGGATTGCAGGTTTTTGTTGATTTTTCTTTTTGTAGATATGTAAACTACTTTGTAGATATGTTTACCACTTTAGACTATTTTTGTAACTTTTATTTAATTATCTTTGCCAGTCAAGAGATCCTACTAAGTTGTGGTATTACTTGACAATAATAAATATAAAAAATAATGCTCCCCTTTATTATAACTTACTTATTCTAAAATACAATAATAAATCTGTAAAATAATGCTTTTGTTGTTTGAGATGATCTTTTTTTCTTCTTTTGGTATTGGTAAGTTATACTTGGCTTTCCTTCTATGGTGCTTGCTGTTATTAAAAACCACCTAATATTTAAAGTTACGCTGTCTTTACTAAATGCCAAGACCAATAAAAGCTTATGGCTGCTGTTGTTCAAATTTTTACGGAGGAGAGCACAACTAATTAAAACTTTTACAGCGTTCCTCAGCAAAAAAACCGGGACAATGGCAGCCCAAATAGATGAATTTGTACTTTATATTTTTCAGATAATATATCAAGTCAAATTGTTATTTATTACTAACCCGTATTACGGGTTGCTTACTGCTAGGGTTAGGGTATTAATTATTTTTAGACAGGCAGATAGAAATCAGTAAGGACTTCGATTTTGTAGATTTAAAATCTTCTTTTGAATATTCTTTTGAATCATTGAATATGTTTTATATATATTAATAAGTTTTGTCATTTAGGTTTCGTAGCATCATCAGTTGGTGCAAATAGTAATGTCTTTTATTTTATTTTAAAAAGAATCAATAAATATTGTTTATTTAAACATAATCATCAGGATAAAATAGATAAGATAGATAAAATAGTTTTTTTATTTAATATTTTTTTATTTAGTTATAACTTCAGTTGCACCAGCCACAACAAGTAACTTAGTAATTTATTTTAATATACTTGAATTACATTTGTTACTTAACTTTTCAAGCAATAAATATTGTTTATTTCAACATTATCGTCAAGATTATATAAATAAACTTTTTATTTGATAATTTATTTTATTTGCTTCTGGATAAACTTTAAATAATGGTAACTCATTAATTCATATTTTATTATAGATAAATGTAGATAAAAAAACGTAAGTTGGAAATTTTTGTAGATTCAAAAGCAGTAAGCTTTTTTCTAAAGGTTCTTTCTAATTTTGGATTAAATCCACCATCACTACATTTGTTCTATGCTTATATAATGTACCTTGTTAATTTTTGTCATTTTGGGGTTTGTTACTTTTCTGTTTTTTATTTAATAAAAAAACAAGCAATAAATATCATTTTCATTTAGCTTCATCGACCTCATCATCCGGTAACTGAATAATTTTCTTTTTGTAGTTTTTCAAAAAGGTAAAACACTTTCAAAACATTATAGTAGCGTCCTAATTTATTTAGATAGCATTGAAGTAATAAGTAAATTTGATTTTATTATCTATATTTTCTTTTTCACTTTGTTTTTTAAATTAAATTAAAAATGTTTTTCTATTTTAGATCTGAAGCAACGGAATATATTGTATATATAAATTATGTTAGTGTGTCAATGTTCCTAAAGAACAGGGTGTATGTGTCTGTGTATATATACATATATATATATATATATATATATATATATATATATATATATATATATATATATATATATATATATATATATATATATATATATATGCATACATACATACATACATACATACATACATACATACATACATACATACATACATACATACAAACATATATATATACATATATACATATATACATATATAAATATATATATATATATATATATATATATATATATATATATATATATATATATATATATATATATATGTATATATATATATATATATATATATATATATATATATATATATATATATATATATATATATATATATATATATATATATACATACATACATATATAAATTTTATTTTTTTTAAATAACTTTTGCTCTCCTATAGTAAGTGTAGTAGATTATGATGAGCATCTTAAGTGGAAATTAGAATATTTTCTTATATAATTATGCTGAATCCAAAGTTTTTGCGAATAATCAATTATATAATTAAATAGGGATATCTATTCATGATTCACTTATATACTTGTACACCCAAAAATTTTTATTAAAAACACAGAGGTTTTAAAAAAGTAGCAGAAGTGCTCATATTACCCACACCACTTGGTAATATGGTCACTTTAAATTAGATCAAAAAAATAACAGCTTGGCTTACCTTCCCGTTGGTGTCTATTGTTAAGAATGATTACAAGTAGTTTCACTAACTGCTTTTAATCATTCACTAAAAGTTATACCCATTTTTTTACGAATCAAATTTTATTATATTTTTTAATAATTGATTATGATTATCCTAATATAAAATGATTTTATATATTTTTTGAAGTTCAAACATAATTGTATTCGTTTTTGTTATTTTTTAGTTGTCATTGCTTTATTAGTTTACTTACTGTTGAAACATGGTTTTAATTTAGTAAATTCATATGATATGAAATTTACTATGTTAATCATTATTCACAGTTAAGAAGAAATTGGGATTCTAAACAATTAAGGTAAAAATAATTTTGTTTAGAGATAACATTAAAAAGCCTTTTCTTTTAATGTTTAATTGTGCTATAGCTATATTGGGGAATTATATTTTTTCGATACCATTAAAAACAATAAATAATTTAATTATATAATAAGTTATTGTTACTTTTTTTTAACACAGTATCTCCTCTGTTTAACGAAAGTATATTAATAAAGGACATCACTATTGGAACACTCTGCTATTAGTAAGCTCAATGTATTTTTTTGTTACCATTATTGATTTTGACCACGTTTAAGAAATGTGCTACGAGTCGCTAATTTATCAACACAATAATAAATATAAAAAATATTGTTTCCCTTTTATTAATAAACTTACTTATTTTAAAATACAATAATAAATCTGTAAAATAATGCATTTGTAGTTTGAGATGATCTTTTTTTTTTTCTTTTGGTATTGGTAAGTTGTAATTGGCTTTTCTTCTCTTGTGCTTGCTGTTATTAAAAACAACCTAATATTTAAAGTTACGCGGTCTTTACTAAAATGCCAAGACCAATATAAGCTTAAAACTGCTGTCCCAAATTTTACGGAGGAGAGCACAATGCTAAACTAATTAAAACTTTTATAGCTTTCTTTAGCGAAAAAACCGGGACAATGGCAGCCCAAATAGTTTGTGTTTTATATTTTTCAGATAATATATCAAGTCAAATTGTTATTTATTACTAACCCGCATTACGGGTTGCTTAATGCTAGTTTAAAATAAATATTTTAACTGAGTTGGGTTATCTTTGGTTTAAATATTTGAGCAAAATTTGCGTTATTGAGTCTAAAATTTAGCTTCAAAAGTTTTTTCTAAAGCATTAGGCATCAGTAAGAAAAATTATAAAACCAAGCAACTTTCAATTATTAGTTTTTAATGTAAAAAACTTTCCAGAGTATTTTTACATTTAAAAAATTGAAAACTTGTAGAGTTTATTAAAGAGAAGTATAGTTGAGATATTGATACTGATATGATTTGATATACCTGATATAGATTTATCAAAAAACTGACAACTTTTGTATACTTTTTAACCATTTATTACACATGTATATAACATAATCATTCCAGGTAAACATTTTTTCCACTTAAACAAGTTAGAAATGAATAAACATTAAAAGAAACTTTTTAGTTTGACAGTGTTCCATATTTAGATAATATATACAAAAAATTAAAAAAAGAACAAAAATGATTAGCGCTTTTGTGGCATACTTTGTTTTTGCTCCAAATTGCTACATGATATAAAGAACTAATTATATTTTAAAAAAAGAGAAAATAAATATAAGAAAGAGAGTGCTTAATATTTTATGGAGATCATAAACTTTATATTTAATAGCTTAAATAAGTAGCTAGTTCTATATTCTATAGTATTAGGTCTGTAGTCTGTTAACAAGATTTTACCTTCAGATTTTGATTTTTGTCGTTGGTTTCTACTTTTATTTTACCACTGTTTTACAAAATATTTGTATTGATAACTGAGGATTATGCAAAATTTGATTAACTTCTGTTTGTTTTATTTATACTCCAAAAAATATTTCAAACATTTTCTTAAAATTTACAATAAAACATGTTACTAAATTGTAAGTACTTTTTATTATTTTTAAGAATTATTTTAATTGATTTCTTAGAGTTGTATGCTCCTTTAAGGTTGTTTCAAAGCTCTCCGAAAAATTCGGAAAGTTTTTCTATCTTTACTAAATGAAAAGTTTTTTGTGTTTGGTAATTTCTTTAAGTTTGATATCTCCATTAATCCTCGTACTAAAAAGACTTTACTTACTATAGGTCTAAGTATGTTTATAAATGTTTAAAGTATTGATAAAACTATAAACATTTATAAACATACTTAGACCTATAGACAAAAAAAATTGTTATATAAAACTATGTTTAAGGTTCAAACTGACCTTGCGTCTCTGAAATTGCAACACTTTGTTTAACTTTGTTTAAAAAAGTTCCTGTTTTGGTGATTCATAACTTTGTTTAAATAATTTTTTGCAATCTTAAAGAAAGTCATTGAAATTTTTTTAAATGCAAAAACTATTTAATATTGAAAACTTTGTTTGAGATTCAAACTGACCTTGAGTCTCATAAACCATCGTACATTACCTTACTTTGTTTAAAAAGTTTCTGTTTTGTATTGTTTTGGAGGTTTGAGAAAAAAATCCAAACATAACTTTAAAAAAACCCTGAAAAATT
Organism: Hydra vulgaris; assembly: GCF_038396675.1. NCBI lineage: Eukaryota > Metazoa > Cnidaria > Hydrozoa > Anthoathecata > Hydridae > Hydra > Hydra vulgaris. The sequence goes on from NC_088926.1 coordinate 28,393,626, forward strand.
ACAATATAATAAAATATAACAATGAAAGTAAACAGAAAGTATAACTAGACAGTATATCTCGCAGTTAATATCGAACAATATTAAATTAAAGACTTTTTAACAAAGTGTTATCAAATAACTTACCAACACAGCTATTATTATCTTGACCGATCACCCATCCCCTTTCACATGTGCAGAAATAACTTCCAATAGAATTTACACATACTCCATTACTCCAAAAACATGATTTTCTAAGACACTCATTGACATCTTAAAAAAAAAAAAAATTGAGACAATTTATAATTAGAAAAACATTGTTTAAATAATTATTGATAAACTTTGCTTTCATTATTGTTAAACTTAAATAATTTAAATTTATGTTTTACGTTAATTATATTATCAAGTAAACTTTTGAACTTTAATAACAATTTTATTATATTCTTATATTAATATAACATACTTAAAATATATATTATATTACCACACTTTTAAAATGATTTTATATGTATATATATATATATATATATATATATATATATATATATATATATATATATATATATATATATATATATATATATTTAAATTTTTTATTAAAGTTTTACATATTTTTATTGTGTTTCAGCTATGAGAAAGTGAAATGGACTTATTTAAATATTATTCAAAAATTTTTCACGCAATAATCATCATTAGATGTTAAAAATATAACAAAAATTATACAAAAACTGAAATGAAGTGTCCGCTTTAATAATATTAAAGTTTTTAATTAGAAATTAATTTTCCTGAATAACAACAATCAATTGTAAAATTGCTGACAAACCACTTCAGTCATATTCAATGCGCTGTAAAAAGGTAAACCGGCTGTTTATAGTTTAATAAAATTTATTGATTACAAATATTTTGCAAAAATCACCAAGAAGAGGAATATTATTGCATTAGGCTCACTGAGGAAACTTTCAAAGACATATGGTCTACATATAAAAACTAAGCCCAAGTGTTCTTTAAAAGTGTTCTTTAAAAAGTGTTTTTTAAAAAGTGTTCTTTAAAAAGTGCAGCTATTTATATTTGGTGGATTGAATGGATCACATTTGTCAATATTACATCACCACTAAATTTGGTTAAGAAACGAAACAAGTTTAGGCCAGAGTGTAACAATAAAAATTAAATTTTTAGTTTAAAAATTTTATATCATCATAGCAGATTCTCCGTAACATTTTTAAACTTATGGTATTGTTCCAATGCATATTATATTATGCATTTTTTGATTTACTGATAGCACTAATTAGGCACTGGCTCTATATTTGTTAAACTGTTGGAAATAGTTTTATATTACGTCCTGTGTAGGCCAAACACATGGTTTACTGTTGCCAAATCAAGTAAATTTAATGGTGGCAATTAGCATTGGCCCAACATATGCAAGACCGGCAGCAGAGAATCTAGTTGACAGTCATAACTTAAGAATAAATTGGACCAATTCTTAATGCCATCAGTAAAACAGAACTTATCAACCGAAACTGTTATTCTCAAGCAGTTTCCATAAACTTTAATTTACAGAAACACAAATACGAAAAAGTTATGAATAAATACTTTGCTTTAAAAATTTTACATAGCTAAGACACAAAGAGATGCAATTTTACGACAATTGGAGAGAGGCTCAAGCTCAGCCGATAGAGGGAGTCTAAAAACGTTTACTATGCGTTTTTAGACCTTTTCTAGAAGAGAATGACCATCAATAAAAATACCAACCCGAATATGACAACAGTTTTCCATAAAGAAAAGAATAAGAGATTTCTAGAAAAAAAGAATCAGAACTAAGAAAGTGGCAAGCACAACAAAGAGAGTATATATTATTTTTGATCTACCTCTCCAGAAGGTACATGTATTTAATAATTTCTAATATATTTGTTATATATATACATATATTTAAATTCCAAAAAACTAAAGTAGTATTCAAATATTTTGTTTAATATATGTATTACATATCTAAATAATAATATTTTAATATAATGTTTAACGTTTGATGTTGTTTTTAAGTAGTTTCTAGGCATTTTTGAACGCGTTTCTTATAATTAGTGACTTAAATAGTTTAAGTTAAAACACTTAGTTGCTATTTAAAAACGGCAAACTTAACTGTTTTAACATGAACAATTAATGATTTGATATCTTAATAATCAAGTGATATATTATTCTAGACAGTCCGGACCTGTATAACGGGTCATGGTATATCTAATATACGCCGCCCACTCTTTATTTGTTAAATTTAAAAAAAAAATGTTTACTTAAATAGAAGTATCTTAACCTCGTTACAGTTCTTTCTTAAATTTTTCCTCTCAAATTTTTTGAACGTTAATGCACGTAGCATTACAAAGTCAATATACTAAATGTTGACTTACAATTATATTTTGGCTCCAATAATACCAAGGCTTTAAATTTAATAACAATATAAATTGATATATACATGATTTTTTGACAAGATTAAACAAAAATAACTACATAACTTTTACTACTAAAAGTTTCATGCGTTTTGCAATCATCGGGTAAAAAATACATTGCTCCTATTAAACATCGTGACGTTCAATATTTTTTGTGATGCCATTTGTGATAGTGCGCAAACTTTCCACATATGTATGGTTAATTTCAGTGCAAAGTTTGATGTCCCACGAACAATATGTTTTGTTCTGGCAAAGTTCCTGATGTTCCCCCAAAATTGTCAAGGGTACTTTTTTTTATTATACTTCTAACTTTTCTAAAGTTACCCATTTTAACCTAATTTTAAAACCAGGTACATATTTCAATTGGAATAAGTGCAGCTATTTCTATACTTTTTTCAGTTTTTCTTGTTATAATATTTTAAATCTCTTCTTAATTCAGTAACTTTTTGAATTATTCGCAAGTATATGCAATACGTTAAAACGCTTAAGGTGAGAGTCGACTCCGATTTTTACGTGATAATACTAACATGATTATTTTTTTCTTCCATATCCCATTTCCATATACAACGGATGAGTCTCCTTAAGAGTAAACATTAATACAGTAAATTTTGGACTTATACGCGAGTTTATGGAGTGTGTTAACATTATAAAAATAAGTTTAAAAAAATAACTTTTTTTTATGATCCGTGCACAACTCAAAGTTGCTATTTTGTCTTGAAATTTTCTCGACAGGTAGGCAAGTATATACTTTCAAAAAAGAAGATTTCATCAAATTTTTAATTTAAAAAAGATGGAGTTTTGGATCTTAAACAATTATTAATAAGCTACCTACACTTTTTTCTAAATCACATTTATTTTGTAAAAAGCTGCAACTGCTGTATTCTGATGAATCCATTCCGACAGTTTTAAATAAACGTGTTATTGATATTGTTTAAGCATATCACAAAATTTAAACTGATTTTAAGCCTGTTTATAAAAAAATAGAGAATAATATAGCAACTAAAACACGAATAGAGAAATTTAAAGAAGAACCATGCTTTATTTTTGAAATAGCACGCTACCTTTTTGATGTAATTTATAAGTGCTCTTCGTTTACAGACTGCAATTGCCCAAAAGAATCTAAGTTCCTCTTTAAAGAGCAGGCGTTTCTTGCTGATCAGAGAATAAATTTCCTAATGTGCACCGGGTTGCTTGATTTTCAAGAAACTAAAAAGCTCCAAGGACATGCTGAAGAAAAGACAAAAGAATTCTTTCACATTTATAATCTTCTACATTTTTTTCTTTTTTTGCAACTAGTTGCTTATCGCAACTTGATGGTAATAAGGCTTTATGAACATCATGTTTTTTAAAAGATTACGAGACAATGGAGGAGGAAGAGACACCTGACCCTAGTGACTGCGACTATATTCTCTACGACAATATTGTTGTCTTCATCCTCGTCGCAAATGCGTATGAAACTAATTAACATCGCTTTATTAAGTCAAAAATTTTGGGAGTTGCTTCAAGCCACAGCTGACATGCCTTCCATTTTACACTTCGCAGGGCAAGTCACTAAATAGAATATATCTTTCGTGATTGATGAGAACAAAACTGCTACAAAGTGTTTAAAACCACGGCTTAAAGTAAAAGTTCGAACATTAATAATGATCATTTAGTAGGTCCTTACTTTGACGGCCAACGTGAAAAGACATTTTCAACAGTAAAAGAGGTAGATAAATACAGATAAAAAGATATTGTAGAGGAGCACTATTCGTTAGTGAAAAAAACCAGGATCTAGCTACGTCGGCAACGTTACATCATTATCTATGTTACATCTTCAAGAACAAGTCTCGCCATTGCTGAAGTTATTTACTATTTACAACTATATTACAGCAAAAACGCCTGAAGGATTAAACAATACTCATGTTCTAGGGTGTGATGGACCCGTTAAAAATACTCTAATTCCTAATGGGGTACTGCGTTATATTAAAGTAAGGATTGGTAGATTGATGCAATTCGCAAATTGTCTACTGCATTTTAACGAACTGCCTCTTCGCCACTTGTTTAATTACCTTTTTTTTTTTTTTTTTTTAGTATTGTATTTGCCGATTGAAAATAATTTACACTCGTAATTTATAAAAACAAATATTAACATGACTGGGGCTTGAAGAAGACAAAATTCATCTTATCATTAAGCCCCCCCAAAAAAATGCATATTCATCAAATAAAATGTTTTAACAAAATGCAAAAAATAAAATATATAACGTTTAAAATATTTAGTAATTCAAAGAGTATTTATATTTAAGAACTGATTAGTAAAATAAGATGATATATAAGTATTAATATTACAAAAAGAATTTACAATAACTTTTTTTAATAAAAATTGAAATTATAAAATTTTACAATATTTTTAGTAATTAGTATTTCAAATAATAAAACTTAAAAAAATCGTTTGTAAATTCTAAACTTATAAGATAAGAAATACATTTACAATAGCAGACTATTGTTTAGAATATTAAATATAATATTAAAGAGTAATTAGTAGGTTAATTTTTGTTTTTGTTTGCTAGTTTAAAAAGCTTTTTAGAAGAACTTTAATTCATTTTCATGTATCATCAGTAATTGCTTAAGTTTTGTTTTAAACTGGTTTAAAGAATAATTAGATTTCAGCTCATTATTTAATATTGTATTCCACAGCTTAGGACCTCGGTTAGCAATTGAGAATTTGGTTGCTGAATAATGTGTTTTGGATTGAATGTAATTGTTTTTTGAAAATCTGGTAGGGTATATGTGGTTTATTTTTTCAAAAAGTGAATTAAATAACATTGGTGATATTTTTTTATCAAGTTTAAACATGAAGATAAGAATATGGTAAAGGTTTAGTTTATATACATTTAGAATATTAAGTTTATTAAATAATGTTTGAGTGTGAGAGAAACGGTCTACGTTTGTAATTATCCTTATAGCCTGTTTTTGTTTACTAAACAGTTTTTTTACTTTTGTTGCGTTTGTGCTGCACCAAGCAACGTTTGCATAATTTAAGTAGCAATGAATTAAAGAAAAATATAAGTTTTTTAAACAAGATAGATTTAAAAACTGCTTGGCTTTATACAAAACACCTATATTTTTTGATATTTTATTTTCAATTAGACCTATGTGGTCCCTCCAGGTTAAATTTTCATCCAGAACCACACCTAAAAATTTTATTGATTGCTCTCTTTTTAATAATGCGTTATCAATAAAAAGATCAGGAAGTTTTAATGGAATATCTTGTTTTTTATGAAGACGATGGAACAAAGTGTATTTGGATTATATTATTACCTGATTGACCTACCTCTGGACCTACCTCCTCTACTGGTTGCATTGAAAAATCTTGCCATCTGTTGATACACAAAATTTGATTAAGGACCAGAGGTATCTGAAGGATATTGCTTTTGCCATTAGATCAGACAAATGTCCTACAAGTCTTGTTAAAGGCAAACCAGACCCCCTAAACATATCTAGCTAGATGATTACAGCCAACAGAATAATATGATTTTAAGTTTCTGTCATAGAACTATCAGATTACTTACGTACCATAGTGGAATCCGTTCTTAGGGTGTATGCACAATCTTGGTTTTGTATCAAATCCAGAACTCAATTAAGGACGAAGTGCGGAATCTTTACAAATTTATTCAATCATCCAGATACTTAGATTCGCTTACCCTCTATTCATTGACACAGTATTTTTTTGGAATGCTGACTAAGAATCTCTAGAAAACATTCTGCTTGCAATGCCAACTGATAAGAGAAAACATATAAGAGCCCTCAATATTCAAAGAGCCAATAAAATTGTTGGAAACGTTGGGGCTAAAATATTTTTTACGTATCGAAAATTAACCTTGAAGCGAACGACTAAATTAATCTAATCGACTAATTGTCCAACAAAGTACTAATTGCAACCAGTTATAAATAATGCAGCTACACACGATTTAAAGTGCTGAAAGAACCAATACCGATTGAATGGACTACAAAGTTCCTATGCCACACACAAGCTTTGGAAGCAGTAAAAAAGGTTACGGAGGCTTCATAGAAAGTGTGTGGACATGACAAACGAAATGAGTTTATTTGCACTCAAAAAATAAGAAAGGTTATGCCTCAAGTTCGTCACAAAATCAAAAGATCTTACACTAGGACCACTTTCATATTATTAATTTTATATACTTAATTTTGAATTCTTAAAACAGTGAGCAGGTGTGTAAAATTTCAAGTTTAAGTTTAATAAATTTTATTAAGATTATGACAAAAATAGTGTATTTGTCAATTTTGGTCCCTTTGGTCATAAATGCAACTTTTGCACACTACAGCAAAGTGCCTTAAAGCTTAAAAAATATTTCAAAGCGTATATAAAAATATAGAATTTTTACAAAATTTCAAAAATCTACTTTTAAATTTAAATTTACTAAAATTTGGAAAAAGTCCTAGGCCAGAACAGAAGATATTCGACTAGATTTTTGAAATTTTGCAAAGGAGTTATCTATGTTTAAAGACCAAATTTTCGCTCAACCGCCAAAGCACATCAATTTTATTTTTTTTTTGCCCCCTAATATATATATATATATATATATATATATATATATATATATATATATATATATATATATATATATATATATATATATATATATATATATATATATATATTCATAAACTGAATATGAAAACCTAAATGCTGGTTAAAAAGTAAACAAAACATATACTCCGAGAATGTAATTCTTTAAGCTACTTTTCATTTTTTTGTACTGGCAGTTCAATCTTGGAATGTAATACAACAGCAAACAGTTTTTAAAAACACACACGCACATGCATAAAAACCAATCTAATGTAAGATTTTTCGCAATCAATTTTGATGAAAAGTTATTCTGGCTTCCTCATTAAATATATATACAGTCAAAAATCACAAAATTTTAGGTTTTTGTATCGAGTTCGCTTATACGTCTTTACACAATACCTTGAGTTAATCTATGGGCAAATACTCAAACATCAAAGCTTAAAAAATTGTATAGTTTACAAAAACATTCTTGCAGAATCATTTACTAAGAGGATAGGCGTGAATACGCTAAACCCTAATGAAAGACATGAAAATGATGAATGTGTTTGAAATAAATGTCTATCAGCATTTATTTTTCATATATTGTTACAAAAACAATATTTCTCACATAAGCTTTATTTACAAGTTTGAATTAATTAAAAATAAAAACTATAATCTTAGAGCAAATATGTTAACACATATATAATGCCTCGTATAATAAATAAATTTTCAGAGTATAGTATTTCATATGGAGTTTCCAAAGTATGGAATATCTTTTATAAAGGATTTAAAGGTACTGTAAATTTGTTAAGTTCATTCAACTTTTTGGCAAAAAAGAAATTTATAAAACTTGAGAAATGTTTTTGGTTAACGTTACTACTATACCTTTGTTTGTTGCTGAACAATCTTGTTAGCGAATTACGCTTTTATTACAATATTTATTACGATATTTAATCGAAACTTTATTACGTATTTACTTTACGAAGTTTTATTACGTATTATATATTATGATGTTTCATTGAAATTTTGTTAAAGGGGCTCTATTAAAAGATTGCGATGACCTAGTATCATCTTTATTTATTTGAGCCCCTATTTGTTTAACTAATTGTTTTTTTATTAAGTACAAAGTTGTAAAATTCATGTGTTATATTAAAACAGAAAAAGAAAAAATTTGCGCGCGTTTTGACGGAGTTTAATAAACAAGATTTAGCATGCTTGGCCTTTTAAAATTTCTTTTTATATTTTGATCATGCAATAATGCATTCTTAAATCTTTATAGTCTGTTAGTATCTGCCTAATCAGTGATTAGATCGAAAACTTTGCTTCATCTGCTTAATTAGTAATAAGATCAAAAACTTTTTAACTTGATGACTTTTGTAGTAAAGGATAAACCTTATGTTATTTTTAAATGAGTATAGTAACGTTTAAAGTAAGGAAATTTATTTAATTCATGCATTTCGATAATAACACAATTCAAGTCATCTGTTAATTGTGTTTGAAATATATTAATCTGTAATTTTTATTTTTAAAAGTTAGAAGTTTATGAAGACTCCAGAAGAATCGGTGCTCTTTTCAAATGTCAAAAGGTCAAACTCGTGATAAAGTTAGTGTTTATCTTCAAAACACTTGCATCTCACACAGTCAACTCTTTATTGCATGTTAAAGAGCAAGAACGTTTAATACCTTATTTTAAAGAAAATTTGAAAACTGCAGACAACCTGTTTGGTTTTTATAATATAAAAGACCGAGTCATTTGATCATATGTTATTTAAAAGTTGTTCAACATTTACTACGAAGTATGTCATTAAACAAATATTACAAAAATATGGTTGTATTTTATAAATGTTGATAACTTATATATTTTTCTTAATTAATATATTTAACTATATTTATGTGTTATTTATTATGTGAATATTTGTGTTAAGGTTGAATGGGTTTATATTTTCTAAGTGTGTAAATATCTTTATATATAAAGTGTTTGGATGTTTGCGATGTGTTATAATGTTATTTGTTTTTAGTTTGTTAGTGATTATTGTATTGTTTGCATGGTTTCACATTGTTGTGACCTGGCTTATTTTACAGCAAGAGTGTTGAACTTTCCAGCTAAGTGCCGTACTTTGCTAAAATGTGACGTGGCTTTGTTGAGAGCAAAAATGCTGTCCGCGCCAGTAAAGTGGTGTGCTGTCATGATGAGACACGTAAATTTAATCTGTTTGTAAGTTGGTGTGATTATAAAATGTGTTGAAAAAATATTGTTAAAACAATGTGTTTAAAAGAAATGTTGAAAACATATACAGTTTTTTAATATCTATAATTTTTTTAATATTTATAATTTTAAGTGAATTTTGTTGAAAAGATATATACTCTGATTCTTTTTCGTTAACAGTTTGCATTTTGATAATTAAAAAAAAAATGTTTAAAATATATATTCGCTGTTTTTTTTTGTTAACAGTTTATGCTTTTGATGATAAATAAATTTTGTTAAGATACAGGCTTCCTTTTCACTAATAGCTCATCCCCATTTTTAAAAATTTAAGAGTTTGTATTTCCTTCATTAAATATGTTTAACTTAAGTTTGTTATTTTCTTTTTTTAAAGGTAAGTATAAAAAGTGTTTAAACATGTTTTAATAACTTTCATTAAATTGCAGGATTTTAGTACAGAGAATGTTTTTTTCAAAACAATACTTTATATTCAATTTTTCTGCATTGTAGTATTGCTTTTTTTTTCTTTAAAATGTTAAATATATAAAAAAATAAAATACTTCAAGAAGTTTAAATATTTCCAAGTTCCTTCACCTGCATTAAATACGCAAGGAAATAAATGATTGTTTATAGATTTTTTCTATTATTAGTTTTGTATTTACTTATTTATTGCAAATCTTGCATTAAATGCATTTTAAAGTAATAAAAAGGGATTTTTTGATGGAGGATTACATTTTATCTAATTTAAATATGACGAATAGTAAAGGTAGAATATAGTTAGATTATCATATAGTGCTTTGTTTTATTAGCTTTCACTGTGTTTTAGATAAGTTTAAGAAAGAAAACTCAAAGTTCAATCTAAAATTTAAAGTTCAATTTTTATTATTTAAGCATCATTTTTACTCACTGCTTTGATGCTTAATTATGTCTGATACTTTAAGTCAAATTGTTAGACTTCCTCAAAATAAAAGAAACCAGGTTTGGCAAGCTGAGGTAAATTGTTGTTGAAATGAAAGAGATGAGCCTATGCGAGCTAAAATAAATTGTAATCAAACGAAAGAAGTAAGGACAAATGAGAACTCAATTGGTTTAAGTTAAATTGCATAGCATTTTTTAGTTGATATTTTATTTCTTCAGTTCTACTTTGGTGCCCAACAACAATATTTTAACTACTGTTAAAATCTGGTTTTAACTTAGTTAGCTTTAATTTTTTTAAATTTACTATGTTGATCATTAGCTAATTGTTTAAAAAGAAATTTGTTTGTTGCAATCAAGGTAAGAATAATTTTATTTTCTGATCGATTTAAAAAATTTGTTTTACCAATAGCTACAATGTTTATGTTATTTTGTGTAATAGCTAATTGTCTTCGCAAGAAATGTCTTTTCTTACAGATTTTGACTATTTTTAACAACGCTCTAGAAAATGCATTAGCAACAGGTATATTGGATTTTAGTATTAGTTTTTAATGTTTTTACTTCTTTTATCAAGTCATAATTTTTTTTTTAATTTTAGACATATCTAACAATGTTTTTTCAGCTTAGTTTTTGATCAAAAAGTATTTCATAAAGCACTTAAGGTGTGGACTTGAATTTAGGAAAAAAAATTCCCCCCCCCTCCCTTTTTTTTAATTTTTTAAAAGATGGTGTTGATCCCGTAGTAAATAAAATAAGAGAAGAGAGAGTGGTGGGGAAAAAAATACACTGCATCTATAATTAGTATTTTTGTAGTTGCTTAATCTACGAATTGGTAATTGATAATGCAAATTTAGTTTGTTTTTTTTAAATATATATCTTTCTTTATATACTTTTTTTTATTATTATGTATAAATAAATTCATTTTCAGTTATTACATGTGGTGTATTTTTTCCTTTTTTACTTCGAATAATTTTTTTAGGTTTATCAGGTTACCTGTCTGTTTAATATAAACATACAATTAAAAACTATTAAAAATTGTTATGTTTTGTAAATTTGTTAATAAAAGTGTGAATAAAAATATCTTTAATTTTACAAAGCTATTAGGCATGTTTTTGAAATCAAATCTGTCATGATTTTATCTGTGTCAACGAAACCCTATGTTAATATCTAACGTAAACTTCATATAGTGAAAATTATTAAAAAATTGCCTAATTTTAATTTACATGCATTTTAATAAAGCTTTTATATGACGTTTTATACAGTTTAATAAGTCTTTTGTTCATAAAACAGTTAAAAGATAATAGTATAGCATGCCAAATTGGTTGAAGTGCTTTGTGCGGGTTGAAATCCTTTCGTTTTTACACTTAATTTTTTTTTTTTAATCTATTCCAATTTTTTTAGAATACAAAGTAAAACGTTTTTAAAGGTCCATAGATATTATATGCATAACGTATATAAAGATATTATAAGCTATAACAAACGAAATAGTAATAGATTAAGTGTACGCATTAAGGAGACATCATTCTTTCTTATAGAAAAATGACTTTACATGGAAACTTTAATTTTCTTTTTTCAGGCTCTAGATGGCCTGAAAAAAGATTAATAGAAACTTGATAAGGTAAAAAAAAATAATGTCCGTGCCCATTTTTTTTTATAAACGTTTACAGAAGTTGTAAAGTATTGAAAGTGAATCGTTAACTCAAAACAAAGGTTTTTAAATTTTGCTTTTTTTAAAAATTTATCGAAATAAAACGAAGTTATTAAAACGGTTGGTGCGAAAAAGACTTACCATGCCCAGTAATATATTGACATTTAGTAATAATTATACGGGTCATGGTGAGTCCATTATTCCACATATTTAAGTCATCTCACGTTTTTTGAAACTTTTTATACCAATGGTAATTAATTAATACATTTCTAGCGGGTATTCTAATTTTTATTTAGACTGGCACTGATATCTGATTCGTTAATAAATAGCGATTCGCGCAAAGTCTACCAAAACTTTAAAAGTTTTTTAATGTTAATTATAATAGTAAACTTATTTTATAGCTTTAAAATATAGTTTTTAATATAAGTATATAATTACTTTTTTACCGCTTCCTAAAACATATTAAAGTAAGGAACAAGTATAGAAAAGGTCGGTGTGGAATAGATTAACCAAAACCCGTAACAAACCTTTAACTCAAACCTTGAACGATAAAAATTCAAGTTTTTTGAATTTAAATTACAGAAAAATGTTTAGTATTATAAAAATACTAAAACTTTTTATTATCTTTTGTTTCTATTCAGAAAGCAATTAAAATTACAGCTTTTTTAGGACTTTAAACTAGATAACTTTAATGAAAACAATGGGTAGTTTCAGCACGCTTATGCTTCACAAAAATGCCATCTTTAAATAAAGCCAAAACTTATTGTTTTATGCATTATTTTTCTGACAAAAATGGATTTGATTTTTAGCTAACATAATTTTCTTTATAAACAAACTATTTTTTTTTGTTTTAGCACTAAAACATCGCGCCCTGACTTATTCATGCGTAATGATATTATTTTTTCAACGAAAAAAAATAAATAGCGTTTTAATTAGATAAGATCCGCTTATTACTGCATATGAATTGACGTTAAATGTACTGATTCCTGTTATCAACTAAAGTTTATTCAAAAAATACCAAGCAACTTTAACTTTTCTTTTGACATCTAAGAAATCTTCAAGTATGCTCATATTCCCAAGGTGTTCATAATACCCTAATCTACCCGATATATACATGTGCATATATATATATATATATATATATATATATATATATATATGTATGTATGTATGTATGTATGTATGTATGTATGTATGTATGTATGTATGTATGTATGTATGTATAAAATTATAAAAAATATAACATCACTTAAACAACTATAGCATTGTAAAAATATCAAGTATATTTTCCAATAATCAATGTCTAACTTTCACTGGTCTGAAAAATTTGAATAAAATAAACATATTTCCTTAAATAAAAATAAAGATAAATGATGTGGATTTGCTATTATAGAATTAGATTAAGCAATAAAATAATTTGAATATAAACAACACGTTTACTACACTATTTCTGGTGTCAATTCTTCCCATAACTTTCTTTGTCTAATTCAACGAACTCAGTAAACTAGAAATTAGATAAAATATGATTAAAAGATAAATATATAATGAAATACATCTTTCTGAGTAAAAAAGGTTGACCTGGACGAACTAGAGTTTTAACTATTGGTACACTAGCTCATAAATTTTTGCAACATCTTGTTAAAATGATACAACCTATACTTAACAAAAATGAATGCAGGGTTAAAAATTCTTTTTCATTAGTATCTGATGCTAAAGAACAAGTTATCGAAAAAAATGAAATTCAGGTTTCTTTAGATGTTATTTATTTGTGTTGTTCCACTTGATAAAGCAGCGATTACCATAATTGATATTTTAACAAAGATAACAATTTTATGCCGCAAACTAAATTGTCATAAGTAGATATTCATATCTAAACTTTGTAAATGTTATTTTTTATGGGATGACAAAACACATATCTTAAAAAATTCTGGTCGGAATTGTGTATCTATTATGGTTATTATGCCGGAATCCTATTGACAAATTAATGAATTTAATGCTATCCAACAAGACTTGCGCTTTAATACTGCAAAAATAACTTATAAAAGGTACGTTGATTATAGTCACACTCAATTTTCGAATATTCACAACGCAAATTCCTTTTTAAATTCACAAGATGCAGTCATTCAGTATACTATAGAATACTAAAAATCTCAAAAGCAAATAAATTCTCTATTATGCATTTCCATGAAACAATTTCCTTATAAATACAAGTTTTTAATATATCGTGTCCATACAAATACTAATTCTTTAGTTAAACCACATTCTTCATTTTCTATTATGCATTTCCATGAAACAATTTCCTTATAAATACAAGTTTTTAATATATCGTGTCCATGCAAATACTAATTCTTTAGTTAAACCACACACTTCACCTAATATAGCTAAATGGTTTTTTAAAGGTTTTTTTTCAAAAGCATAAAAAATTTCAAAAGCAAAAATGTTCAGAACAAAACATTTTGCGTGAAACTGAGTTACTTGTTAATGCATTTTCCCAAAATGAAAACTCATTCAAACAATTTTCAGATATCCCCAAAAGTTGCATATTATCACATAAAATACAATAATCTAGCAAATGGACCCTGGAAAAGTTATCATACTGCCGTGGATACCAAAACTAAGCATAATACCGTTTCATTTATATATATATATATATATATATATATATATATATATATATATACATACATACATACATACATACATACATACATACATACATACATACATACATACATACATAGATATATATATACATACATACATACATACATACATACATACATACATACATACATACATACATACATACATACATACATACATACATACATACATACATACATACATACATACATACATACATACATACATACATACATACATACATACATACATACATACATACATACATACATACATACATACATACATACATACATACATACATACATACATACATACATACATACATACATACATAAATTCATACATACATACATAACAAGGCTAAACTTTAAAAACTCTTTTTAAGAGTTGCACATATCCCTGACCTTACCAAAAATTTTCCAAAAGTATATCAATTTTTTAAATAAATAATGTTCTATAAAAATTGTTTTTTAGAATTTTTCAGATCTGCAATAACACAACAATAAAATGCACTTTTTTCATTTTTAGTATTAAAAAATTTGTTTTGAACTATAAAATATCTAATATATAACACACACATACACACACACACACACACACACACACACACACACACACACACACACACACACACACACACACACACACACACACACACACACACACACACGTACCCAGACAGACACGCACGACTCTCTCACTCACTTTTTGTGTGTTGTTTGTGTGTATATATAGATAACACGTTTGTCTAATAATATATATATTTCAAATAATTTAGTTACTGAACTTATAAAAGAAGTATATGGTGTAATGGATTCAGGTTATAATGTTTTGTTAGAATTAATTTTGTAACTGTTGATAAATCTAATTTAAATAGATTTTTATTATTATTCATATTATGTTCGAGATATTATATTTGAAATATTCTTTACTTTAAATCCTGCTTGTTCATCAGCTATTTCCCCAACTTTTGTCATTTAGATATAAACTAAAAATTTTACAATTATAGCTATCCAAATTCCCCAATTTGCAAAATAGAATTAGGAAATGTAACACTCTTTTTTGTAGAGTAACACTGAATATTTCCAATAACTTGCAGTTGCCTCTGGAGATACTTGAGCAATTAATACAGCTAAACTTGTTTTGGTATTGTTTTTTCGGAGTATATGTTTTATTTTATTATTTATTTATAATATTATTTGTCTTATAATACTATGTGATAAATTGACTGACCTCTAGATTAGAGTAGAGATAGACCTAGATAGAGTCTAGGAGTCTAATTAATTATTTTTGTTATTTTTTGTGTTTGTTTGTAAAAGAACCAATATTGACACTTAATGATAAATAATGTCAATGTAATATAAAATGAATTTGGTTTTTATGTTTTTGGTTAAACTACTTCAAAAAGTAGGCAGCCGGAATGCATCTTGAAACTTTTTACTCAAACTAAGTTTGCTTTTGTTATTATATGGAAAGGTTATGAAAATCAAAGTATCGTAGATTTACGTATAAAATCTGTTGTGGGAGGTTCGTACTTTTATAATTATTATTTAAAGTTATATTGCTTTATCAGAATTCATCAGTCATTAATTAAACTCTTTTCTTACTAAAAATTTTTTTCAGTTAATTTTAATGAGTAAATAAATGATTTCTTTACATGAAAGCGGTATCTACATTTATTTATTATTACTTTCACAGATGAACTCGGTCAAAATCATCCTTCAAATAATGCAAAAGATCTATCTATTGAAATAAATATTCAAAATTGGCTTAGATAAGCTGCGGATAGAAATGTTGGTCGTCAATGACATTACAAAAAGTGAATAAGATAAACATTTTAACATTTTATTGCCTCAAAAATATAATTTTGTTTTATAATGTAATGATGTAATCACCACATTGAGATTGAATAAATTTTGTAATTTTATTTTAATAATGTTTTATAATTATGCGCCTTTATTACTTCAGCCATAAGTTAAATTAGTTATTATAATTTAAAACTAAATTATTAAAACAAGTTATATTAGTTACTAAATTAAATTAGTACATTGTAATGTATTACTATAGTAGTAAAATTAGTTGGATTTTTTTTTGAAGAAGTCTCTGAGTTTAAGTAAAATTTTAAAAACAAATTTTATTACATTTTTACATTATACACATCTTTGTTAAAAAAAATAACCCGACAAGTTTATCTTTGTAATCTTTAAAATGCAAATAATTCATTTAAACACTAAATAAAATGAAGAAGTTTAGCTCTTAACTAAACCCAGTATCAAAATGTAATAATTACAATTCCTAATAAGTTCTTGCCAAAACCGGATAATCAAACCAGTTAACAAAACGAGTTAATAGCTTACTCGTACGATATACAATGATATATTACATAAACTAGATGTCTAACTTCTAATGAAGTAAATATAATTTTAATATAAATACTATTTATATAACAGTGTAAAGAGAATATTAGAATACTTGTAAAATAATAATTTATGATTCCTAAATTCATTTTCAGTTAGAAAAAAAAAGTTTTAAATAGAAAAGTTAAACAACAGACGCTTTTGAAGCATTTTATAATATAGAGAAATTATATTAAATATTTTATAACATAGAGAAAACTCTAGAATTTGTATGAATTAAAAACAGAGGAACTGACAAACAGCTATTTAATGGTGATCAAAACGTTTTTAGAGATGTTAAGAATATGACAGAATTTATCAATTTTATAATTGAGATTTTAAATTTTATTAAAACTTTAGCAATCAAAGTTACAGCTAAATTTCAGAAATTTTTAATCATTTTACATATTTAGAAAATTAATTTGAAAAAAAAATTCTGTTGTTTTTAACAGTTTCTATCAAATGTCAACCTACTTAAAAGTGTGGCTAAAAAATTGAAGCCATAATAACTTAAACTGAAAATCTCAAAACACCTTTTTTTTACTTTATTTAACTTTTGAAGTTACCTTTAAAATCTATATAAAACATTATACAAAAAAAGTATTATATGTAGTATATTAAATTGATTATTAAAAGACTTACCTATACAACTGTTTTCATCCAGCATCCATCCAATTTCACATGAACACAAATAACTACCATATGTATTTTGACATACACCATGACTCCATGAACACGAAGGATTTACGGCAGTGCACTCATTGATATCTTAACAATGAAGTTAAATGTAAGCCATTAATTATAACTGAAACTGAAAAACTTAAAACTTTTACCTTATTGTAGCACAATATAGTATGTTAATTTTAGTTTTATATAAACTTTTAGTTTTTTGTAGCAGTATAAAAAGATTTATAAATTACTAAGGGAAGGAAATTTTTTATCTTTTTTTATAATATCAACAAATTTCATTTTAAAAAAATAAAGCTTAATGAATAATAGTATGTAAAAATAAATACAAAAAAACCAAAAGTTTTTTAAATAACTAAAGAAAATATTTATATAAAAGGATTTGTTAATTGTTTTTAAAGTAATTTTGTGTTAAATTTTTAATCCTGTGTAATTATATTTAATAAAAAGGAAAATTTCAAAAAACAAATCACAAATACAGCGAAATATTGACTTGTTAGATTTTGGTTTATACAGATTGTATCAACAAAAAATCAGAAAGTTGGATTTTGTAGAAATGTATTGTGTTAAATGTCTTTACTCAAAAAATGTATATGTTGTACGTGTTTAGGTCGTGTGACAAATGTAGAGAAAATTATTGTATCAAATTTGAGACAGCAGCATCTTGAATGGGAGAAAAAGATCTCAAAAACGAGTTCTTTAGGTAAAAAAAAAATATTAAACAAAACAAACTTTTAAATATAAACGTTTTCTAAAATGTAAAAATGTATAGGCAGCAAAAAAATATAAGAAATATTTTTTACCTGAAAATGATACATTAACTGAGATTAAATAGATATATTCACAGTGTTTAGGAAATAAATCCAACGCCTAAATTTGATTTGATAAAAAAGTTATCAGTAAACTTTTGTGTTTTATTTATAAAATAACAATAAGGATTTTATTGTTCTGGTTTGTTACCAGTATAATAAAGAGCTTTGGAAATAACAACAGGCACCGCTAAATGCACAAAAAAGTTTGAGTTAACAATAATATAACAAGTATTTATATAATGAATAAAAAACAAAAATTACACAGCAGTAATATTTAACAGAGCATTACCTAGTATCTTTAATAAAGCAAATATCTAGTATTACACAGTAACAAAACAATTACAAAGAAAAGTTTTCTATATGAAAAAATTTTTGAACTTTTTTGTCATTTACTAAGTTTTAAAATATGATTGTTTTTTACGAAACTAATTTACTTGTTACGAAATTTAAAAGGCGATGAAATGCATAAAAGTTTATTTTTTCAATTATAAAAAATCCATTTAGAGTAAAGTTAACATTTGTTTGTTGGCAATTAAGAGTTAACTTTTTAATACAAAAAAAATTAAAGTAAAAATTTCAGTCTTAAAAACCATATAATAATCAATCAGTTTATTTTTTAAATCAATGAACTCTTTTTCTTTAGCTCGCTGTTTTTACAATTTAAATTTTACATTAGGAAAACAAACAAAAAAAAGGAAAACTTTTTCAAAAAGTTATAATTCTTTTTCATATTCTTTTTAATTTCGTTTTAATAAAAATCAAGATTACATAAATTGCACAAAAGTTTTTTTTATAATTTATTTATTTTTAAACTTCAATGTCTGTTATATCTAAAAAAAAAAAACAATAAGAAATATAACGTATTTATTTAATGCATTTTTTTAAATTATACTTAATGATAAAAAAAGTTACTTAATAATAAAGTATTTTTGTAATCAAAATAAATAATTAAATAATTAATCAAATATATATAATATAATCAAAATAAATAAAATCAAAATAAATACATTTTTTTATTCAAAAAAAATATTTAATATATTTATTTCATCAAAAATGCTTGATATATATTCTTTGATATATATTCTTTGATATATATTCTTTGAACAAAAACAAATTAAAATATATTTTTGATCAAAAATATTTAGTATATTTTTTTGATTAAAAATATTAAAAATATTTTTTAATCAAAAATATTTAATTTTTTTTTCAATCTAAAAAAATTACATATTTTTTTATCAATAAAATCTATTTAATTTTTATTTAAAAAGAAATATTATGTTTTTTAATCATAAAGCATCATTTATTTTTTCAATTAAAAAAAATTTAGTATATATACGTTTTAAATAAAGAATAGAATATATATTTTTATTTCAAAAAAGCATAAAGTATCTTTTTAGTCAAATAAGCATAATTTATTTTTTTTAATCAAAAAATGGGGTTATATTTTCTAAACTAAAAAGTATAATATATTTTTTATTCCAGGAAAAATAACGTATTCTTCTAATTAAAAAAGTATGTTATACTATTATTTAAAAAAAAAAAAAGTATAGTTTTTTAAACAAAAAAATGTATTTTATATTTATATAGCCGAAAAAATATGATATAATTTTATTTAAAATAAAACTTATTATATTTTTAACCAAAAAAATTAATATATTTTTCAATCAAAAAAATATGATTTATTTTTTTAATTAAAAAATCTAATATATTTTTTGTTGAAAAAAAAATACTTTTTATATGAAAACGGTGATATTTGTTTAATCAAAAATAATATAATATTTGTTTAATCAAAAAATTATAATAAATTTTTTTAATTAAAAAAACATAATATATTAGCCTTTGAGTGAAAAAGTGGGCCATGTCCACTTTTGGTATTTTCAATTTATGTACATTTTCTGAAAGCTCAAGTGCTTATGCGTCAGTAAAAAAAACATATCCTGAAATGTATATTGTCTTGCCCTCTGTTGTCAAACCTCTGTACTTTTAAGAAGTGAAAACAAATTGTTTAGTACTATAGTGGATCATTTTCAACAGTTGATTGAAGTGTTGCATTTAGTTTATATTAAATGAATAATTCAAAATTTATTATATTCCATATGAACCAAGTGAAAGTCAATCTGATAACTGCATGCTTATAAATAAAGAAAATCAGAGCTTTAATGAACATGGGGATGATTGTCATAATATTGGTACCAGTGAATTAGGTAATTATATGGAACATAATGATAAAAGTATAACATATTCTAATTCTGTAATACCAATGCTGGCCAATTAATTCTCTTTTTAATTTTTTTCCCTTATAGGCCTATAAAATGGGGATAAGATTAACCTACCAAACACTGGTCCGGTTGAAAACAGAAAAGACAACAAGCAAGTGGCGTGAAAATGTACGTAAAGCCCTCAAGAATTCAAGTACGGCGTACATAACCAAACGAGGAAAATCATATTTAAGGAAAATGTCTTCCTAATCTCCCTTCACAAAAATGTCGGAATTATTGTATCATTAAACTGGATATTGAAAACATTAAAGCAGCTCACTCTCCTTTTTGAGCTTTAGGAAATGTGAATGTGTAAAATAGTTTTATTGCACGTTCTGTTCCGAAGAAAGAAGTGGTACGTCTTAGAGATGGAAGACTTTTTAAAACAGAAATCAAAACACTGATACCTTTACTGTGCATTCTAAAAATGGAGATATTACAATATGCAATTCATCGATTTTACATCTGTACCATACCAGTAACGGTCAACTTGGCAGAATTCTCAGAATGTCAGTTTGTGGAGTTTTCAATATTTCCATGATTATTGTGATTCCCCTCCCAAGCAAAATTGGATGGGAGGGGAATCACAATAATCATGGAAATATTGAAAAAACTACTGTTAAGGACCCCATAACTTCTTTCCCAGCATACGTCAGTCATTATACATGAACTCGCCATAGAGTTGAGATTGAGTGGAAAAACCTGTCATTCAATTTGAATATTAAAGTTATGTATAACTTACATTCAGAATTTTGCATGGAACAGCACAATGATCCCATTAAGGTATGGGCTTACAGACAATGTTTTAATGAAAATTTTAATTTATCTTTTAACATTCCGTAGAAAGATACATCCAAATTTTGTGATATATTCAAAATTGATATGCAGATAGCGAATGGTGAACACAAAAAAATTCTGAAAGCTGCTTATGAGTCGGAGAAATACAAAAAATGAATCATCCTCAGAGACAAATACTTTTAGTTTCGATTAGGAGAAAACACTACCTTGCTCTTGTATTTCAACAAATTTGGCTTAACACTGTAGGCAGCTTAAAGGATATAACCTTGGAACTCATGATCTTGGGAGTGATGAAACTATAACGTTTGTGTGGTATAAAACAATGTCTTCAAGAGGAGCAGATGAAATGTTTTCATGTTTAATGAAGTATTGTATGTAAAGGTTAAAAAATGGAATGAAAGATATTATAAAATATTCTGACAACTGCGGAGGCCAAAATTGAAATTTTAAGATGACCATGGTAGGATGTTTTCTTGTCAGCAGAGGAGCCAGAAGTTTTGAACAAAGATTTAAGAGAACAATTCACAGTTTTCTGCCAAATGATACCAATTTTGGTGTGATTGAAAGACCTTGTCATTGACATAACTTATAGGTTCCTGAGAAATGGATGGAATTGGAATCAAAAGCAAAGTAAAAAAATTATTTTCTCAGGTTAATAAAATCCAGAAAAATTAATCCTGTCTCTTGCTGATTGGGTAAATGATGTTGCTGTTAACTGACATAAGACTTTTGATGGTCAACAGGTTAAACGGTTACACATTCGGTATTTATGTATAGAATCTTGAAACATAATGGTAACGCAACTCAAGTACTTATTAAACAACTTAGTAACATGGAAGAATGCAAACTTTTCGAGACAAAAGAAGGGTCGTCCTTCATTCATAAGTTCTGCTGGTCCCTTTATTTTATATCCGTAAGGAATACAACTCACTGAAACTAAATTGAAGGATCTAAAGCAACTTCTTACTTATATACTTCCAATTCACCACAGCTTTTTCCAAAAGCTAACATCTCAAAATAAAGATAATGAAGATAAAGTTATTATTTCCGAAGTGGCGGAGGAGGATTATGATTCAAGTGTTTAATGCAAAGGAAACGTTATTTACTTAGTGTTGTGATATTTTATGTTATAAAACGTCTATGATATGAATAGTGGACATGAAAAATATGGACATAAACAATGTTAACCAGATGTTTTGCCGTTTGGCAGTTAGAAGAACAGTAATTTTTTACCACAACGACAGATCAAAAATATTTCTTTATTCAATAACATTTTTCTTATGTTACTAGCTCTCCTTTGTAACTAATCAAGTAGGTATTGTGAGCATTTTATTTCAAAATGTATGATAATAAACATTTTTTTCTCAGTTCTTTTTTAAACATCTTCGCTTCCAGTAAGGCTGCAACCAACCACTATTAGAGTTAGAAGATACTGGAAACGAAAAGATGAAGTTTGTAAAACAAGTTAACCATTACCAGACGACTTGAATGATTGTAAATTATGTGAATCTAAAAAACAAGATGAAGGAAGCGAACTCCAAATAACTAATGTTTGAGGAAATAAACAAGACAAATAAGAGTTTTTGTAGCATATAAGAACAGTCACAGAAAAAAAGGATGCAGCTTAATTGAATGACAAATAGTACAAGAATAAACTTTAGTAGATAGCACAAGAGACGATAACTCTTTTGAGCAGAGCCCATTATAGTATTTGTAGAATAAAGAAAGAAGAGCAACACTACGACATTGTGGTAATGGTTGGAGGTTGGCTGCAAGAGCAGATCCAACTATGTTTACAATGCGTTTTTGTACCTTGTCTAAAACAGAAAAAGCATCATTAGAAGATTCGCCCTAGATATGGCAACAGTATTCCATACAAGGACAAATTTAAGATTTATAAAGGTAAAGAATAGAATTCGGAGTAAAAAAGTCTCGAGCCCAATAAAGAGATGTAACCTTAGTAGATGCTAATTTTGCAATGGGTTTGATATACGGTTTCTAAGAAAGATCGGATGTAGGAGTTAATCCTAGAAATGAAGGGTGGATGACTCATCGAGTACATTACCGCTCATAGATATAGGAAGATCTAAATTATTGCAGTTAAGATTGGCTGAAAAAAAATTGGATTTTTTCTGAATTAAGGTTCACCAGCCACTGTGAGCCTCATGCTGTAGCAAAAGTGAGATCATTTTCAAGCTCAAATGCCACCTACAAGCAATCAGAGAGTGTTGGCTTTTTATCATGACAAGAATAAATGGTAGTATCATCAGCAAACAATGCCACCTTTTATGTGAGAATATGTGAAAGGCTGTTATTTATGTAAAATAAAAAGAGTTTAGGGCTAAGGATTAAGCCTTGAGCAACCCCTGAAGTTACAGGAAATGAAGAAAAGTACTGTTCATCGAGGGCAATTCTTTATACTACGATTGGAAAAGAAAGACTCAATAATCTTAAAGATGTTACCAGATACACCGAAAGAATAAAGTTTATGGAGAAGACCAGCATGCTAAACTGTGTCAAAACCTTTAGAAATGTCAAGAGCGATAGCCTTAACCTCTCAACCTCTATCTAATGCACTATAAAACCTATCGGCTATTACTGTTAGCGAATCAACTGTAGAACTAGAAAATTGAAATCTGTATTGATGATCAGAAAGCAAGTTCTTAGATTCAAGATGAAAGATTTAAACAAATTTAAACAAGATAAAAAATTTAAACAAGATGAGAGATATAAACTAATGCAGTTTTCAACAAATGCGATATTGTGGAAATGGCCCACTTATTCACTCAACGACTAATTTTTTCCTAATCAAAAAAATATATACTTTTTTTCATTCAAAAAAAGTCTTTTTTTATAACAAAACTAATATATATTTATTAAACAAAAAGCATAATAGATTTTTTGTTCTAAAGAACAAAAAATAACTTATTTCTTTAAGTGAAAAATATTTTTTTTAAAAAATATAATACATTTTTTTAATCCAAAAAAAATAATAAATTTTATTAGAGTAAAAATTATTTTATACTCTTAATCTGAAATAAACAATATATTTTTTCAAACTAACATCCATACAAATATATTAAATATTTACTTCATCAAAAATAATAAAATAATTTTTTTTAATCAATAAACAAAGTATATTTTTTGATTAAAAAAACAATATATTGTTTTGGTCAAAGAAACATATTTTATATTTTCAATCTAAAAAACAAAATATATTTTTAATTACATCAACATAAATTAATTTCTTGCTCAAAAACTTATTATTCATTTATTAATTAAAAAAACATAATATACTTTTTTAATTAAAAAAAATGTAAACTATTTTTTTTATTTAAGAAATTTAATATATTTTTTAATCAAAAAAATAAAATACAGTTTTTTAATAAAAAACAAAGCATACATTTTAAATCAAAAAAGAGTAAAATCAAAAAAACATAATACATTTTTTTATCATAAAAATATAATATAGAGTTTTAATCAAAAAAGTATGAAATACATTTTAAATCAAAAAAGATAATATATTTTATAAATCAAAAAAACACAATATTTTTTATCTAAAAAAAAATTATATACTTTTTATATACTAATAAAAAAATTAAAATGTTTTTGAATCAAAGAATAGTAACTTATTTTTTATCAAAAAAATGATTATTGTTTATTAATCAAAAGAATATTAAATATTTTTTAAGCAAACAAATATAATTTTTTTTAATCAAAAAAACATGAAATATTTTTTTAATTGAAAATGATAAAATATTATTTATTCAAAATAGAATAATTTATTATTTTGATCATAAAAAAATAGTATATAGTTTTAATAAAAAAATATGACATTTTTTTAATTAAAAGAATGTAGTATATTTTTTCAATCAAAAAAACATAATATAATTTTTTAATTAAAAAAAAATAAAACATTTTTTTAATCAAAAATATGTATTTATTTTTAATCTAAACAATGAAATATATTTTTGAATCAGAAGAATACAATATACTTTTTTAATCAAAAAAACGAAACATATTTTAATTAGACATAATTTTTTTTTTTATTCGAAACAAACATAATATTTTTGTTAAATCAAGCACAATTTATTTTTTTAATCAAACAAACATAAAATATATTTTTAACCAAAAAAAGGAATATATTTAAAAAATATATATATATAAAATATTTTTTAACTAAAAAAATATAAAAGATTTTATAACCGAAAATAAAAAATATTTTTTACCCGAAAAAAAATAAAACATTTTTTACCCAAAAAAATTTAAAATATTTTTTACCAAAAAAAATATAAAATATTTTGTAACCAAAAAAATTAAAAACATTTTATAATCAAAATTAAAAAAATTTCTTACCCAAAAAAAATAAAACAATTTTTACCAAAAAAAATATAAAATATTTTTTCAATTTAATGAAAATAATATATTTTTACAAAAATAAAAAATATACCAAGTATTTTTAATTAAAAAACTAAAATATAATTTTATTGAAAAAGATATACTTTGTATTTTTAATCAAAAAACATAATATTTTTTTTTAGACAAGAAAAATAAAATATATTTTTAATCAAAAATACATAATATACTCATTAACCAAAAAGATATAAGCATTTTTAATCATTAAAACATAATTTATTTTCCTAATTAAAAAAAGAAAATTTTTTTAAATTAATATAGAGTATCTTCTTTATTTAAAAAATTTAAATAGATATTTTTTTAACAAAAAGTAAACAATATTTTTTAATTCTAAAAGCCATGTGTTTTTTTTATTAAAAAAGCATATATATATTTTTAATTAAAAAATATAATTTGTTTTTTCAATAAAAAATATAAATTTATTTTTTTAATTAAAAAATATTGCTTATTATTATTGTAGTTGTAGCCTTAAAATATGCATACGATATATAAATATATATATATATATATATTTTTATTGTGTTAATTCACCTCATTAAGGCCCGAAGGCCACTACAGACGAGGAGGCTACTTATTGTGGTTACAACCCTCTCTCAACTCTATAACTCCGAAACACAGAACATGACGAACAAGGTCGCTGCACGGAGAAACAAGTTGAGCGCGGTACTACCAGGGACGTGGTGGGGATCGAACTCGAAACCTCTCGCTTATGAAGCCAGCGCTCTACCACTACACCACTACCGCATATATATATATATATATATATATATATATATATATATATATATATATATATATATATATATATATATATGTATATATATATATATATGTATATATATATATATATGTATATATATATATATATATATATACATATATATATATATATATGTATATATATATATATATATATATATATATATATATATATATATATATATATACTATATATATATATATATATATATATATGATATATATATATATATATATATATATATATATATATATATATATATATATATATATATATATATATATATATATATATATATATATATGTATATTTAGCGATTAGTGAAAACACCCTACAATAAATAAACAGTTTTATAAATAATCGTTCGATGTTTCATACTTAACCAGTGATCTTGTAAAACTTAAAAGAAAGCACAGTTGAGTAGAAAGTTCTTTGCTCGGGTCGTAAGTTCTAGTATTTTGCTGACCTATTACATAGTTTGTTGAGACTCAGAAGCAGTTTAGAACATATTCACTCCTTATTTGAAAGATGCTTTCCACGTAACAAGGAGATAACTAATTTTGCTTGATACATTCTACTTATTATATCAAATCGATGCATTAGTTTAAAAAGTTGGATTAGAGCGCATTGTAGGCGTTAAAACTCAACTGATGGTAGATTTAGTCCCTTTTATTCTTTCGTAGTAGTTCAGTTTTCTCAAGCTTAAAGCCCATTTTTTTGTTTTACGTTGGATAGATTCAACCAAAGCTCCGTCAGTTTTTAAGTACGGGGTCCAAACAGATATTGCATACTCAAGGTGCGGTCTTGTAAATACTTTATTTAATTAAAGAGCCATTTTTTCATCAATATTGGTGAATGTTTTTGTAGCATACCAAGAATTTGTAAAGATTTAGATAGAACAGATTGAATATGGGCGCTTTACTTGAGGTTAGATCTAAAAGTGACTCCTAAATTGCATAAGATCAACCCAGACAAAGCTAGTATTGTTATTTGTAACACGTCGCTTTCCACCAACTAAAACGGAATCATTTATTCCAAATGATTTTAATTTAAACTTAAGTCTGTTGTGAGGTACGGAATCAAAAGCTTCAGCAAAGTCGACGTAGATAACATTTATTAACTGGTGCAATGCTAGGGAAGGCAAAATAATATTTAAAGTCTCTATTAGATTATTCAGGCAAAATTTTTAATGTAGGACCCCATGTTGATTTATAGAGAGCAGATTGTCACCGCTAGTGTGCTTCAAGATTTTATTCTTTCAACATTTTGTAAAGATTTTGCACGCAACCGACGTTAGTGAAATAGGTTGATAGTTTTAGGAAGTAATTTTTCTTCCTTATCCATAGACCGGACCAACATTTGCTAATTTTCAGAGTTGGCACCATTCTAGAGTTAAAAGAGTTTCAAGAGGAATTGCGAAGGTTTTGGCACATATCTTAACTATTACTGGATGTAAGCCGTCCTTTCCTAAAGATTTGTAAGGCTTTAGATGGTTAAGTTCATTAATAATCTCTGCAATAGTAAAATCTAAGTTTTTATTAAAATTGCATTTAGGTTTAGCTTCACTTATGTTTGAAAATGTAAAATTTTTTGAGCTTTCAAGAGTAAATATAGATTTGAATTAAAAGTTCAGAAGTTCAAGTATATTGGTAAGTGTTTCAGTAATTTCCCCTATTGCATTTTTTAGAGAACGAATTTTATCTTTAATTTTTAGTTGGTTGTGTATGTATTTGTCTAAGAGTTTTATGTTGTTCTAAGTTTTTGATATTATTTCTTTTTCATGTAATATTTTTCCTTTAAATACTTCAGCTTGAACGGAGCAATTAAGACGATTGTAAATTGCTTTAAAATCTTTATTACTTCATTTTGTGGAACAGTTGATATGCCAGGCCCGCTTTTTTGTTTTTGTTTTTTTTAATCTTCTGGATAAAAATTTGCAAGCAGTACGTTAATAAGAAATTAATATATTGAACATTTGATCTGAGTTTTTGGGTAGAAAAAAAATCCAAATAATTGATGCAATAAAGTTTGATAATGAATTAAAATGGCCTTTGTTGTAACTAAACAATTGGGATTCGTTTTCGGGTATTGGTTGTGAAATTAAGATTCTCCAAGTAATACTATAGTAACCCTTAGTGTTAATACCTAGTAAAGCATTAGGAGACAAATTTAAAATAGATTAATTGTTTTAGATAAATAATAAGTCTATTATATTTTTTGGGGAACAGTTAATGTTTTAAAAATCGTACTTGTTAGAATTGTTTAGATTGAAAGATTTAATAACATTATTAAGCCACTTCATATTTGGGAGATTAAAATTAGCAATGATCAAACAGTCATTCTAGGGCTTCCTTAATAGGCTATGAGCTAATTTTAAAGATTCAGCCCCATAGTTCATTAGATTAGCATCATTTGATCTATATATACATCTAATAAGTATGTGCAAACTTTTTCAAGTGGGTGTGTATAGAACTGAACTACTTTGTGAAAGTTAAATAAGCCAGTAACGAAAATAGCAACTACGCTATTCAATGTCCATCACAGTAATCTTTGTAACCATGTTGCGGAGACAGCAACAACATGATAGTCTAACATTCTAGCTATTGCAATAAAATTGTTTATTTTATCATCAAGGGATGTTGCATTGAATTAGTGAAAATTATCGCTGTAGTTTGTTTTAGGTTATGCACCTCTTCACCCTATTGATTTTATTTTCCTTGCTAGTAGAGTAAAGGGAGGGTAGTGATTCTTAGGTAGTGTTTCGGAGATTTTTAAGCTTTACAACTCCTCTGCTTTGTATACCGTATCTAAAAGACGATGTGTTTAGATTTATATTTTTATTTAAATCATTACGCTTCATTCTTAAGTGATAATTTAGATATTGCTCAGCCTCAGTCAGATCTGGGCTTATAAAGACACTTTAATAATCATCTGAATTTTTTAGTTTTTTCGCTAATGTAAGTAATAGGCTATTTCCAGGAACATCTGATAGTTTGACAATAGTTGGTCCTGGTTTAGAGGACATAGGTTTAATACGTTTAACAAACTTTGATTTTGCATCAGGTGCAATGGTAACTAATATGTTCTGAACCCTTTCGTTTCCTCGACTTGCTTAAAAGACTCTTTTATATTATAAATAAATACATTTTTTTTGCTTTTTTATTTGCTGTTGCTCAATGGAAAATGCGTTGATAACTGTTTGTTGTGCAAGGGTTTTTTGTTCGTTTTTGTTTGCAACTGTAATCCCACTGGATTCAATAATTCTGGTTGTTGTAAGAGTTTGTTTATTGGATTATTGGACAAGTTGATCTAACTCCAGTTGTTGTTACTTTATGACTTGCTCTAGTTCGGATATTTTACGAAGCCGTTTTACAGATTCAGCTTTAAGAAGTTTTTTAATTGCGTCATTAACTTGTTTTAATAGAGTTGGTGATAAAATAGTCATCGCAAATGACTTTCTTTTTTTTTTTTACAATATAGATTTATATTTAATCTATCTTAATCTAATACATACATTACAATTTGGTATTAAGAATTCAATGCGTAAATATGCATTTATAAAACTATAGTTTTTTACTAATAGTAATAATAATATTATTAATAAAATCTTTTATATACTATATAAACTTGATAATATATCTTTTAAAACCAAGGCAAACAAATCGATTAAAAACTTATACAGGTGCGACACAGCTTGATTATGAGATTTACAAGAAAAAGAAAAAGTTATATTATTAACAAAACATTTTATAAGACTCGTTAAAAAAACCAAAAAAACATATTTCTTATATACAAAACACATTTATACAGAATGCATACAATAATAAAGTTATAAACTTGTTAAGATTTTCGACTAATTTAGATCTTCAATTAAATAAAGTTTTTTCCAATCAAAGAAACGAGAGTCTTATAAAAAAGAAAAAACATAAATAAATATATATATATATATATATATATATATATATATATATATATATATATATATAATTTAAAAAAACTATATGATATTCATTTAATAAAAAAAGATGTATTATAAATTTTTAAATTTTTTATTTTTAATTAAAAAATGATATGATATTTATCAATTGATTTTTTAATCAGAAAATATCATATATTTTTTTATTTAACGAAATCAAGTTTTTTTAATCAAAAACATAAAATCATTTTTTAAACAAAAAAACATATCATTTTCTATTCAAAAAAATATTTTTTTTTTTTTTTTTAAATATATCTTATAATTTTTTAATCAAAAAGTATTACATATTTATTTAATTAAAATATTATAATAAATTATAAAATATATTTTTTAATACAAAAAATTAAACATAATTGATTTTAATCAAAAAAAAATATATATATGTTTTTATTCCAAAACAACCAAATATATTTTTTTAATCCAAACAATCAATTTTATTTTTAAGTATATATACATATTTTCAATCAAAAAAATATATATATACTTTTAATCAAAAAAATTTAATATCTTCTTTAATCAAAAACATAAAATGTCCTTTTTTAATCAAAAAAACTGAATATATATTGTTTTAATCAAAAAAAAAATACGTTTTCTTAATCAAAAAAATATTTTTCAATCAAAAATGTATAATATATTTTTTCAATCTAAAAAAGATAATATATTTTTAATTAAAAATGAACAATATAGACATTCAAAGTCACAAAAAGAGAATATTTACTTAATGAATCATATAAATGCGATAGACTTTTTTAATTATGAAAAATGAAATATATTTATATAATCAAAAAAAAGTTAAATATTTGTTTAATCAGAAAAATATAACAATATTTCTTAGAATTTAATGATTTTGTATGAATTTTATTTAAAAAAGTGTATTTTCTTTATGAAAAGTATGCAATAATAAAAATATACAATATCTTTAATTAATTAAAGATCTTTATTAGTCGACGATATTGTTAAGATCGTCGACTAATTGTAGATCATCAATTAAATAAAGTTTTTTTCAAACAAAGATATCAGAGACTTGTATGAAAAATATATATATATATATATATATATATATATATATATATATATATATATAAAATATATATATATATATATATATATATATATATATATATATATATATATATATATATACCTTATATATTTATATATATGTATATATATATATACATATGTATATATATAAACATATGTATATATATATATATATAAATATATATATATATATAAATTTATATATATATATATATATATATATATATATATATATATATATATATATATTTATATATTATAAAAAATTATATGATATTCACCTAATGAAAAAAGATGTATTATAAGTTTTTGATTTTAAATTAAAAAAATTAGATGATATTTTCAGTTATTTTTTAACCAAATCCTATCATATATAATTTTATTCAAAGAAATATCGCATGTTTTTTTAATCAAAATCATAATATCTTTTTAACTCAAAGAAATATTGCATCTTTTTTTAATCATAAAAGTATTATAACTTTTATCAATCCAAAAATATATTTTTTTATTTAAAAGAAACTATTATATCTCTGTTATTATTAAAAAAATATTAAATACTTTATTAATTTTAAATATTTTATACTTTTCAATCAAGAAAATATGGTATATTTTTTTAATCAAAAAGGTATGATATTGTTTTTTAATTAAAAAAATAAAATGTATTTTTTTATCAATGGAATATAATATACTTTTTCAATCAAAAAAATATTTTATACATTTTTAATCGAAAAAAACATATAATTTTTTTTCAAAAAAAATTTTATATTTTTTTTAATCAAAAAAGTATAATATGTTTTTTCAATCTAAAAATTATAATACACTTTTAATTAAAAAAAAACAATATAGACATTTGGAGTCACAAAAACAGAATACATACTTTTTGAATCATATAAATGCAATACACTTTTTTAATTGTAAAAAATGAAATATATTTATATAATCAAAAAAAAGTTAAATATTTGTTTAATCAGAAAAATATAACAATATTTCTTAGAATGTAATGATTTTGTATAAATTTAATTTAAAAAAGTGTATTTTCTTAATGAAAAGTATATAATAATAAAATTATACAATATCTTTATTTATATATATATATATATATATATATATATATATATATATATATATATATATATATATATATATATATATATATATATATATTTATATATATATATATATATATATATATATATATGTATGTATCAGAGACATTGTGGCACCTAAAAAACAGGTGCGAATTTCCAGAAAAGGGGTCTGGTGAAGTACTTTTAACGAGAGACAAATAAGCGATCAAGGAAAATTATATTTATACTAAAAAAAGTTTTTCATGTATACAAATATTACGTAACTCATTTGTATCAGCATAGCTTTTTATTATGTCTAAATGGGTCAAATTCCACATTTTCTTATGTTTAAATGACAAAAGATTACTCTCCCCAACATGCTCTGATGTCAACCGATTTGCTAGACGAGTTTTGACAAATTATAGTTTGCTGAAAACTCTCTTATGCTGATTTATTTGTTGGAATTGTACTAAATATCTTGTATAGAACTGCAATAGAATGGAATACAGCATCTAACATATTCTTCAGCATAAAATTGTAACTGGTGAGGAAAGAAGGCAAGTTTTTGTTATCCTTTTCAGCAGCCATTCTGTAGATCTCCACAAAATCAACCATTTCAGTAGTGAATTCAATTAAACTGATACCAATTTTGAATTTTTCAAGCACTGCTAGATTTTTTTCTTGAGAACTAGAGTTGTATAAATTATGACTAATATCTTTACTCATATTATTCAATAAAAGATGTCGATGCTTTCTAAAAATTTCCGCTGTAAAGAAAATTTGTAAACAAGAACTGCAGTTGCTGAATTAACAAAAGTATAAAATACTTCAGCCAGCCACTGATCTTTAGCGTGAGTAATTTGCTCATCTTATGTTTCATCGAAGTCCAGTCGTTTCTTTCTGTGAGTCCTATTCTCAACAAATGTTTGCTGTTCAATCTGAGCTTCAGTTGCAATGTTAACAGCAGATAAAATAACATTTTGGTCAGCACTGTCCCTTGATACTTGAAGCTTTTCCAGTGATTCATCGACGGACATTATAGCAAAGGAAAAATCAAGTGTTTCTCCTTGACAAATTTAGCGGAGCCAAGATAGTAAAAAATATTTTTAAGAGACATAAAGTCATAATTGTTTCATATGACTGAAATTGGGATAAAAATTCTAGTGTTTTACTCAAATATTCATTTTAATTTCCATGTCATTTGAAATTTGTTCAAGGCAATCGCTTACTGCACAGTATAGTGTCAGCAGTCAGTATGTAGCATTTTGTAAGGCATTTAAACACACACT
>NC_088926.1:28432500-28455000 GCF_038396675.1 Hydra vulgaris
TATATTTTTTATTTATAAAAATAGAATTTAATATATAATACATAATATAATTGGAGGCTGTAGTAGTTTGTAGGCTAAGAATGAAATTTCTAGTGAATAATTTCACTTTGGCATCTTGCACATTGTGTAGTTATTCTTGATAAATAAATTAAAATATAAAATACAAATCATATAGCTCTAGTAATTTATTAAAACGAGTTGAATAAGTTTAACTTGAATAAGTTCAAGTTTTCACTTTTGAAAGCTTGAACTTGTTTTTATTTTTCTAACTTAAAAATATATGATAAATGCTTTTTATTTCTTATTTCATAACTTTGTTATGGAACCAGACTTAAAAAACATAGATAATAATTTTTTTTCATGAAAAAATATAATATATTTAAACATTTTCGGTAAAAAACTTTTCTGCGAAAAGACGCTTTTATTTGCTTTACCTAAAATTGTACACATTTTTAAAAATGATTTAATAATAGTTTTTGTTTAAATTTGTGATTTTATCGTATATAAAGAACTTCAAGAAGAGAAATTCGAAACCCTTGAAATCTTTATACACGATTTACTAAAGTGGAATTATCTTCTAGAAAAGCGTTGTTGTTAAAAAGTCTTGCTGAACTAGAAAATAGACAAATGAATAGCTTAATTTCTAAAGTTTTGTTTAGTAGTCTTTTCACTGCTGATGTACTTAAGATAAAAGACTAAGAGCCTAGTATTCAAAATGCTTTCTCTATTATAACCTTGGAAGGAATGAAGAGAGGAAAAAAATTAATAATACATGGCGTTAATGAATCAATAGAACTTGATATAAACAAAAAAATAGTAGACGATAGAAACGCACTAAACAAATTTTTTGCAGCGTTAAACTTGATAGTGAAAAAGTATGCGTCATCAACGTTTTGATTCAAAAAGTGAAAAGCCGGAAAAAATTATGGTTTAAATGTTTAACAAGCATTTTGCTGAAAAAGAAATTAAAGAAGCCAGCAAAATGAGCCAAATTGACGAATTTGAAAACAAAGTTTATATCAACCCTGCTCTTACTTTAGCACAACAAGTCGCAGAAAACTTTTGATCGCAGAGAGGAATAAATTTAACAATAAATCCAAAAATCAGCCCTTGTGATTCATCATTAAGAATTAGAAAGTCATCATATTAAATCATCATCAATATATATTTTATAAATTTGACTGGTTCAAGTTTTTTTGAAAAATGTTACAATTATAATCAATAATATAAACACTCAATCTCAACGTCCGCTACACAGTCGTAATGATAATAAATAAGCACAAACAAAGTTGTAAACCAAGTCATTTTAAATGTTTTTTTAATTTATACAGAGTCTTACTTGTAATTTTAATTAATTAAAAGAATTTGTCTATGAAAATAAAAACAATGACGTGATTAATATGCAAGAAGTATGGAAAATTAAAGATTTTATGGAGTATAACTTGGATAACTTGACTGATCTTTGTATATACCAAAAGATTTCATGAGATAGTGGAAATCGTGCTTACATTAGAAATGGAATTACTTTAAAAGTAATTAATACTGGCTTTTTATCTAACATTAAGTAAACTACTTGAAAAACTTGTCTAACATTATCTGTCATTATCTTACATTTGTATATTTTTTGAAAAACTTATTTATTCTAGAGTGTACTCTTTTTTAAACTCTTTTAACTGTTTAAATTTTAATTTGATTTTCGTTCCAAAACAATAACTTCTTTATTCAACAGCTGATACATTGTAAAGACAATAAGAAAACTCGGATTGTTCTAAAGAATGCTTTTCATAGATCTACTGAGAATTTATACAACATTAATTTATTTATACGACAAAAATTTAAAAAAACTTATGTTTTATTGAATTTGAACAAGAAGTTGTGAACCTGCTTGTAGATCATTTTTTTATCCTTCGCTTGAGATTAGACCAAACAAGTTTAAGCTTATAAATTTTTCCGAATATTTTCTAAATATAAAGGATTTAAAGTCAGCATTTTATGAATCAATACTGCCTTTCTCCAAAAAGTAGTTGTAATTTTGAACTAACAAGTAACAAATGAAATAAATATTGCTTATCAGGTTGCACTTTTTAATAATTATTAACTTATTATTCATTAAGAATTTTTTAACAAAAATGATTAATCATTCTATTAGTACTGGATATTTTCCCCAAGAATTAAATCTAGCTACGATAAAAGATGTTTTAAAAAAGGAAATACAACTTTTGTGAACAGTCACAGGCCAATAAGTATATTGCAAGCATTACTAAAAAAAAAAAATTTTCAAAATATATATGATCACACAGTAAGACATCATCTTTTTGTTGCTGATCTAACAATGATTGCAAAGGCTGACTCTATTATACAGTGACAGGAAACATGTTGCAGGAAAATAGAAAAAATAGTAAATAAATGATAGCGCAAAAAATGTAGAAATAGTGTTACAAGGGCTTAAGGTTACTTAATACGAAGAAAGCTATAAAGAAAAAGCTTCAACACATTTGGAATATTTTGGGACGACAAAATTAAATGGCATCACCAATTAGTAAAAACATCAAAAAAGTTACTTAAAGACATCTACCTATTTAGAAGGTAAAATCTAATGTTATTTTACACAATGTTTTCATTAGAAGACATTAGTGCATAGTGTTGAAATTTGGGGAAACAGTTTAATTTATTAAAAATTAAAAAATTAA
The DNA here is from genome assembly GCF_038396675.1 of Hydra vulgaris. Lineage (NCBI taxonomy): Eukaryota > Metazoa > Cnidaria > Hydrozoa > Anthoathecata > Hydridae > Hydra > Hydra vulgaris. The sequence continues at coordinate 28,435,191 of NC_088926.1, forward strand.
AAAATATAATTCAAATCAAATGTTTATAAAAGAAAGATTTACAGATTATTGGCCCCAACAAAGTACACATAAGACCAATCCTAAACAAATTGAATCTGTTATCTTTAGATCAAGAGTGTCAAACGGCTATTAGAATTCAAGTATGGAAGATATGTGTTAGACTAGCAATATCTTTATTTATGATTTTAGCTGGGATGCTATTTATGATTTTAGCTGGGATGACATGGTAAATTTTTAAGAGGTAAGAGAAGAATAGTCCATCCTAACTTAAAGATTTGGGTATTGGCGAATGAGGCCATTAACAAAATTGCAATTGAAGCTATTCAATTAAAAGATACGGATTTCCTTTTAACAGCAAAAAAAAAATCAAGAACCAAACAAAAGAAAAACTTTTTGCTTATAATATAGCTTCGAAATATCACAACATCGGTTGCGCTAAATGGCAATGGTAAAATTTTGTTTCGCTTTTTTTTTTTTGGGATTAAGGAAAACAACTTTCAATAGGTATTATCTCATTTCAAGTTCAATTTACTTTGTTATTGTAAAATTATTTAATATTACAAAAAATAATAATGTATAAATTAAACTAAATAAATATATTTAATCAAAATAACTTAATATGATTTTCTAATCAAAAAACTACAATTTATAATTTTAATCGGAAAAAGCTTATGTATTTTTCTTATCAAAAAAGCATAATTTATTTTTTGATTACTAAAAAAATAATATTTTTTTAATCGAAAGAATATAAATGATTTATTTAATCAAAAAATTTAATCAAAATGTATTTCTCATTTATAAAGAATACTCTAATTTTTTAATTAAAAAAAGGCGAAACGTATTTTTAATCTTAAAAAAATACTTTTATTAATCAAAAAATATTATGTATTTTTTAATTATAAAAGAGTATTATTTTATTTAAATTAAAAAAGGATAGCATATTTTCAATCAAAATATTTATATATATATATAAATATATATTTTAATCAATAAAATTGTAATAATTTCTTAATCGAACAAGTATATTATATTTTGACACCAAAAAATAAAATTTAAATATTTAATCAAAAGATTTAATATATTTTTTATTCAAAAAAGAATAATATAATTTTTTTAATTAAAAAATATGATTTATTTTTGAAATAAAAAAGCATAATATATTCCTATTTCAAAATATTAAAATATCTTTTTTTTATCAATATAATATAATATATTTTTCTAATCAAAATTTATCATTTTTATTTATTTATAATAAATTCCATTTGCTCTGAACACTGAAAAGAAATAAAAAGAAATTCTTCTCAGTGTTCAGAGCAAATGAAAACTGGTTTGGGTTTCTGCTGTTGGTATATGTTAATTTAATGGTTATAGAATGGCATGAGTCAGTAAGGATTTCGGTTAGGATATCAATGCAGATCTTGTCAAATAACTCTTCAATGGCAAAACTACTATTAAAGCTGCTCAAATATGGTCACATTACATCAAAAAAGTTAAGCACATTTTTATGGAAATTCTGCATTTCTATTTTTACAGTAGGACTGCACGAAGTAAGAACAAAAACGCTATTTTGTTTTGATTAAAAAATAATAATATATTTTAAAATTAGAAAATATAATATATTTTTTAAACAAAAATAATATATTACACTTTTAATTAAAAATATGACAGCTTTTAAACAAAAAAGCATTTTTTATTCTTTAATTAAAAAAATTTAGTATATTTTCTTTAATTAAAAAATATTACATACTTTTTTTAATCAAGAAAATATATTATGTTTTTTTAATCAAAAACAATAATATATTTTTTATTCAGAATGAATTAAATATCTTTTTTTAATCAAGAAAACATAATTTTTTTTTTTAATAAAAAAATATACACATTTATTTTTGATTCAAAAACAAACAGCATATTTCTTTAAAAAAAGTATGATATTATTTTAATCCAAAGTTATATTTCAATTTTTCAATCAAAAATAATTATATTTTAATTTTAACAAAAATTATAATATATATTTTAATCAATAAAGCAATATATACTTTTTTAACGAAAAAGCATATGTTTTGTTAATCAAAAAAGCTTAATATATTTTTATTAATTAAAAATATATATATAATATTTTTGAATCGAAAAACCAAAATATTTTTTAATTTACGAATTATAATAAATTTTTTAAATCAAAATATAAATTAAAAAAACATAATATATTATCTTAATTAAAAAAAATAGAGTTTTTTTTAATTAATATTTTTTAAACAAAAGCATACATTATTTTTTAAATAAAAAAGCATATTTCATTTTTTTCATAAAATAAATATTTTGTTTTTTTAACCAAAACAATATAATAAATTTTTTCAACAAAAAAATAATGTATTTTATAGATCAAAAAAAAGATAATTTTTTTTTTTTTAATTAAAATATCGTAGCATAATTTTCTATTAAAAATCTAATATATTTTTTTAATCAAAAAAGGATAAAGATTTTATAATCAAAAAAATTAAATAATTTTTTTAGGTCAAAAATTTATAATTTTTTTTTTAATTTAAAAAAATAAAATATATTTTTCAAATCAAAAAATATTAAAACATTTTTCTAGTTAAAAAAGTTAAACCTGTTTTTTTAATTATAAGAAAATACAATACTTTTTAATCAAAAGATATAATATTTTTTTAATCAATTTAGTTTTTTTGACTAAAAAACCGTTCGACTAAAAAAACATAATCTGACTAAAAAAACAAAAATTGACTTAAAAAACAAAAATTGACTAAAAAAACAAAAAAAAATTTTGACTAAAAAAAGTATAATACAGTTTTGGATTAAAAGAATATACTAAATTTTGTTCATTGAAAATATGAATATATTTTTAGTCAAAAAAAAATAATATCCTTTTTTTATCAAACGAAATGTAATTTATTTTTTAATCCAAAAAAAATATTATATTATATTATTCAAAAAATTAGATTATATTCTATTATTAAAAAAAATATAATCGAAATTTATTACGTTTTTATATTTTATTTGTTAAACATAAAATTATAAGTTTTTTAATTAATAAAGGATAAAAAATTATTTTCATTAAAAAAATATGTATTATTTATTTTTTATTCAAAAAATGAATAATTTTTCTCTACATAAAATAATAATATTTTTCTAAATCAAAAAAAAATATCGAATTTTTTTAATTAAAAAGCATAAAATATTTTTTTAGCATCTCATATCGGTGCTTTCTGTTTTCTTTGAAATCTTCAAATGCAAATTTTATAATTGAATCTTTGATTACTTTACCATATATTAACATATTTTTTTGCAAAAAAGAATAACATATCTTTTTTATTATTTAAAAAAAAAAATGTAGTTTTTAATACAAAAACTAAAACAGACATTTTAAATCAAAAAAAATATTTTATTTTTTATTAAAAAATATGATTTGTTTTTAAATCAAAAAAAAAAAAATTTTTAAAAGAAATATTTTTATTTTTTATTACTATATATTTTCATTATTTTTTGTATTTATTTTTGTTATTTTTTATTTATTATTAATATTGTTCATTTATTTATTATTATTTTTTATTATTATATACTATATATTTGCTATAATTTTTTAATTAATAAAGCATAACATTTTTAATCAAACAAGCGTAATATATTTTTTTAATCAAAGAAATGAAATTTTAATCGTAAATGTAACTTTTAATCATAAAAACTTTTTAATGAGAAAAGAGTAATACTTTTTTTAAACAAAAAATAATGACATACATTTTAATGATAAAAATATAATACATTTTCATCAACAAAGTACTTTTTGAATCAATAAAATATATTATAATTGTTTAATCAAAAAAGTTTAATATATTTTTCTAATATCCCATATCGGTACTTTCCGTTTTCTTAAAAGTCTTTGAAAGTGTAATTTATAATAGTATTTCTTTGACTTTTTTACAAAAACAAAATTTAATCCAAAACAGCTCCGATTTTCAAAAAAAAAAACGTTTAATTGAACATGTCATTATTGAATAAATCGATTAGAAATCTCATGGTTTTAAAAATGATAAGTTTACTTTTAGAATATTCATATAATTATCCAAGGTATTTAACACCGTTGGTCTCTTTATTGTGTTAGAAAAACTAAAATGGTATGAGATATGCAATGAATTATATCTTTAAAAATAAAGTTAAGTAACTAATAGAAAACAATATGTTCAAATTTAGAAATCCGGAATACTGAATATCCTGTGTGGAGTGTCTCAACGATCGATCCTAAGATCGTTATTAGTTTTAACTTATGTTGATGATTTTAATAATCCATCAGTAAAACTATATGTTTTAATGTTTTCAGACAATAAAAATCTATTTTTATCTAACTGCAATATTAATTAATTATATGCTAACATCAAAAATAAATTAGAAAAGCTAAATAATTGGTTCAAACCTTTAATGTTAAATATGAAAATGATGAACATATATCAGATATATATTTAGTAACACCTAAACTTTATGTAAAAATTTACCAATAGTCTAACTCCTAAAATTTTTATAAGCAAATTTAATAACAAGTCTAAATGAGAAGTATTTCTTAAGAATAAAACATAGTAACACATAAAAACTTCCTGAAAAAGTAAACAAATACACCGAGTATAGTGAAACTTAGAGAGGACGTAACATATGGAACTCTTTTCCGAATAGCAATCTAAATATGGTCAAATCATCAGTATCAAAAAAAAATAGACGTTTTAAGTTTTACGGAATTATTTTTACTTTTGTTAACAAAAAAAAATTTGTAAGTGCTAAATCTTCTTATTAAACTGTTTGTCTTTTAAAATATTATATGTAATCTTTATATATTATATGTTCAATATGATATTATATACTTAATCGGATATTCGTATTTAAATATCTTTTTTTATGACTTTTTGTTACTATTAGTATTTATCAATATTATATCTACTTTTTTACTATTTGTGTATATATATATATAATATATATATTTATAGATATATATATATATATATATATATATATATATATATATATATATATATATATATATATATATATATATATATAAATCCTTTTTTCTATTTTCTGTCAGATTCGTATTTTTAAAAAAACTTTTTTTCGACTTTTGGCGACTATTTATATATTTTAATACTATATATATTCTTTATTCACCGTATGTATTTTTAAATATTGTATCCTCTTTTTTGACTCTTGAGGATATTTGTACTTTTAATTAATAAATCTTCTTTTTTTTCTCTACTTTTATTTTAAATACTATATCTTATTTTTCCTTTTTTTTTTTTTTTTGTTAATTTTCCTACTTGATTTATTGACCATATTTTACTAATATTGTTGTAATATGTATGGGCCCTATTTTAAATCAAAAAAATATAATATATATATACATATCAAATAAAGCAAATCTCTTTGATTGATATTTAAATTTTAATTAATTTAAACTTGGTCCTATTTTGTGATAATGTTATTCAATTTCTTATAAGTATTGCCATGTTTTCCTTTTGAAAACCACTTTGCCAATCTCATAAAGTTTTGTTCGTTATGAAAAAATTCAAGTCGTGCAGGTTTTTCATATAGTTTCACATATAGAAAATACGTTAAAGAAATACTCCAGCAAGTCTTAATACAAAAATACTTTGTTATTTTTTACTGAACAATGGAAAATATGTCTTTGTCAAAGAAGATAAGAGTTTAGCATATGTTATTACCGGTGAAGCGTAGGCATAAACGTTCTCTAAAATATAAACTTTATTATTTGAAACGCAATTGTTTGAAATAAGCTTAACGAGAAATTTAAAATGACCTTAACAATGCAGCTAAACGAGAATCTTTTCGAAAGCAACGAAAAATGTTTTTTGGAAACAAAGCTAATATAAAAAAAAAGATATCAATAATAATTATGAAAAGGAAGGGTTTGCTTGAAGTACAATATATGAGAACCTAAAAAGACTTCAAACTGTTCAATTATTTTGTGTTAGAAAACACCCTGGTCGTTCAACATCCTGTACAAGAGAAAAAAAAACCGAATTAACGAGACTTGTCAACAATCGAAAAGGGGTAAGTCAGAGAAAAATAGGTTTTATATTCGGTACAAATCAAGTAACAATTGGTCGTCAGTTAAAAAAATGAATACTAAATTAGAAAACGTGAAAAGGCTCTAAAGTACTCTATAAAAACAACAATTAAAGGCAATAAAAAGAACCAGGAAACTAGTTAACCAACTCTAATACATAAAATCTCTTCTGGTCAACGATGACGAAAATTACTTTTGTTTTGCAGGGGACAATAAGCCTGAAAAATCTGGATACCATTACGCTACCTGTTTTCAACGTTTAATCAACGTTGAAATGTTTGCTGGGTAATACAAGATTAATACAGAATAATCACATGCAAAAATGATTACTCTGTGCATTAATGGTGACTTTAAAATTGTTATAATTCTTTTATATTTTATATGAACTACCATGATTTTGTCAGCGTATTGTGTCCAAGCATGAGCTTTAGATGTTATGTATTTTTTTGGTTCTGGTTTTTATAAAATTTTAAAAAACGATTATACTTTTATATGATTTATAAAACTACCCATGATAGCGAACTTAAAAAACTTAGCTTTTGTGTACTTAGATATCAACATCGTTAACTTGACTTTAGTTAAGAAAATATAAAAGAAAATTTCTTAACCCAATATAGATTCAAGTTCTAATCTATTCTTGCATACATTAATTACATATAGTTGTCAAAGTACAAGATTTCTACCAATTTTCACAAAAACAAAAATAAAAATTACGACCAAAGAAGAGCTTTGAACAAAAAAAAAACATGTTAATAAACAATCATAACAGATCTTATTATTAAACCATGTGGTTCATTTTACCTAAATAACGTGTTTTTTTTTAATTTTATTAAATCCGGACAACCAATCAAGATTTTAGGAGATTATCAAAACCAACTCAAAAAAGGAATATTCGGTGTAGGTTTTCTCGCCACAAACATTTTTATTTTATGTAACAATAAAATTTATCTGTCATAATTCAGAGGACTCGTCATTGGAAATATGTTGTGGTAAGCAAAATATTTTATAGAAGTAGCAAAATTTTGAAATTGCGTAGTCTACACCGAGAACAATTATTACCTAAAATTTATTATCTACAATTATTACATAAAATTATTACGTAGAAATAGTAAACCACTTACGCTTACATTTATTTAAAGTAATTAACACAATAAATTAAGTTAAAGTGTACTTTTCATCTATTTTCCATGCATATAGTTATAATAGTTTGAAATCATTACCAAAACTTACGGTAATATTATTAGATTATTGTACCGATGTTTTTTGTTGCTTAACTTACCATCACCATTGCCATTATGATTTTCAAAACTTAACACCATCACGTTACACATATATAAAATGACAGAGAAAATTTAAAATATTGGACCGGTAGAAAAAAAACCAAAACAATGAGTTCGTACTTTTCTCTTTAAGATCTTTTTTAAAATACGTAATTTTGAATTTAAAAACAAACAAGTATTTTTTTTGTTGAAAAACAGCTGCAAATCAATTTACGAAGCCAATAACATTTTGTTAAATAATTTAATTGCACTGTATAAAATTAATTTGCTTTTATAATTAAATGCCTATACAACATAAGTAGTGTTTTATATTTATATTAATTGCTTCTATGAGCAGTTATCACATTTGCTTAACAATACACAAAGTTTTCTTTTGCAACTTATCATGCAAATAAAATTTAGTTATTAAAAAAACTTTTATATTGAAAAACTTAAAAATTCGGCTGTATTTAAACTTCTGTACATTACCCACTTTACCATTATCTACTAGTTTTATTAACTTAGAAATAATTAAGACACTAAATAAAACTTTATAATATAATTTTTGTAAATAAAAATTCAGACATGCAACTTTGTTTTGAAAATTCTAACTTTAACAGGCACTTTACGCGAACTTTTATTAGACAATAAGAAAAAAAAAAATTTTTAACATAATTTTTTTTATATTAGGATTCTGCTAAAACTTAAAACATCTGTTTAAGTATGTACTAAAGATCCCACTTAGAGCTTTAATAAAAAAATTTATAAAAATGTAACTAGTTTTTTCATTAAAAATAAAATAAAATAAAATAAAACAATAACTTACTATAAAAAAATCTGCATCTTTCATTCCATAAACTACTTCAAAATAATGCCAAGCATTTTTTAAAAAATCAATTTTATAAGTACTTGATGAATTTTGGAGACCATTAATAAAACATAAACCTAAGACAAGCAAAAGTTTAAACTAATATATAATCTAAATATTACTAATACTTTAAAACAAACTCGAAAAATTTGTTGATCTAAAAGTTAAGTAAAAAATAATATTAAAAAGTAGTAAGAAAAACTTGATTATTCTTAAACTAATATCAAAGGATAGAATAATTGTAAGCGGTAATATTCTTGTCCAGTAAACTCGTCAAAGATCAATAAAAGTGAAATTAAATTAAAAGTTGATATCAATTAATAAAAACAGAATTGCATATAACAAAAAACATAAGATGCAATAAAAACTATTTTAAAATTAACTTAATAATTTAATTAAGAAACTTAAATCTAATTTAAACTAATGATAATACATTTTTTTATGCAAATTAAAATTAGCAAAATTAAACCACTTTGCAGCTTTTATAATTTTCGTAAAGTTTATGCATTAACTTGGCAAAAATATTTTTTAGTAGAATATGTAAAATAGATTCATCTGATACATTATTATTCTCTTCAAGGAAATGAAGCAATTTGATTCAGTATTTTCATCTCACAATTTTAGGCAAATCTCCTCAATGATTATTTGATCAGAAAATGCTTATTGTCACGCCTTTAAGATGAAAGAACTTTTCCATTGGCAAATTATGAGTTAAAAAGTAAAAAATGGTGGCATATTTAGCTTTCTTTCAAATTTTATCTGGCTTTGAGTAGAAGCTTACATCATAAAGTAAGTGAATATGTTCAGTTTTAAAACAATATAATAATAAAATGTTGTACGGTACTCGAAAAAAAAATTTAATTCACATTTTTAACCTTGATTTATTTTACCTAAAAATTTGTTGAAACCAAGGTTATATGCTAGATTTTATCAAAACTTTTGCTGATCATTGCATTTTGCAGTTTTTTTTTTAAATATGCTTATTAATAATTCTATTAAAAATAGTATTTAATTAAAATTATTTATATAAGCATATTTTAATGGAAACAAAAGTCAGGAAATCAAAACCAAAATAGGTGATGACTTTTTTAAATCAAAAATAGGTGAAGACCCTTTCAGTTTACTTATTTTATTTCATGATCTAATTTTAAAAGAAATATTTTAAATTGAAGTTTTTTCATTATGAGAAACGCTTACATACTACTTTGAATTTTAAATTATTTAAAATTCAAAATAGTATGTAACACTATTTTTTTTCATACTATTTTGAGTTTTAAATAGAATCTTTGAACTACGAAATTATCATATGAAAAATTTTTCGGGTATTTATGAGAAATTTTAGTAAAGTATGAGTAAAATATATTAGGAGACAAACCATGTTTTGATTTAAACATGAACAGCTTAACTTGGTATATATTAAGTTTATAAACATTGAGTGGATTAAGTTTAATTAAGAGAGGCTCTCCATGAACAGTTTCTTAACGCCAAAAATAATTCTACATGCAAGTTTTTGTTAAACCATGGATTTTTTTAAGCTTTCCATAGTTGCTACTTTCCCATGCAATATTGCAATAGGATAGATAACTATGGATAAATGAAAAATATAATATTTAAAGACTTAATATTAATAAATGGTTTAACTCTATATAGAACAGAAATATTTTTGAAAATTTTATTTTTAACAGATTTAATATGATATTTCCATGATATATTTTCATTTAATATTATTCCTAGGAAGTTAACATTTGATTCTCTTTTAATAACTGAATTATTCATAAAGAGATTGGGTAATTTTAAAGGGAGGTGAACACTTTTATTGGGTTTATAAAACATCACAAATTTAGTTTACTGTACATTTAATGAAAGTTTATTACAAGTAATTCAATCTTTAATTTTTATTAGTTCTTCATTAAATATTTTACAAATATCTTTCACATTTTTATTTCAGTAAAAAAGGAAAGAGTAGCCAGCAAACAAAATAAGATTTAAAGCTTAATATAAATTGTTAATGTACACCAAAAATAATAGTGGCCCTAAGTTGGATCCCTGGGGAACACCACAGGTTGTAATTTTGTTTCCTGTTTCATTTTCGTTATACTCTATGTATTGTTTTTTGTTTCACAGGTTATTTTTAAACCAAAGTAGGGTAACCAAAGAGTAGAGTAAACCAAATGTAAACATGAATGTTTTTCTTTAAACGACTTTTTTAATTACTTAGCTAAAGAATTCTATATTTCGGCAAGTTAAATTTTACTGTGTAAACGCTGCATTGTTTTATAACTAAATTTAAAGATGTTTTTTTATCAAGGATCAACTCAAGTATTTTTAACTTTCTCTAGTGATAACCTTTTATCATTACACAAAATGGCTCTTGTTTATTCTTGACTATGTACTAAATTAATTAAACCTTAAGAACAAACAAATTATACGTCTCTAGAATGAAAAAGTTTATGTACAAAACAAGATAAAATGTGAACCATTCTTGAAAGCTGCTGCCATCGGCTTGCGGCTATTATTTAAAAAAATAAAAAGCTGCTATAAGCCGCTTGCGGTTTCGATTTTTCCTTTTTTTTTTTTGCAAAATCTGAAGGAATTGAAATGTATCAAGCAAAATGCATTGAAAAAAGCTGGTCAACCTTATTTAAGTGCGAAGGGAAAGTCTATTAAAGCCAAAAAAAACTTAAACTTTTAAATTTAAGTGTTGCCAAAAATGAAATCAAAATTATCAAAAGATTTTTAACAAACTAGATAAACATTACAATTTGAAGAGCCTTTATAGAAAAAAAATTTATTTTCAACATCCTCAAAATGTTTTAATAATGGCAGACAGCAAATAAAAAATTAAATATCTAGAATACTGAATTCATTTGCAGATTACTTTTAATTTGACTTAACGGAAATTAGACATGACATGAGTCAAAAATGATTTACAATGCCATAAACAAAAAAGGCTATCACTATGATGGCATTAGAAGATAAACGCAATAAATATTTTAAAAATAAAATAAGTGAGATAAAGTTAAAGGAAGTCGTGGACCACATTAAAAATTGCTTCTGTAGAAGCTTAACAAATTAGAAACACCTGTCATTAGTACTAAAAAAAAAGTGAGGAAAATGTACAACTTTTTTTGCTGTGCACTTACTCAAGAAAAGACATTTGTACTTGTGAAACTTTCTTTTTATAGGCATATTTTTTTCCCAAAAATTAATTCGGATTTCTATATGCGCAAGACAGATTGATGTGATTTGTGTAAGGAGGTTACTGTGTCTGAAATTCAAAAAAAAAAAGCTATGATGGACAACTATTAGACAGCTATTGCAAAAAAGTATATGTAGCACATCAAAAATAAACTTGCCTTGAGAGAAAAAAAAAGAATGAAAAAAGGAAAATAAACAATGTTGTATTGTAATGTTTGAACTTGAAAATGTTATTTGATTGCCAAGAGCCGAAAATGTTCATTATTTTAAAAAGTAAATTGAATATCTACAATCTTACAGTCAATGAAAACAATTCAAAGCAAGGATACTGTGCTGTTTGAAGTAAACTGAAATCCATAAAAGCAGTTAATAATATTTCTTCATCTTTAATAATAGTTCTTAAAATAATTGTAAAAATAAACCCTTCAATAAATTTTTGAGTGAAGCAATCGCGTAGAGTGACAGCTGTACTCCAAAAAACAGAAACAGCATAATGTCTTTTGCTATAATGAACTTCCTGAGACACCATGAGCACATAAAATTTGTTATCTTATAGGACACTAATGAGTATAGAAGATATATAAAACACATTCTCATATTGAGAAAGCCATGAATACATGTTAAGTGTTTTACCAAGTCAGCGTTGTTTGATTATTTTTGAAAGTAAGACGACAAAAACCTTACAAAGTCATTCAAATGAGAACAAACGCATTTTTTAATTTTCAAACATGCTCGAAAGTGTTTCAGTTTTCTAAAGTTCCAAATTTACAAATTTTTTTGTTATGACATTATCTAAAGACCCATTTGTTGTCCTCAAAAAAAGTCATTGTAGTACTTTATTTGAAAATAACATTTATGTTTGACAAGTCATAAAAACTAGAAAGAACAAGAAAACAAACAAAACATAAACTTTTCACATATCGAGTCTAGATTTGACAAAATAAATAAGCAGAGTCAGAAGAAAAGGAAAAACCTTAAAGAAATGTTAAAATTTATGAGACACGTTGATAAGGCTTTCTGTGCAAGTGTTGAAATAAAGAAATTCTTAACTTAGCCATATCAAAACTATGCATATTTAAGAGATTGTGTTTCAATATTTAAATATACTTTTTATACGTGTATTTAAGACTAAATTTTTTCAATTAAAAGCTCATGTCAAATGGTACTTATTTTCATTACAATAAATTTATGTAGATATTTACTGTTTTGCTAGTATATTCATGTTGTGTAATCATGTTTTTTTTGTTCATGGTTCATGTTGTATAATAATATTTTTTGAAAACCACTATTTAAATTGTTGTGTTAAAATTGGTTTGTGTTAAATAGAAACATCTCGAAAAAACTTGAAACAAAACTATAAAACTTAAATACATGTCTACATTATTAAGTCAAAAGCCACCATTTATTTTTTACCTTCCTTCTTTTTGCTCTGTTACAAAATAAACAGTTTTGAGAATTTAATGCGATCAAGGCCCTGGAGAGGATAAAAGTTTGTTCCTATCTCCAAACAACAACGGTAATAAGCTACATGTAAAAAAGACTTTTAAAAAATAAGATTTTTGGGGTTTTGCATATATACAACGTTATCATACATGTTGTAAATTTATTTTTTCTTAGTGACCTTATGGGCCTAGTGAAAAGGCTCAATCTTGTAAATATTTTTATCCAAGAGCCACAAACACTGGAGACAGAACCCGATTATTTTAAGATCACAATTTTAAAAACAATATAACAAAAAACTAAGAGGTAAACAAATAATACAAGGGTACAAACAATGTAAAAAACACCAACTAAGATAAAAAAATAAAAATAAAAAACTTCCATCAACTACTGTAAAACTTTTAGCAATGTCAATTTGAACAATAAAGATGTCCCTGATGTGTATTTAGTTTAAATTGTTAAGCTCTCGTAAGAAGCTTGTTGTTACAAACATGGGTTTTGCATAGCTTTTTTTTCATATTGCTATGAACTATTTATTATTGATTTAAGTTCTCTTTTTACAACATGGGTAAAGTACCAAAAAGATTAAACCATCAATATCATCAACAATTGCAGTTTATTCTTGTACCAGTCTGAGGAAAACATAAATAAATTAAAACCAAAAGCTCATTAAAATATATCTTAGAAAAAAAATTCAAAGTAGCTTTTCACTTACATTAATAATTTTTACATTAATAACTTTAAGAAACACAAACAAAAAGTAATTTACATTTACAAGAAAATGGCTGAAGACAATCCTCTCTATCTTCCTTTTGCAATTTCTACCTACCCTGATCATTGGAAAATGTTATGATTGCACAAAAACTAGACTAAGCTGATTTTTACCATCACTTACACCCTGCTGGCATAACAAATTTTTTTAAATATTCATATCATATGTTTGTGCTAATCCTCCATAAACCACAACTCAAGTTATGTTATTGCTACTCTGAAAAGTTATCCTTACCAGATAACACATAGGCATTGGGCCGACATCGACGCGATATCTGAAATAAATGTATAAAAGTTACTCAAAGATGTAGTTTTAACATATGTTTAATGGGCGGCTGTACATTGGCAGGACATAAACGAACACGGCAAGTTAACATAGGCGCGACGTCTGCATTTGTGCGTTTTGTTTACGCCTTGATAACAAGCAGTTGACTATAAAAATGAATGAAGGAAATAATTGGCAGCAATGGGATTTTACTTTACTTCAAAAATTTAATGCAATATTTGAACGTTGTGTAATTGAGTTTAAAATTCAATTTAAAATTTAATGTATTAACAAAATAAAATATATTACCAAATGTAAATAAATTAACTTTATAATAAACAATATGCAGTCGACTCGGGTAACTTTAAATTTGTTTTGCACATTTTATATATAATATGAAAATCATATTTTTTGAAAAGGAAGTAAGCAACTATAAAACACGTTAAGTTTAAAAAATATAATTTAAAATAAAAAAACACATTTACACAAACACAAAATCGTTGTTTAACATGAAATAAAATGAGATTTGATTACAAATTTCAATAAAGTAAAAAGTTCTAACTAATATTTGAAGTTTTAAAGATACACAATAAATAATATTAGCCATCTTTTTTCGCAAAATAACTATTAACCGTTGTTTTGAAAATTTTTAGCCTTGAACACTCTTCTAAAAACATATTTCTACACCGGTTCTTATCAGATTTAAATTAATTTTTTATTTCTGTTTAATTTTAGAATGCAATTAAAAAGCAAGCGTCAAAATAAATTGAATTTTTCTACTTTCATTTTTATAATGAAATAGTGTTTTAAGATTTATTAATTTAACAAACAATGAAGTGAATGTTTTATAACTAATGGCTTGACAACAGTAAGCTAGCACATAAAAATAAAAAAACTTTATGAGGTGACGGTTATGCTGATAATATATAAGTAGTGAAGACGTGCAAAGATAAATGCTATACAAGTTTTAAAATTAATAAACTGTTATAAAAATAAAAGTTGTTTATGTTTAATAGAAACTGTAAAAACTTACATTTTGTTTAAAACAGTTTTGTCACAAATATGTTTAATCAAAATCACAATATGCATATATAAATAGATTGTACTTTGTAAACATGATAAATTAAACATTATAAAAACTGCCAAAAAGGATTTACAGTTGTAGATGTTGGTGCTGCTATCTTCGTTAAATTCTCGTCAGCCAAATAATGTGATTGCAATTAATAGTTGGTATAAGTTTTTGATTTAAAAAAATTGAGTTGTGTATTATATAGTTTAACAAACAATTAACTTGAAACATGTTCTACTAGAGTTCGTGACCTTAAATTAGTTACTATTAAATTCATTCTGCTAAAACCACGTTTACATTTAGCAAAGCTATTAGCAATAATTCTATGTTGAAACTGTTTTTCATTCAAGTCTTTTAATAAATCGATCATCGTTAGCTGTGTAATCTCTAAAGGCATTAATATATTTTTGAAACGCTATTTTAAAACGCTTGCAAAGCGACTGAATATCGTCTAACCCATATTAAAGATTAAAAAAGATTAGCTATTTACTTGGATCCAATACTCTTAATTTGTTAGTTATGGATGAAGTTAAAATACCTTGCTAACTTTTGGTACTGTTTGCGCTACCATTCAGTATATGTTTTATATTACTTATAACACTTTTTAAAAACTGATTTCAATGATTATTACTTTTATTTTGTGACTATTAGTCAACGCTATTAAAAACAACTCTATTTTACGAATATCCACTTACGTATTCCAGCAGTTTCTTTCCTTTTTGAAAATCTTTTAAAACTTTTAAATATGAAATTGTGCGGCGAATTCACTTATCTTCTGATACTATATTCGTGTCTTATTTTTGTAACGATTTGGAAATTGTGGATATATCACATAAAGCATCATAGATTAATGCTAAATTAGTTACAATCTGCTTCAATGTTATTTACTTTCCTAATATATTAAACATAGCTTGTTCTGTTTTGGATCACATATTCTTTTGCAAGCATTTTCAAAATGATGCAAGCTTTTGCCAAACGGCAGATACAGTTTTAAAAGAACTTGCAACCCAACGAACATTAAATAATTGTCAATTTTTTATTTTATTTTATTTTTTTCTGATGATAAAAGCGCTTTCTTCTATTTCTCGTTAGTTTCTTGCTATCAGAAAGAGTTTATCGATAAATTGCGAAAGTAAACTATATTTACTTCCGCAATCGCATTTCCTATTGACAACTCTAAATGATGGTTCAAACAATCCCAAATAAATAAATTTGGATAATTTTCTAACAATTTCGTTCTCAAACCGGATTTTTTCCCTACTGTAAGACTTGCTCCATCATTTGTAAAAAAAATTCAGTGCTGTTTTAAATAGTCATTGGTAAATCCATATCTTTTAAGACACTTTAACAGAGTTTGTGTTATATTATTTGCGATTTATTCAGGTAGTTCAATCTAATCCAGAAATACATAATAAGGATCATCTGATTTATTGGTTTTGCATTTTAAAAATATTATTAAAGTTGATTTTTTGCTCAACGTTGTAGACTCATCAATTTTTAATGATAAGATTCGGCCATCATTTAAAACATTTTGAAAAATTTATTTTTTCGTTTGTTCTGCAATATGTTCTACTTTATTTGCTGCACTTTTCCTTGGTTGCAACTCGTGTGCAATATTTGTTCCATTCAGTTTTTGAAGATGTAGTATAATCGTCCGAGTAGGGTTAATTGTGTTTTGTAATGTAATAGACTGTACGAAAAACCTGTGCAATGTTATTCATTTCTGAATTATTTTTTCGGATTAGCAGTACTTTTTAAATGCCCTAATATTTCTTTGCGCAAAGATTTTATTTTTGCCATTTTTTTTCCATAAAATGTGATACTTATTGAAGTCCACTCTTTTGAAATTTTAACACCTTGAGTTTTAGAATGACCAAAGTTTAATACTTTTGTACACGTTAGACACTCTAGTATTCCAGTTCAAGATTTAATCCAAGGATATGATAGCCTTTTCTTGGACCGTATATTTATATCTTAAATAGAAGGCCGATTTAATAGTTCGAATTTATGTTGAAGTTGAAGCCAAACTTATAATTGTGTTGATGTTATGATTCTCACTGTGGCTCAAATTTTCTTGCTTTTCATCAACAATTCAAAGTTTTTTTTTAAAAAAAGACTTAAAAGTAACACTAAAAAAAAACTTAAAAGTACCTTGCTTTCGTTTATCGCTGAGTTTTTTCTTACTAACTATAATGATGGAATCAATAAAATTTTTGTTGTAATTATCAAGCTGGGTTAAAAATAACAATACTATGAAAAACAAAATTTTATTCAACCATGCAATAAAAATTAATAATAAATAAAAATCAATTCATTTATAGAATTTAGTTTCAGCATACAGGATTCTAAATTGGAACTAACAATTCAATTAAAAAGTATCAGGTTTGATTGTATATTATTAGGATATGTTAATACAGAAATTGAAATAGAGGATATTTGCAAACTACTTTTATAATAATAAAAGTAGTATGCAAATATGCTTTGAAATTAAATTTTTAAAGCAGATTGAAAAAGTTAAAAATAGTAGTAAGTAACTTAACGTAGTTTTTTATACAGAAAATTTAAATTATAGCATTTAAAAATATTTTAATACATATATTTTTGTTAAAGTAACGAAACGCGTTCTGGAATAATATATAATAATATGTGTATATATATATATGTATATATATATATATATATATATATATATATATATATATATATATATATATATATATATATATATATGAATATATATATATATATATATATATATATATTATATATATATATATATATATATATATATATAATATATATATATATATATATATATATATATATATATATATATATATATATATATATATATATATGTGGAAAATCACTTAACAAAAATTTTTTCATTTTACACTGTGTTTTATCAATAAAGATTCATCAGAAACGAATGATAAATTAATGAAACTTCAATTTATCCCAAAAATTAAATTACAGGAAGTCGCAAATAACTTCACAACTGTTAATTTTAACACAATTCTGGAATTTGCTGACACTCATAAAAAAATTCTTTAGAAAGGATTACTTATGCTATTTTTAAAAATGTTTTTTTAAAAAATTGATTTAATATAAATATTACTTGAGCTCATTTAATTTTATAGAAATTTAATTTTTTTATAGAAATTTAATAATTTTATAGAAATTTAATTTTTTAGGAGAAACTTGTTTTCATGCCTACGTTTAGAAATTAATTCCGACTTTTTGTTTTATAAGCATTCTTGGTTTGTATGTGTAATTATTTTAAATTTTTTTCTTGTAAACATAGTATGCATTTTTTGTAAACTATTTTTATATGCAGGCGCTGTTTAGAGGATGGACCAACTTAGTAAAAAATCATAACAGTTTTTATCTTTTTATTCCTATATTTATTTTGACAGCATGGTGTCTTTTAAATACTTTTTGTTTTTGAAAGATTGCTTATGATTGGCAAAACGTTATTTCCATTCATCCTCTGTTATGCTAATATATTGTGTATAAGGTACAGAGGAAATTTCTTATAGGAAACAACACATTCATATACCACAACTTTTGATAAACAACTTCCACTCCTTGTTCAATTGCTTTTTTGTTTACAATTACAACTTTCATTTACGATTTCTTTTTTGTTTAACAAAGAATTATTGTGACCTTTTATAATTCTTTCCAGATTTTTTGTGCAACTGAAGCTAACTTTAATTGTATTTCGATTTAAAATCTTATGTAATTTATTAGAAGGCGGGAAATGCTTATCGACCAATTTAAAAAACACTTTTCCTATGTTTGCGGAAACATTTTCGCTTTATGGTGGGTTGAATCAAATTACATTTCTAGTTCTACTGCGCTTTTTTGAGTTTTTTTTTTCAGGGTCAAATTTTAGTTCAAAATTTTCAAAGCCACTTTTTTTAAGGGCATATTCAAATATTCGTTCAGAGGAATTGAATACATTTTCATTAGAGGAGTTTTTATTTAGCCTGTTATTAATTGAATTCGGGATTTGTTTTAGAAGTTGGGGTGGATGATTTAAGTTAATATTAATATACAATTATTCGTCGTTTGGTTTTTTGAAAGGCTTATATGAATTTTCAGTGAGGTTAAATGTGACATTAATAAAATTCACAATTTTTAAATTTATATTTATTTTGATTTGAAAGCAAATTTTTTTAAAAATTTTTATAATGCCTTTTCTAATTTTATCGAGCTGCGGACCAGACTTTCTACGCATTACTATTTAACCATCGTCGCGATAAAGGCCTAAATCTTTTATATTGATTATTTTACTTAATAAATTTAAAATATATAGTCCAACAAGTTCACAAGTTTCTGCTTTGTTATAACTTTCCATTGTTACATCAAAGCAATCATGCATGTTTTTCTTTTTCCAATTTTGCTTATGAAAATAAAGTAAGGTTTTTCTACAATTTTTTATTATACGAATTGAGTAATCAGGAATAACTGGCTTTTTGCAAATTCAATTGCCTTATATAAAACATCTGCGGTTATTGAGGGATAAAAGTCATTAATGTCAAATTGAATAAATGTGCAGTCATTTTTATTTTCGAATATGGAGAACTAATCTATAACATCAGTGGTATTTTTCCATTGTTACAAATTTAATTTATTTCGAAGAATATTATTAATTTTGTGCAATTTAATTTTGCCTACATGTCCAATCTTACTTTTGGACGGAACCAATAACCTACAAGGAAGTTTGTTTTGAATATTTGATTTATGGTCTTTAAGTATTACAAAGGTTTGGGCAGTGGCAGGTGATTCGATTCTTTTGTCAAGATTTAGTTTTTTAGCAATACTTTGCGCTTGTCAATAAATTGTGTTTTAT
>NC_088926.1:28460000-28480000 GCF_038396675.1 Hydra vulgaris
AATGAATTAGAATATAATCCTGTTCGACAGATGCTTCAAAAGCTGTCAAAAACTGTAAAATGTAAAAGTATTATTCATAGTGTGTGCTCTCTTTGGAAGATTTGGCATAAACTTTGCAGGAGGTCTTTTTTTTGAGTAGCTTATTTAACTTTCATTCACTACAAAATATAAACTTCTCATAATATTCTGGCGTTAAAAAAAGGAAAAACAATTTTCCAATATAACCACCCAGAAAAAAGTCGATGCTTCAAAAATAAAAGCTATAAGAACTATAAAAATGATTATTAATGTATTTTTAGAAGAAAACTTATAGAAGATTTAGAACCACTTAAATTAGCGAAAACTTTTAGTCAAAAGTTTGTTATTATTTTAAGCAAAATATTTGTTTGTATAGCTACCAAAACAGTCGCCGTATTTTTAAAATAAAAAAAAAAACATTAAATTATTTGTAAATATGATTTGATTTCTAAACAAAAGCACGGGTTTAATATAAAAAAATTTTGTTATAAACTTACTTTTATTACAAATCCTGTTAATGATGAAAAAATCGTCAACTTATTATACATGGATTTTGAAAAAACTTTTTACAAAGGCCTTCATAAAATATTATTCAAAAATCATTAGCATAGAACATTTATAGGAGGTTGCTGGCTCAGAATGAGTATTTTTTATTCGGTAGAACATAAAGAGTAATTATGAGTAAAAGTATATTTAATTTCCCTCAATCACTCAGTGTTGTGCCACAAGGTTCTTCACAAAAACCATTTCATTTTAATATATATGCATTAACAATTTAGCTAATGGGTTAACTTCAGAATGCAAATTATATGTATGTTGACAGCAAATTAATTTCAGTTATCAATAGTACCTACAGCGCATTAAAAGTACTAAATCAACTACAAACCGACGTTAATAAAGTAAATAATGGTGTAGCATGTGGGCAATGAAAGTCAAGAGTGAAAAATGTAAAGTTATGTATATTGGCGCTAAAAAAAAAACATATTTAATTAACAAGTGTACTGTTGGTAATTTAGATGAAAGTGTTGAATTAGGAAGACTGGATTAAAAAAACTAAATTGAAAAAAAAACTTACAAAAATTAATATCTGCTGATCTAAAATTTCATGAGCAAGTAAAACTAGCAGTCGCTAAAGTTTAAAGAGCATTGGTTTTAATGAAAAAAAACTTTAGTTTACAAAGTTTCTGAAATAGTGAAATCATTATATGTGGCAATAGTAAGACCTTATCTCAAATTTCCAGTGCCAATATGGAAAGTAACTCTTACTAAACTTTGTCAGATATCAGATGTTAGGCTCTAGAGGCTTGAGAAAAAATCTTCAGCAATGTCATCAACTTAAGTAAGTTTAGCATTGCATCTCTAGTTCATAGGTCTGATCTCATCACTTCTTCTCAAAATGACTCAGAATTAATTGCAAAGAACTTTTCTTCTGATTTGACTATCAATTACATCTAATACTCATACTCTTCCTGCATTTCCAGTTAAGCAGATTAACCCATTGTAAGACATTGAAATCACTCCGGCTTCCAATGTTAAAGTTATTTCTCAATTAAAACTTTCTACAGCTTCTGGTTATGACAATATTTCTATCATAGTCTTACAAAAATGTTCTTGAAAACTCTTCAATTCTCACTAAACTATTATTAAGTGCTAAACAAGTTGTTTTAAGAGTTAAACTCAAGTAAACACTCTGACCTCTCCAACTATCCGGCATTTAGTCTTCTCTCTAGTTTTAGTTTCTTCTTATAAAAACTTTAGGATTATTTAATCATTTCTTTCTAACCGCGATATTAAAGTTATTGTTGAACGTTTACTTTCTTCATAATTTCTAGTAACTTTAGAAGTACCACAAGGTTCTATCTTTACTCCAGTATTGTTTTTTTTATCTACAATAACTATGTACCTAACAATCTTACCAAGAAAATTTCTCTATTTGCTGACAACTCAACTTTATCCTCTGGTCTTGACAAAAAGTTTTAACTTTATGCTTAGAACTAGCAGCCGATCTTTAGTCTGATCTTTATTCTGTAACAGCATGGCCCATGCAGCAGATTTTAACTCTAACAAAACTTAGTTATTTTTTGCAAATAACTATCACAATAATGTTGACACTCCTATATTAATCAAAAAACAATCCTCTCACTCTCAGACGAGATCCAAAAGCACAGTATCTAACAAACTTGATCCACTCTCTCATCATCTATGGCTTCATCTTTTTCATAGTTGTTGTTCAAACAAGTTATCATCTCAAGTTGGAACAACCAATTCTCACATACGCTTGGCTTGTCATTCAGCAAAGCCACATCCATTTACTGTATCTGTCTCTCTATGCTAAAAAATTTGTTATTTTTCTAAGGTATATTAATAAAACCTTAAAACTCTCAACCCATCTTTATGTTTCCCTGACTCATTCAACCCACAACATTTTTAGTCATCAGTTAATCATTTTCTTCCTCTTTAAACCTATATTTTGCTTTCTTGTAACTCATAACATAATATTGAGTGCTTGCATTCTTTTTAATATATATATATATATATATATATATATATATATATATATATATATATATATATATATATATATATACAGTGGGGTGCAAAAAAAAAGCCACACCAACATTTTTTCTTGATTTTAAGCATATAATGTATAAGGAAGCAAAACTAAAAAAATTGGATGTGGTAGTGAAAAACCTTAGACAGAAAAGGTATGCTTATATATACACTAATAAATATTTAAATAAAACCTTTAAAAAACAGATTAATTCAAACACTTTTAATATTTCAGAAAACAACTAACAGATATAGAAATCGGACAAATTATTGCTAACTGAAGAAGCTGCTAACCAAGGAGAGTCTCACAGAAGAATTGGAAAACGTTTCAAACGACAAAACTTAACTATTAGTTGATTAGTGAAGAAATATAAGCATACTTGTACAGCTGAAAGATCTGTTGGATCTGGGAGAAAGCTTAAAACCTCAAAAAAAGAAGATCGCTATATTCTTAATGCCATCAAAAAAGATTGTAAAATCACATGTTCTGAAATAAAAATAAAATTTAACTTTACTAATATATAAAAATGGACAATATCTCGTTGAATATAAGCATCAGGGGAGTTTTTTTTGGAAAGCAAATAAAAAAACCTTTTGTAAGTGAAATCAATCCTAAAAAAATATTAAAGTGTGCAATGAGCACAAAGATTGGACATGTTAGCAATTGGCTTAAGTTATTTGGAGCGATGAGCCTTCTTTTTGTGTTGTTTCATTATACCCGATCTCACTGCTGGAAAGTAATTGGGGAAAATTTTAACCCCCAAATATCCAAGGCAACCATTAAACATGACAAAAAGATTAATGCTTGGGGTTGTTTTAGTGCACACAAAGTTGGAAAGCTTCTGGGTGGAGGGTACCATGGACCAGCATTTGTAAACAAAATCTTAGTTTATCAACTTGGACCATGTATAGAAGAACTTTCTTCAATAATGACTGCATCTTTTAACAAGATAACAATCCCAAACATACAGCACGGTTGAATAAAAGATATCTGGAATCAAAATTGATACCAGTGATGTCTTGGCTAGCACAGTCTTCCGATTTAAATCCAATAGAAATCTTTGGTTTATATTGAATAGAAAATTGAAAGATTTTCAGGCAACAAATGAAAATGAACTGTTCCGAATTCTTCTTGCTGGTTGGAATGCTTTACCAAATGACTTATTAAAAAGACTTGCAGATAGTATGCCTTCTAGATGCGCAGAAGTCATAACAAACAAAGGATGGCTAATTAAGTAATAATACAGCTAAAACTTGAAAAATACTTTATAAATCCTAATTTCTTTTTATTACATGTAATGTTGGTTAGTTAGTTAGTGATAAAACTGCGTGAATCTTATCCACAAGCTGATACGTAGCAACGTTCAGCAATACCAATACTTTTTTTCTTTTTTTTTAATTAATATTTTCTTATTGTTTATAAATCATTCATCAAGACTTGCTTTAAACTTGTTTAAGCTCTCGGCCTCTACAACAATATCCGGAAGTTTGTTCCAAATTTGGCACACTCTGTTTGATCAGAAATGTATTCTTGAGCTAACCGATGCACGAAAGTCATTTATTTTGCGAGGGGTGAAACACTGCATCCTGATTTTATATTTGTGACCTCTTGTTGAGGAACATGAGCCATCTAATTCAACATTTTACTTAAAGACTGGTTTGACATTAAGATTGAAATACTCTACATGGTTCAATATCTTGCATAAGTAAATCAAGTCTCCTCGTTTTCATCTAAGATTTAAAGGCATTAAACCCATTCTAACTAGCCGCTTTTTATAACAAAGCCTTCGATTTGAGTAAGGCATTTTTGTGGTCCAGAATTGAACTCGTTCAAGCGAGTGTTTGATGTACCCATTTCATATCCGGTCGTACAAAAATACCTAGATCTCTCTTTATCACACTGTTTGAGAGGTCATAATTTATTCCATTTACATTTAATAAATATGGTTTATTAATACCTCGAAGAACATTTTGATTGCCGAATCTCATCATCCTACATTTTTCGCAATTAAGCCAATCGCTGCACCAATTCATAATGTTGTCAAGGTCAGTTTGTATTTCTGAGTGTTTATCAAGGGAATCTTCTATGACTATTAGTTTGCTATTGTCAGCATACATTTTAAATGAGTTTTGCACAACTTCTGGCACGTCGTTTATGAATAGCAGAAATAAAATGGGACCCAGAAATAAACCCTAAGGAACGCCACTGGTAACTGATGCCCATTCTGAAAATGTATTATCAATAGTAACTCTTTGTTTCCTATTCGTAAGATAAATTTTAATCCAGTTTTATATATTTCCTGTTATACCATATGCTTCAATCTTTTTCAATAACCTTGTGTGTTCTACTTTATCAAAAGCTTTTGATTACGCATAACGGTTTACACTTTGCAGCTTTATATGTAATGGTGTCAATTATCTCAATCAAATTTGTTGTGCATGATTTGTTTGGAATAAAACCATATTGTCTTTCAGAAATAAGAATATTTACAACTAAATGTTCCAGAATTATGTCCCGATTAAGTCTTCGAACATTTTACAAACCACAGACGTCAAGAATATTGGTCTATAGTTACCTGGTTCAAGGTTTATTCCCCTTTATAAATAGTTGATATATTTGCAACAGACCAATGGTAAGGGACAAAACCACTGTCAAAACTTAATTTAAAAATATAGATAATCGGATCAACAAAACCTTCAGCAGCATGTTTTGAAACAAACGGATTAATTTCACCAAAACCCACTGCTTTTGACTCATCAATACTTTCTAACATTTTTAGTATTTTTTCATTGGTAATCATATCAGAAAATATGCTGTCATCACACTGATTTTTACATCTTTGCAAGAACTTGGGCATTGCTGTTTATCTTTTACAAAAACTGACTTAAATTGCTTACTTAAAATATTTGAAATGTTCGATATTTCAGTTGTAATTTGTTCTTTTTTTATTTTTCATGGCTCTAAATTGGGATTTAACATTTTGTTATTATTTACGTAAGAGAATAAAAGTTTAGGTGCTAGCTTTGCTCTTTTTACAAAATTCATTTCGTATTCTCGAGTTGATCTTTTAATTTGTTATTTAACATTAGCGCAAATTTTGTTGAATTCCTTCGAGAATATTAACTTTGCCGATACACATTCGAATAAAATAGATTGTTTCATCTTTATTGGCTTTTTAACTTTGCATCCAGCCATGGTAGGCTATTCTTCTTTTTGTTCTTAAAAATAGAAACAAACAATCAACAAGATTCATCAAAAATATGTAAAAATAACTTACAACATTCACAGGCTGATTTATCATGAAATAGCTCAACCTAGGTAACTTACTTCAAGTACTTAATCATTTGTTTAAATTTACCCTTTTTAAATCAAAACTTTTCTCTTGTGAATACTATATTTTCACTAAAACTAGTAAAATATTGCTAAGTGATGGAATAATATTATCTTTCTTTTTCATAGTGATATAACTATGGACCACATTGAAGAAAACCTATGCAATTTAGATTGCAAGCTAAAAGTAGACCAAGGGTGTTAACTGCAGAAACAGAATCACTTTGTTTAAATGTTGCAAAGTTTACTATTTGGTATAAAGAACATTCATTTAAAACTATAATAAATTCATGCTCAGTTGAGTTTTCATTTGAATGATATATTGATATATTAGGGAAATTGAAATTTCCTACAACGATGAGATCCGTGTATTATTTGCCACTTTTGAGTTTTGAAGCAGTTTTGATTGAGTGTAGAATTGCTTTTAAGTAATAAGCTATAAAATTTGGTGGTCGATAAAAACAACCAACAACAAACTTAGAATGATACATTTTATTGATCACCAGACATATTCAATCTCTGTATTGTTAAAATGAGGATTAACAACTTCTATATTCGTAAGATTTTTATTTACGTAAACGGCAACTCCTCAAATTCTATCGTTATCTGCGTGATATAGGTCATATCCATTAATGTTTTTAATTGTATCCAATTTGAACCAAGTCTCTGTAATTGCGATAACATCTATTTTGTTTGTCAAAGCAACTGCGAACAGCTCGGATATATTACCAGAGTTAAATGAGGTAGCATTGGTGTAATAAAAATTATTTGGTTTGTCGTTTGTCCTAATATTTTGCTTCAAATAAATGGGTAGTTGTTCATTATGTAACTTTTGATGAGATTTATAAAATTGGCTGGTATGGACCCCTCCGGGCCTGCATGGCAATGCTTTCTTTAACAAATGGATGAACTTTGCGGTTGCCAATGTCTTTTGTTGTGGTGATGTCAATGCACAACAATTTTCCGCTTCTAATGACAAATCGAAAGGACTGGTCTAGGTTATTATTGCGTTGTAAGTCTTCATTTGCCTCCTTTTTCTCTTTATTCAATTGTGCTAATTCAGCCTGTCCTCAGGAGTGCAATCAGGTCTAATATACTTTTTTGTATACCTCAGTTGTTGACAGTTTCTTGGCTGCAGACAACATGTCGTTTTGTGCTACTTCATTCTAATATTCATCAACTATTGGTTCTGATGTATAGTTTACCGAGGCAATTTTAGATTTTAGTCTGAATGTCGATTTTATTATTATTCGTCTCTTCAGCGAGCGTATTAATTCATTGACCATGTTTTCGTCATTTGTCTTGCGGTCCTCGTTAGTACTTTTTTGTGAGTTAGCCAAACCGACAACTACAATATTTTTAGACTTTTTACTGATTAGTTTTTCATGAATTTTTGACACTTTGATGCTTGTATTATAAAGCTCCGAACCTGGTTTGACTAATTGTTTTGCAATTTGGCTGTAATAAACAGCATTTTTCTCTTCTTAGCTTTTCACTTTTTTGTTAAGTTCAGCTATTTCTGCATCTTTTTCCGTCATTTTCACTTCAAATTTGAAGATGTTCGAGACCGCGTCACTAACACAACATAATCTTTTAACCTTTTCGGAAAAATAAAGCGTCTGCAGATGCTCTAATTACGTAATACAAACTACCATCGTCAAAAACGTCGTTTAGGTGGAGATATTATCCAACAATTCAAGATTTTCAACAACATTGACAAAGTTTATTTTTTGGGCTAACAGCACCAACTAGTTAGGCGTGAGGTATACAACCTGCGCAGCCACGACAAGCAGCTCGACCCTCAAGTTGTTAGAGGATGTGAGGAGAGATCAAACTTTTTCACAGAGTTGCGGTCGATTGGAACTTTTAGAACTCTCTCACACAGCACACTGTAAACGCTCCAACTTTGAATGCATTTAAATATCGGAATTCGATGTGATAAATTGTTAAATCAGCATAGAGACTCTTGGAAAAGTCTTTTCATCAAGTTAATAATTTGATTTTTAAAAATATACATGTATATACTTTTTAATATTCTTACAGCATTATTGAGGTTAACATGTATTATTTGGTTTCAAAATATATCAAACTCAAATATATATATATATATATATAATATATATATATATATATATATATATATATATATATATATATATATATATATATATATATATATATATATCATATAAGTATATCAAAGTCATTTATATATTTATATATATATATATATATATATATATATATATATATATATATATATATATATATATATATATATATATATAGATGTATATATATATATAAATATATATATATATATATATACATGTATATATATATATATATAAATATATATATATGTATATATATATATATATATATATATTTATATATATATATATATATATACATGTATATATTTATGTATATATATATATATATATATGTATATATATATATACATGTATATATGTATATATATATATATATATATATGTATATATATATATATATATATATATATATATATATATATATATATATATATATATATATATATATATATATATATATATATACTGCAGGCCAAAAGTTTCCGAACACTTGGATTTTGTTTAATTTTTTAATTAAAACTCCCATAACTATTTCAAAAAAATTCTTATATCATATTTATTTTATAAAAGATACATATAGCTACTATTTAAGAAAAAAAAAAGAAAAAAAATACTAACAACACTATTATTATTAAACTGTCTTTTCGTCAAAAAATAACCCACGAGTTTTTATCACTTTTTTTGCGATCCGTGGCATCCTATTTATTAATTTAT
Organism: Hydra vulgaris; assembly: GCF_038396675.1. Taxonomy (NCBI): domain Eukaryota; kingdom Metazoa; phylum Cnidaria; class Hydrozoa; order Anthoathecata; family Hydridae; genus Hydra; species Hydra vulgaris. The sequence goes on from NC_088926.1 coordinate 28,468,731, forward strand.
CTATTATTTCGGGTGTAATTGATAATCAGGATTCTTATAATATCTGCCACAGGTACTCTTTGGATGTTGGGCATTTTTGTCTGACCTTTCTGTCCAATTCTTCTCACAGTAACTCTATTGGGTTCAAATCTGGTGATTGGGCCGGCCTGGTCATGTTTTTGAGGACACCATTATCCTCTTGTTCCTTTATGTAGTTCTTACATAATTTTGAGGTGTGTTTAGGGTCATTGTCCTGCATAAAAACAAAACTAAGACCAATAGTTCTTAAGCCAGAAGGTATAGCATTGTTTTCTAGAATTGTTTTATATTGTTCTTTTTTCATAATACCCTCAATTTTAACTAGGTCACCAACACCAGCTGAAGAAAAACATCCCCATACCATAACTGACCCACCACCATGCTTGATTGTCGGCACTAAACACTCTGGGATCATTTTTTCTTTTGTTGTTCTTCTGATGTAAATTCTACGTCTTTGCCCAAACAGTTCAAATTTGGACTCGTCGGTCCATAGTACTTTTCCCCAGTCTCCTTCTGTCCAATTTTGGTGGTCTATAGCCCATTGTAACCTTTTCTTTTTATTTCCAATCCGTAGCAACGGTTTCCTGACCGCTATACGGCCAGAAAGTCCTGCTTGTCTAAGACGTCGTTTCGTAGTGGTTAATGAAATAAATTTTGAATGACTCCTATTAAAGCCTGAAGTTATTTCCGGGGCCGTACGTCTTCGATTCCTTTTACTAATCAATATTATACTATTATCTTCTGCTTTTGTTGTTTTCCGTGGTCTTCTAGATCTTTTTTTGTCTTCAAAAATGCCTGTTTCTTTCCATCGTGTGATGGTATCTCGTACAGTACTTCTGGCAACTTTTAATTTTTTACAAATTTTACGAACTGAATAACTTTCTTTATGTAATGTAATTATTTCAGAACGTTTTGTTACCGTTAAAGAAAGTTTCTTACCCATATTTTTAGTTAAATAGTCGAATTATAAAATTTTAAAATTTTTTTCAAGATTTTCTAATGTAACCATCATTATTACCAAATGAAAACTAAACAAAACTAAATATTCTTAATCATTTTAGTCGGCTATCATTATATTATAAATATTTACTTCATGTTTCAACAAATAAATAACTTTAACAAGACCAAACTCTTAAGAGTAATGTAACGCTATATATCAAGTTAAAATAAACAATTAAAAAAAAAACTTACTTTTTTAAGTTTGAGGTCAGTAATACCCAAACACTGAACTCAAACTTACATAAACACTTAAAATTAGTAAGTTTAAGTATTATAAATTAATTTTATTGGTTAATTTAATGATACAGGACATATTTTAGCTTTTTATATAAAAATATCAAGTGTCCGAAAACTTTTGGCCTGCAGTGTATATATATATATATATATATATATATATATATATATATATATATATATATATATATATATATATATATATATATATATATATATATTATATATATATATATATATATATATATATATATATATATATATATATATATATATATATATATATATATATATATCCTTAGTTTTGACATCGTGTATAAGAGTATATGTTATATTAGTAAGAAAACAACAATTAATACTAATTTTATAAATACAATCAATAATTTGTTATTTGAAATTTTCGCTGGGTTATGGTTACTAACATCATCAGCTCGTAAAAAATGTATACGAAAATGTTTTTGTAGCGTTAGAAACAGTTTAAAATTAACTGACGTCAATAGTTGAATGGCTTCTTTCTTGCTTACGTAAAATTGTAAAAAACGGAGTCCAAAATTTAGTTTTCACAAACTACCCTTTATCTATATTAATTTAAAGGTTACGTTCACAGGGCTTATTTTATATTCTAAATTACTGCATTTAAAGGTTACGTTCACAGGGCTTATTTTATGTGCGGTAATTTATATTTATAAGATGAGATTAATTTCCTTATACAAAAGTTTAACGAAAATTGGTACAACATATGCCAACTTAAACGGATTGCAAACTTAATTAGTCCTTAAAAATTAACAAAATTTAATTAGACTCTCTTAATCTCCCTACTGTATTGTTACCGTGGATACTATCGCCATCCCTGAAACTAAGGAAAATATTTCGGAAAGCTGACTATAGAGTAGTCTTCAAATAAAATCGAAATTTATGAACATTACTACCGTCAAAAAACAAGACTAAACTGCTACATAATAGTCAACCCGGAACTTATTCGATTGAATGCAAATGTTCGAAGAGATACGTAAGCGAAACTGAACTTCAAATTAGGACTCGAACTCAGCAACATCTAAAATGTTTAAACGAGGGAAAACATTTTCAGTCTGCAATCGCCACCCAAATTAAGTTTTACTCACAAGAAAGTGGGAAAACGTAAAATAACTAAAGTCAAAACGAAAAAATTTGATCGAAAAGTGCGCAAAGTTCTTAAAATACAGAGGTTTCAACGTTCACCTCTTCATGGCGGAATTAATTTAGACCACTGGCAGTTTGGGAAAATGTTCACCTTTACATGGCGGAATTTATTTAGATAACTGGCGGTTTGTGAAAGCTAAATTTTGGACTCCGTTTTTTACAATTTTACGTAAGCAAGAAAGAAGCCATTCAACTGGTGACGTCAGTTAATTTTAAACTGTTTCTAACGTTACAAAAAACTTTTTTTATAAATTTTTTACGAGTTGATGATGCTAATAACCATAATATAGCGAAAATTTCTAAAAACAAATTATTAATTGTATTAAGCGAATTCGTATTATTTGATTTATCTTACTAATACATATATATATATATATATATATATATATATATATATATATATATATATATATATATATATATATATATATATATATATATAATATATATATATATATATATATATATATATATATATTATGTATATATATATATGTATATATATATGTTATATATATATAAAACTAAATATTTGTGTAAATCAATTAGCTTAAAAAATATATATATATATGTATATATATATATATATATATATATATATACATATATATATATATATATATATATATATAATATATATATATATATATATATATATATATATATATATATATATATACATATTTATATTTTAGTAATTGTTACATAGTGAATGCATACATAAATTTACAATATATAAAGTAATATATACTATTAAATAACCTAAACAACAACAAAGCAATGTTCAAAATAAGTAAGAGTCATTAATTGTTGTTCTACTAAAATGACGTTAGTGCCAAGCGTAAGTGTGATGTATAGACAGTATCAGTGATGGAGCAGAATTATTTGTTTTATAAGTAGTTATCGTGTGGTCTGTATTATTAGGGTGATAAACATACATTATCGATATAAGTGTGTCATAGACGTCTCAAGTACAGTATGGATTCGTGCTTTGTGGTACAGTATGAGTACAAAAAGACCTCCAACTTTCGCTTGAGACCTTAAAGAAGTTCCACTCTGGTTCTAAAAGAAGATCAACTCTGGGTCTACAGAAGAAGTACCTAAAAGAAGTTCCACTCTGGGTCTACACCAAAGTATCTTTTTAAGGAATCCAATTGTGTTATCCCAAAAGGCCTATTCTCAGAGTATCCCGTCAGGGCAATTGCCAGAGACTTCTGAATTGACACTGAAACCAGAGGACACTTAGTGGGGCTCAGTACAACTTGCATACAATTGTAAGTAATTTTTTTGACATGATTGTCGATAAGTGCAAGGCTTTGCCATGGTATAACAAGGGTCAATAAGAGATGTGAACTGCTTTAAGTTCTTATAGCTGTTTATGTAATGTCAATAGTTAATACAGTGTACGTGTTGTTGTCTTCTGTAGTTGCATGTCTCAATAGAATGAGTTGTTCGTAAAAAATTGACTGAAAGTCATTAAAACCGGTGTAATGTAAGGTAGATGTGAATACTAGAAGTCTAATAACATGTATTTTAAAAATAACAAACTACTGCAACTAGATAATCTGGAAAATTTAAATACAATTACACCAATATAGTAACAATAACTTGTATATATATTTTTCAACCAATAATCTGTATATATACTTTACAACTAATAATCTAAATTTATATGAAGTTTTGTATTTTGTATAAGTTACAAGATTAATTATTAAAATGTCATGTGACGGCTTTGTACCCAGTAGTATCTGAAGTGGAGTAAAATTATTTGTTTTATAAAATAGTCACCAGGTAGCCTCTAGTCAGTTAAACAAACTGTGTGTATAGCGTGACTGATTTTGTGTTTACTTTTATTCAGTGACTTTTTTATTAATGACTTGTTTCTTTAGTATGAGTTTTTAGTATCGAAATAATATTAGTTGTAAGAAGCCTGTTATTAAAATTAATTAATAATGTAAACTTGTAATTTTTTATTCTTTATTAGCCTAATAACTTTTTATTACCACTATTCTAGTATTTTAACAGTGTGAAAGTAACACATCAACATTAACATGCATTTATATTAATATATAGTTTAAGTTATAATTTAAGTGTTATTACTTATCTATTATAAAGGGATGTGTATGGGTGTATGTAACAGACTTGGAGTAGAATTATTCTTTTTTTAAGTAGTTATTAGATAGTAGATATAAAAAAAGGTCTACTGTCTCCATAAAAGTTTTTAACACAATAAAATAACACGACTGTATTATTTCCATGTAAAAAAAAGGTTGAAGTCGCAAATATAATAAGATAAGAAAAGACATATAGTATTTTTTATTAAAATAATATCATAAAGTTACATAGTTAAATAGACTTAGTTAGTTCAACTAAATAATAACAACTAACTTAAAATATTTTATTTCCTAAGTTCTTTACAATTTAAAAATAGAACACAATTTTTGCAGTTAAAAATTTTACATAATTTAAGAACACTGCTTCAAGATGTTTGTTATTAGTATGAAAAGCTATTTGTTTCCTAGTTAATCTCCATACTCAATTTCAGTATGCCATAATTTAAAATATGGTGATGCACAAATACCTGGCTTGTCTAAACATAAAAGGCAAATGGTCTTGACATCTCTTCGAACACCTTTTCTAGAACATACACGGCATCTTGTCTGTGGCTTTATCCAAGTTGCTGTAGGAACTAAGGTATCAGAAAAATGTCTATCTTAAAGTCTTGATCCTCGTTTTCTCTTTCTCTTATAAAATCAACTGAATTGTTACCATCAAATACCAAAGATGCAGCAACATCATGTTGAAACTTTAAAAGTTTAGTGTTGGGATAGTTTTTCTTGTATAAGATGTAACTATTTAACGAGGCAATATGCAACAAATGAAATGTTAATTTTTTAAACCATTTCATACTTTTTTTGGTAATTGAATAAAGTTTTAACATTTGATCGTGTTTGTCAACTGAACCTATATTATAGTTATACTATACAATACATCTTGGTTTTGTGTTTTCTAAGAAAGGAGGTCTTCCTCTACGTCTTTTTACTGGAGATACAGTTTCATCATGTTGACTACTAAGCATATAAATATCTTTTTTATCTTTGTACTTTAAACATAGAAGTGGCCAAAATGAAATGCAGCAGTTTTATTATTCAGAACATTTGCATTTTTTACGACTAGTGGAATGCGATTTGATCGAATTGTTCCGCATGCTGTTGTTCCATAGTGGTGAAGAAAGTGAAAAAGCCTACATGAAGAATACCAATTGTCCATCCATATAGTATAACCTTTATTCAGAAGTGACAACATCATGTATACAACAATTTTTTCAGTAGTATTAAAGCTTTTACATTCTTCTGGTAGTTGAATATCAATAGCATCAGTTGGACTTTGTTTTTCGGTATATATTCTGAAACGGTACATATATCCAGAGTCTTCACATAGGCAAAATAGTTTTATTCCAAATCTGGCTCTTTTAAGAGGAAGATATTGTTTGAAGAGCAGTCTACCTTTCCATAGTAACAATGACTCGTCTATTGCAATACATTGATTTGGAGTATAAACACTTTGAAATTTCTCAAAAAGTTTCTCTATAACTGGTCGTAACTTGTATAATCTATCTTAATTTGGATCATTAGGGTTTGGTAAATTTTCGTTATCATTTATATGAAAAAACTTTAATAGTAAATTAAAGCGATTACGAGACATAACTGTATTAAACACAGGTGTTTGAAATATTTTATCAGTTGACCAATAAAAATGTGTAGCAGGTTTATGAACTAAACCCAAAATCAAAATCAAACCTAGAAACTTTTTCATTTCAGAAAGAGTTGTTGGATTCCAAAAACGAACATAGGAATGTTTTGGAATATTTCTGCACATTTCAATAAATTGTTAAGCAAAAAGATTAGTTTGAACAACCAAATGATGTCATAAATCATCAGTAACAAATAATTGGTAACATGCTATTGGTCTAGAGTCAGAAATCTCAACATTAAACCCAGGTTGACCTAGGAACTGATGTAGTGAAGGTAATTCACCATTTGCAGGCTTCCATGTACTGTTTAAAAAGTTGGGACAAGTCCATAGGTTGCTGACTTGATTTTTATTTAATATATGATAATCTAAAGGAGTTTTAACTTCCATTTCTTTGATATTCTCGTTGTCTACATCTACAATAGCACGATCTTCATCAAAATTGTTTATATTTATTTCAATGTCTTCAACATTAGTACAATCTTCATTAAAATTGCTAATATTTAATTCAATCTCATGGTGAAAACCATCACTAATATCTTCTCCACTGTCCTCGTCATCATCGTCACAATCCAAACTACTAAAGTAATTTATTACCTCTTGCAAAGAGTAAACTATTTTATTGAACGCCATTTTTGTAAACGTAATAAAGTATAGCAGCAATATAAATCCGTATTATTCCGGCTAAGTGGTATAAAAATAATTTCAGTAGCCGGAAATATCCGGCAGACTTTTCTTTAAAAAATATCCGAGAATATTGTAATAGGAATACCAATGAGGGAACAGGCAATAACAAATAATAAAACCAACATTATAAAAAAGTCTATGTAACGCTGCCGGAATATTCCGGCATGATATTATTTTTATATATACATCCGTAAACACACATACATATACATAAAAATAGGTATGTACCTGTTTAGAAGTATATACATAAATACATACACACGTACATACACACACCGATAAACATAGTTACATATATTTATACAAACAGTTTGGTTGGGATTTTTTCGGAAGATTGTTCAGTATGGGTTCAAAAATAATTTTTTTCTGATTGCCACTTTTATTAATGTTGTTCTGGGTTGCCCGAGAAAAAAAACCCGGCTAATATTACTAGAAAACTGTCTAACTTTCTATTAACCCTGTTAAATGCGAGCTAATACAAATAATCCTGTTAGGCTTTTACCTAATACGACTAAACTTATTAAGTTAACGATATTTATTGATTACCGAGTGATCTTAGTGATTATCAGCGTTTTGCAAAATATTTAGTAAGTACTAAGTTAGTTTTCAAAAATGATGCAAGTGTCACAAACTCTGATTTTATTAAACGCCATATTTTTTTTTTATCACACGGAAAACAAGTCAGATAAATCTAAAATAGCACTTACAGATTTTTACTAATTAAGGTTTGTAATTATATAGTAAGAATATTTTTTACTTTGTCATAATGGCATGATTTACAATCTAAATGTTGATTGTTTGCTAATGTGTTTAAACGGTTTTTTAATACTTTTAAAGATTATAACTCTATATATTAAAGCATTTTTCAGTCAGACTTTAAAAGAGTAAACTCTTCGACCTTTATTAATAATAGCTTTTAGGTTCACTCACTTAAAGAATAATAAACATAAAGAATAAACATATGTTTTACTATAAAACATATTGCTGTTTTCAATTTTAACTACACTTGTTTTCAATTTTAACTATAATTAGAACAAACTAAAGGATTATTGAATATTGTTGTATTTTAACATAAGTTATAATATAATTCATATTTAGTCTACATTAGTATTTATTTTATATATATGTATGTATATATGTATGTATGTATGTATGTATGTATGTATGTATGTATGTATGTATGTATGTATGTATGTATGTATGTATGTATGTATGTATGTATGTATGTATGTATGTATGTATGTATGCATGTATGTATGTATGTATCTATGTATGTATCCATGTGTGTATACATTTATGTATGTATGTATTTATTTATGTAAGTATATTTATTTGTATGTATGCATGTGTGTATATATGTGATTCATGTTTAGTTTAATCTCAAAAGTGTACCGTCAATCAACATCTGGAAACCATTTTCATTCCTGTTTCATTTATATTAATTTAAATAAGCATAATTAGTAATTGATCATTTTGAGTTAAAACGTGGACCTTGTAATATTATGATTGTCTGTAATTGTCTTCTAAATCATTTCTACATATATATATATATATATATATATATATATATATATATATATATATATATATATATATATATATATATATATATATATATATATATATATTATATATATATATATATATATATATATGTATATTTTTCGGGTGGGTTGAAAAAATTTATTTTCTGATTTTTGACTCGCTATACCGCAAAATTGTCTTTAGGATACCTAAGAATAATGCAAAAAAAAAGAATATTATTATTTTATGTTTGGAGCTAGCGCATCGCGCTTGAATAATCAAAGAAATTTTCCCTTTTTATGATTTTCTTACAAATAAAATGAAATTGAATAAATTCTTTAACAAATATCAAGAGACAATTTAAGAACAAAAATGGTAAATAAGAAATCTTATTTTTTTTTAATTAAAAAACTTTTTTTTTGACTAAAACTTTTTTGAAGAAATATATTCTTTTACTTTTAGCTTATTTCTGTTGGCAGTTTAAAATATGATTTGCTTGTAACACAAGGCATTAAGGATCTGGAGTTATGATTAGCTCTTATTAAGCCATCTCTGGAGTTGAAGCCAGCTTCTTTTTGTGAAGCGTCTGTTACAAGTTTTATTTTAGTTTTAAAATTGCTTCAGGTTCACGAACATGTAAATCTTCAGATCAACTGCTTTATTTAATAGCAGAACTTATTTCCAACAAGAACTGCTGATCTTTGCTTAAAATTTTGCGGTCAGTTTCTGAATTTCACAATCGACACAAACAAATTTTACCACAAGTAATTTTTTACACCTATTAAGCTGTGCGCAAGTCGTTGAAGTGTAAGAGGCAAATCCCTTACTGCAGTAGTCTTTTTACATATTTTTTAATTGTGGGAATAACACCGGATTTCCATCCCGTGTTAGTAACAGTGTCATTGCATCCGCTTACGTCCAGTTCATGAAATAAAAATCCAGCTTCATTCAAATATGAAATAATGCTAAGGGCAATGTTTTTAGCAGACCCAGAAGTTGTTGAAACATGACCAACGTACACGGAACCTGGTTCTTGTAAAATTGAGTAATGCTCCTCTTTTATGGTTCTTCAAAACTGTTTTAATTTAAGTCTTTCAACCACTAGAGTTTTTTCCTTCCTCTAATCAAAATACAGTCCTTGAAGTGGGTTATATTTTTCCTTGCTCTGCATTTAAAGTTGTGAACGGTTATCCACTTTTGCTCTTCTAACTTTATTTTTGCCAACAACAAGACTGCGATCATAATTGGTTACGAGACAAAAATCTTGCAAAACACTTGAGGCAATAGTTACCGTTTCTCTGTCTGATAATCCATAGCGATTGTTAGTCAGAGCAGTATTTTTCATTGTAATGCAATCTGCCATGATGGCTTAGTTAGCTTAAATTCTTATAATTCTTCATCGATGACTTCTTCAATGGCTACGGAGGCATCACTATGGAATTCTTTTTGGTTTAGTGTTTCATCTAAATGGTTTGAGAATGAATGTTACGATAATAGATTATTAGCGGGCAGAGTTCTTTTAAGTTCAGGAAATTTCCTATTGTGTCTTTGTGTAGTTTTTTTCGTTTCTTTTACGTCAACACTTCCAATTTTACAAATATCATGCATTCTTTGGAAGTATTAAAATTTTAGTTCAATGATGAGGATTTTTTTTTTTCACACTTACATGTATCTAATTAATAAATGGATACCATGACATCACACGTCATGGTATCCATTTATTAATATATATATATTTATATATATATATATATATATATATATATATATATAATATATATATATATATATATATATATATATATATATATATATATATCTATTGAGCACTCAATTAAGTATACAATATTATATATGATAATATAAAGATATTTTCTTTATTCATATATATACAATTACGTATATACATATACGTAATGTATATATATGAATAAAGAAAATATCTTTATATTAGCAACAACGGCTTTCAGGCGTCATGGGAATGCTTTCTATGCAGGCTTTTGCATTATGTTGGAGGCTAGGGTTGCTATGTCACTCTCTTATAAGGGTTTCTATTAATTGCTTGGTAGTGATTATTTCTTCGGTAACACCCCATTTTGTAAACTCCCATAAATTTTCAATGGGCTTCATGCCAGATGAATTCCATGGCCATGGCAAAAAATGCACTTTTTTTTAGTTAGGAATGCTGTAACACTTCTACCTTTATGGCACGGTGCTGAGTCATGCATGAATATATACTCTTCATTACCAGGGAACCATTCTTGGACCTGGGTCAAGGACATGCTTTTCAGTACTTGCTTGTACTGGTCCTACCTCATGATCCTTTCCACAATGTAAAGGCAGCTCGTATCCTTGGCTGATATCACAGACCACACCATTACACTCACAGGACGTTTAATCTTTTCGAAAAGGCAGTCCCGGTAGAATTTTTCTCCTGTGCTTTGTCGAACAAATGAGCATTAAAACTGTTAAACATTTTCGAATAAATAAATAGAATTGTAAAACATTTCAAAGATATTTTAAGTTTTTACCTCAAATTATTCTGGTTTCTTACAATATTATAAACTAAATTTACTCTACTCCAGTCTTCAATAGTTTTATGCTGGTGTTTTCTAACCCATTCCAGTCGCTTTTTTTTTCATGGCTTCAGTTAAACGTGGTTTTTTGGTTCGAAGATGACCCAATTCTCTGCAGCCATTCTTCTCTAAATTGTCCTTTGGAGACCTTAATTTCTTCATTGCTTATCATTGTAGTTGAGCCACACATTTTTTTCTGTTTTTAAGACAGATGTCTCAAACATTACGGTCACAATGTGGAGTAGTGATCCTTTTTCTGCCACGTTAGCCGACACGGACTGGATCTAAAGGCATATTACC
>NC_088926.1:28485000-28490000 GCF_038396675.1 Hydra vulgaris
GTCAAGTAAACATGAGAGACATTTGGTTTCAGCAGGATGGTGCCACAGCTCATACGGCGAGAGTATCCATGGAAGTGCTTCGACAAATGTTCCCAGGACATGTGATTTCGAGATTTGGTGATGTTCACTGGCCCCCTTGCTCACCCGACTTGTCTATATGTGACTTCTTTTTGTAGAGATATTTGAAATTAAAAGTATACATGAACAAGCCTCGCACACTCGATGACCTTAAGAATTCCATTTGTCAGGAAATTAAAGCCGTGCCGAATGAAATGTTGGAGAGAGCCATCCGTAAATCTCAGAAGAGGATCCAAATTTGTATCCAGCAAGAAGGGCGTCATCTCAAAGAAATTATTTTCCGAACCTAAATAAAGCATGTAATTTCAAAACTGCATTAAAATACCTATCATTTAATACTTATTTTTATTATTTTCAACCCATTGTGTCCCAATAATTCAATATTGAAAAACATGCATTTCTTTTGCACCACCCTGTATATTTGAGAATGAAAGGTTTTGTGTGTGCTGGAAGGTGTAATAAAAAACTTAAATGAAATGACCATATGAGAAAATGGTATATTCAAAAAATGATTCAAAAAATATGGCACTCTTACTGGATTTTATAAAAATCTTTATACAAAAAAGGAAAAACCGTAATGCTCTGTTAATTAAAAAAATACGTTATACATGTGCAGATGTTTTTTCAGTCACAAAATGTATTCAGTAACTTTTCCCAGATAAGGCCTACCAATGTATTTTCTTAAAAATGCTTGAATAATTTGATCAATTGGTCAACATAGACAATTTTAATTTTCACTGAACTCCACTCTTTTTTTTTGATGGAAAAAACGCTTTTGCACTTGACATCTGATCAAAAAGACTGGTAATATTTTTTTTTTTTGTCTGAACTATTAATATTGTTTACTTTAGCAGAATGTTCAATATTTATCCACTTCATTACGTGATCAAGTCCAATTCATGCAAATATCTCATCCCAATTTAAACTGTTTACCCACAGTTCAATTTAAGAGATACATCGTTTATAAAAGGAATTTACCACTGTCTTAAATGTATTGACATCCTGGGCATCAAATTTTTTCAGCAACTGTTTTGCTCTATGTGTGACAAAATTACTATTCATCCTTTCCTCAAGAGTAGGTTTTAATTTTTTATATATTACAAAATAATGTCTGCTGCATATGCTTGTCTTTTTTCCATAACTAAATCAGTTTTGTTAAAATTACTTAGCTGATCATGCATAAACCTATAATAAAGCTCACCTGTTACTGTTTCAAAAAACATTTTCAAAGCATGTGGGCAGTTTTCTTGAGAAAATTGACCGCATGCTTTAGGCCAGGTGAATAAAAAAATGCAATTGCTTTTACTCAATAATTGGTAAGCTTTACGTGGATAAAAACTTGAGGAATTTTGCTCAAATTTTTGTTTAAGTCAAGTTGAGCAATTACTCATCTATTTTTGGAATTAAATGCTGAGTAATAGTAATTGCTTTTTTTTATTTATCCAGCCTTTTGTTTTCATAACTGATAATTATGACTTTAGAGGCTCAAACATAAACGAAATTCTTTCAACTGCCGGCTGAAGCAAAAGAAACTTAGTACATCCATGCTGGATTATTTTTTTATATTCCAAATCTCCAAAATCTCAAAATTCCTTTTACTCAGGTACTCGAACTGTGTAGATATGACCCAGTAAAAAATAAAACCGGGTACCATATGGGTTCCACGTGGGTTCCATGAGGGATTGATGGGATTTAGGTAGGACAGATTTTCCCATGTGGTATCCGTATGGAAATTTGTCACTTTAAATCCATGTGGGTAATCCCACATGGGTTATATGTGGGAACCAAATGGTATTTACTCACATGGGAAATCCCATGTGGGTTTCTTGCAGGATTTACATGGTAATTTATGTAAAGGCTGGAAACTAAAAAAACCTTAAACTTTAAAATCAATATTGCATTGCGACGAGGCTACATTTATACTGTGTAAATATATTTTATATTATTTTAGACAATGGCAAGCAAGTATGTAAGTACCACGAATAATGTTTTATTTCTAAAGTAAGATTAAGATTTGTACAAATAGACATATTAGGATAATATAATAGAAATGCAGGTTTGAAAGTTAAAGAATTCCCAATTTTCTTTATTAAAAAAGAATATGAAAATAAGGGGGAGATTGGTTTCTGTAATTTTTAGTTTTAGGCTCCAAAACTTTTAACTTTAGACAATAAGTTTCTTAAGACTTAAGGGAATTATGAACTACCTTGAGGAACAAAAACAGGATATTTACAGAAACTTTTCAATTTTTAATCTGAAGTATCACGGTGTTATTGGGAATAAAGCCTCTGTGTACAGTTTTCAAAGTAATATAATCTAAAGTAATATATAAATAAAATGCTTTAAAATCCATATAGTTATACATATAACTCCTGATAGTTAACTATATGTATAACTAGCTTTACATTTAATTTTTTTAAGGTTATGCTAGAACAAATTAGTACCAATTAATTCAAATTCAAGATTTAGTTAAAGTTCAAGTTAAAGTTTTTATTTGTTCATTGTTTTTTCACTATTTTATATTTATTTCTTCATTTGTTCAAATTTGTTATTAATTAGTATTAGTTCTTACTACAGTAAGAAAGTTTGTCATTATTGAAAGTGACTTAATTATATTATATTAGTAACATAACTTTATTTTCAACATATTTTGACAACACACTTTACATTTTAAATGATGACAGCTTTACTTTTCTATTGTTAAATGTTATGTTAAATTTATTACGTTTCAATAACTCAGATTGAATCTTAGCTGAATTATTGTAAGCTTTGTAATGTTTTATTGTATATCAAAAGGTGTCGTAAATAAAGTAAAATTTATATATATATATATATATATATATATATATATATATATATATATATATATATATATATATATATATCACGGATGCGGAGTCCCAAAACTCCGCATCCGTGATATCTCAACTTTTTCCGGCTTTGTATCTCTACTTTTTCCAAGTCTGTAATTTCCAGAAGCTCTAAACATATTTGTTGACTTATGATCTGCTATAAGAAAAAAATTCATGAGATTTAAGGACGTGAAACTTATTGTTTTTAAGCCCGGAGTCCCGTTGTCCTTGCTGCCAATATTTTTAAGGACTCCGGGTTCAAAAAATGATTGTTCCTCTAACCTAAAAGTCCTAATTTTTTTCCTATTAGTTGTCCATAAACTTGTTTATATTTTTAGAGTTCCTGGATACCAAAACCTATGATAAAGTATTCTTTTTGAGACTTTCAAATCTGGAGTTCTTTTGGGACTTCGCCCCACTGATATATATATATATATATATATATATATATATATATATATATATGTATATATATATATATATATATATATATATATATATATATATATATATTTATATATATATATATAATATATATATATATATATTATATATATATAGGTATATAGATATATAGATATATATATAGATATATAGATATATATATAGATATATAGATATATATATAGATATATAGATATATATATATAGATATATAGATATATATATATAGATATATAGATATGTAGATAGATATATATAGAGATATATAGATATATTTATTTATTTATTTGTTTATTTATTTAATATTTAGGCTATGGGGTTATTAATAAATAATGCCAGTATATAGAGATGGGCAGTGTGAGCTGAAAAGTTTAACAATAATTGACTATGGGGAGGGAATGTTGAGACCAAAACAATGTCAATTAAAAAATTGAATTCAAAAAAAAAAAGTAAAACATTTAAATTTATGCTATCTATGAGCAGGTTTTAGAGGTATTTACACCAACAATGCGGTACAAAAACTTCTTGCTTTTGTTGCTTAAAACTGTACAGGATCATCGGAAAAACAATTTAAATTATAATAAAAATAATTATAAATAAGCTTGCGTATCAGAAAGAACAATTTTTTTTTTTTTACTTTAATTGAGTACTGTTGTGAATAAATGTATAATTAAACCAGATAAAAATTTATAGTATATGCATTTTTAATATTATATTAACAATTCATGTACCATCATAATATGATAACAAAAACTGACATCGTTTTCAATGGGAGATGGCAAAAATTGACCGAGTTTGATAAAGGGGGATGGTGTTCAATAAACAGGGTCATCATCTGACATCATTATGCGTAAATGACCCTATGATTTAGGTAAGATAAGTAATCAATCTGCCATACTTCTCTTTAGAAAGTGTAAGAGAAAAGCATTGTAATGTTGAGAATCTATCTATTGAGCAAGCTTTGACCACCTATTTTATAAATTCGAGAGACAGGTGGACGTGCGAATCGCAAAAGAACTAATAACGATGCTCTAAATTGATTTTAACTTCGTAGACTAACATTAATGTAGTATTTAGAAATAATAAATAAAGCTTACATGATTTTTATAATTTGGATTTATTTCCATTAATTATCAGTTGTCAGACTCTATTTTATAAAATCAATTAAAAAACTATTTATTTATAGTATAATAATAATACATTAATACTAGTTTCCTAATGCTATTATCATCACAATGTTAATGGTATTCATTTTAAAGTGAAATTTTGTATCAATTCTATTGTCTTAATGTTATATATATATATATATATATATATATATATATATATATATATATATATATATATATATATATATATATATATATATATATATATATAGTAAGAATTAGTACTAATTAACAAACTTGAACAAATGAACAAATAAATATAAATTAGTGAAAAAACAATGAACGAATATAAACTTTAACTTGAACTTTAACTAAATCTTGAATTTGAAATAATCGGTACTAATTTGTTCAAGCATAACCTTAAAAAAATTAAATGTATAGCTAGTTAT
Source organism: Hydra vulgaris (assembly GCF_038396675.1). Taxonomy (NCBI): domain Eukaryota; kingdom Metazoa; phylum Cnidaria; class Hydrozoa; order Anthoathecata; family Hydridae; genus Hydra; species Hydra vulgaris. The sequence goes on from NC_088926.1 coordinate 28,489,933, forward strand.
ACATATAGTTAACTATCAGGAGTTATATGTATAACTATCAGGTAACCAAAAAAGTTCGTGCGGTTTTT
>NC_088926.1:28495000-28527500 GCF_038396675.1 Hydra vulgaris
CACAACAATAGGAAACTCAGAGCTTGAGCAACATAAAGAAAAGTGACTAACAAATTTACAAATAGACCTTCAGATAAGCTAGATTTTACATGAAAACTGGGATAACATGTAAAAAACAAAGATACTGAGAATATGTAAAGTATGACTTGTTTAGTCACTTATCAACTTATTGAAAATAAAGATAAAAATTCTATTCATCATAGTTTAAAATTATAATAGCAAAGAAAATTTAATAACTAACTGAAATAATAAGCACGTTTGAAACATTGAAACGTTAATGTAAACACGTTGGCCATGCCTAGATGTGATATTTTTGATAGTGTAGGTTTAAACATTTTGCCATGAGTACTTGTTTTATTTTTAAAAGAAACAAGTTTAGTTTATTAAAATGTTTTTAGGTTTTAAAAGGCTGAGTGATTTTAAGTTGGCAACAAATAATTTGTGCACATGTGTTTTTGTAAGACATTCAGTCTCAAAACTTGTTTTATGGATTGCATAAAGAAAAATGTACTGTCAAATTCTATAAGGCTCAGTATAAGTGCCATATAACTTTTTTGAAAACTAAGAATTTTACTAACAGTCTTTTTTGAAAGCTAAGAAATCGATGTGCAAAGATTCTCAAAGCAAAGTAAAGACGTTGATTTAAAGTATACTTTAATAATTTGATATTGGTTTCTGCTTGAACTTATCTATTTTGAAAAATGAAAATTATCAGGAATTTATCAAAATGGAAATGGAAAAATGGAAATTATCAGAAATTTGTGCTCTTGGTGCTATGAAAAACCTTAATCGAATTAGTCTGGGTTGATCAAGGTCAGAGCAAACTGTTTTTGATCTAGAGCTTCTCGTATATTTTAAGTTATTAAAAGTTATTAAAGCCGATCAAGATACCATAACTAAGATAGACCATATATTATAAGTTCTATCAAACAATTATAAGAGTAACTTCTATATATATATATATATATATATATATATATATATATATATATATATATATATATATATATAATATATATATATATATATATATATATATATATATATATATATATATATATATATAGTGTAGATGTTGTAAAAAATTTTATTATGTAAAAGTAACAAAAAAAAATGTTTATTTTTTTACTCGAAATTTTTAATCTGTATAATTATATGTGCATATTTATAATTGGTACAATAGGCAGAGCGGAGCAGATCTTTTATATATTACAAACGTTAGAGCGGATTATAAAATAAACTGAGTTCTGATAAGTGATCTGACAAATAATATGCAGATTCCATGCACACAAAGGGCTCTAAATGCGAAAGTTAATCAAACGTTTAGAGATATAAGTCTTGTGCACAAATGGTTTTTGTTAGTAGTGAACGCCTAACCTATAAAAAATGTGATCTGCCGTTTTCTAAGATGAGATCTGCCAAATTCTTTGGCAGATCACATGTTAGAACTTTTCAGATTATGGTAAGTTTAGATACAATCTATTCCGTTTGATTGAAGATCGATGGTAAAATGAATATATCATCTAGGCGCGTTAAGAGCGGGGAAGAGGAGAAACGAAAGAGACCGTTTATTCCTGGCGGCAGATGTCAAATGGAAGTCCAAATTAAAAACAAGTTCATTTAAAAAAAAGTCATTTTTATAAGTAAATATAAGAAAAATTAGAAAAATCAGCATTGATGTCCCAGGCAGTGAAGAGTGAAGGCTCTTGGCGCCTCTGATATCATCACTAGTTGTATATTAACTATTGATAATATATCATTTTTACCATCAACCTTCAGTCAAACATGACACATTGTGCCTATATTGAGTTCTTTTACCGTTAAGTTTCAATAGAAAGTGCGTTGTTTTTTATTTGATCACAACTCAATAGTTCTAACATTTGTTCTGCTAAATTATTAGGCAGATCAATTATAAGCTTTTATTAAAGTTATTCAGCTTATTTTATTATCCAAGAGAATCTCTCAAATAAGAATTCAGCTGATTTTATAATACGCTTTGCCTTTTGTACTATATAAATGAACTTTTCTGCGCTACCGAGTGTACCTACTCTTTAAGTTACCATACAAATTAACGTGTTTTACCAGTCATCTCTGTATAACGTTGATAATAAAGATTTTATAGAGATAAACTTTTTCAATTTTTAACTTGTAGCATCTAATGACATTAAGCACACACAAATTTTTTATGTTTAAAAACGATTCATCGTCATGATTATTTCAAAATCGCTTAAGTCATTTTTTTAAGTTTTGAAATTTATTGTTTTTTATTTTCATCACAACAAAAATAATTTTACAAAAAACTCTGATTGGTTTAAGACATTGGCTGTGCCAGCCATAGCCTTCTTGCCGTTCTCGTGCAAAATTTTCAGGCTGATTATGACAAATTTATAAATTTGCTGGTATTTGTATTTATTTTTAAGTTCCAATTATAGAACAACAACATATGAAGTAACAAAATTTCCGCCCCAATTTACTTTTCGTGCGGCGAACAACCTTGTCCCTTCTTTAAGTCTGGTTATAAATGATTTGTCTTAAGAAAGACTGTGTAAGTAGTTCTACATTTATTATTATATATTATATTTTCTCATTATTATCTGGCAATAAATTAAAGGTAAATAAGTTATAATAAAACAGGCACCAATTAAATTAAATCAAAATTCAATATTTTGCTTAGAATTTCAATATTTTAAGCAAAATATTAAAACATCCTCTGTTATAAAAAACGAAGTGGTAAATTTTACTGTGCTTCGAGATACAGAAAAATGATTTTAAGACTGCACTTCCAAGAGCGGAAGTGCAGTCTTAAAATCATTTTTCTCCATCTCGAAGCTTAAATAAGCTTCGGCACAGTTAAGATATTGGACAAATAGACTATTGTTGATGGATTGCAGTAACGAATCCCACTGTCGATTAGAGATATTGCAATCAATTGAAACTGAGATATACCCTCATTTAAACTTGTATTTTGGAGTGATGCAACTTTGTTTTTGCTAGTATTGTTATTCCATTTGAAACCCAGAAATTTTTTGTTTATTTTAAAGGTATATAAATGCTCCGTTTATTTGAGCAACCTTGTTGGAAATATAACTTTTTCAAGAAATCGGAAAACCGGTTATTTCAGTGTTTAGATTGATAAAGTTCGCTACTCCGTATGTTTGAAATCTGCTAATTAGTTCTATTATACTAGAGATTGTATTACTTAGCGAAATTACATCATCTGCAAATGCAATTACATCTGTATAAATATCTTTCATTGTTGATCCTACTTTACATTCTGAGACTATTTATTTAGGATGCTTTCAATATAAATGTTATATAAATGCGGCTATAGAATAGACCCTTGTCGTAACCCGTACGACAAGAGTTTATTCTGTAGCCGTATGTCGTACGGCTATCTGTTATACTAGGACATAAAAGTATTATTAGATATTCTAGAAGTTTAGTTAAGATAGGTAAATAAATCATTCCTTGGTATTTTTCTGATTTATTAGGTGATTTTTTATATATAACATAACTGATAAACTGAAATAATTGTTAACGTTCATAGATCGTTTGGTACCTATCCATTTGTTAGAATACTGCTATAGTATTTAGCGAGCCACAAAAAAAGATTGTTATTATGAGAGTTTTTAGGGTGTTCAATACTTACCCGACAGCTATCTGGGGACTTATTACTATTTAATTGTGAGGTGTAGCTTTTAATACCAGCTGATGTAATAACTAGTGAATTAGGCTCTTTACATAGAGGTTGAATTTGGTTGATTTTTATTTGTAATAAGAGGCGTATTGAGTGTTGTATTTTGACAACTCTATATAGCTAATTTATGTCAGAACCTTTTAATAGCAAGAATATTATCATCTTTATAAGTTATATGAGGAGACAATAGAAATTTTTTTTTTAACAATAAACGCGTTTCCTCCAAATTGTCTTCCATATGCTTTTTTTTCGGCCGCATGAAAAAATACTTTATGTGTCGGCAATGCTATGTTTTTTAGCACAACAAGTTCAATATTCAAAAGCCAATGTTCCGATAGAAAGATAATATCAAGTGATTTGACGAATTTTGAAATATAAACTGAATTCAATTTAAAACTTTGGCACAAAAAGAAATATTTAAGAAGGTTTTACTTACTTTGTTTCCTTCCATTTTAAATTAAAATCTATAAATAGTGATCACACTATGAAATTGAGAATCCTAAAATTTTTAGCTGCTCAAGTTTTTCATTTGTTTTGATTTTTATAAAGCTTTTGTTAAATGTTTTGGCACTCTTTCTAGTTTAGACTAGCCGTATAACCAGACTACCATCAGACTGATGAGAAAATTTGTTTTTGTCGGAAACTAGTCTTAAAGCATGTTTTCGACGAAATCAAAGCGGTGCTAATCAAATATGTGATTAATCCCTTGTGCAATAATAGCATTCATAAGCTGTATGTGTAAAAGAAAAGTAAAAATGTTTTAGATTAATTTAAGACAACAATATTCTGCTTTTGTAGAGTTGACCTTAGTGGTTTGTCATTATAGTGTTTATATAACAATGTGGGGTTGAAGTTAAAACATTTGTAACTAATCAATACGTCAAACATATAGTAAAAAACGCAAAGAAATGTAAGAAGAAACAAAGTTAGCGTTATAAAAAAATGTTACTCTAAAGTTTTTAATCTTGTTAAGAAATTTGCATTTAAAGAAGAAATAGATGTATTAGATAAAATGCTGGAGTACTGTTACTTGCATAAAATAAATTTCAATACAAAGACCTTATTGTTGTAAATAAAAAAGAATCCAAAAACAACTGTATATCATATAAAATAAAATAAAAATTATTTAAACTAAGTGTAAGTAATCTCAAAATTTTTGTCTATCTAATACGACTCTATCTGTAGATAATTGAAATAGAGAAGTCTAAAATCATTTAACTCTTGGCTACTGCTTATTTTTAAAGAAATATAATAATATATATGCTAAAATAAATTTAAAAGCGTTCATAAATTTGTTTGTTGTAAGTTGTAATGGTAATGGTAAGTTGCCTATGAAACATAGGCAATACAAAGGGGTTTATATGTTTGGGCCAGTCTTCACGTAAAATATTTTATGCTAAATGCAGATATAAAGCTAGGGCTGTACTGCTAGTGCTGGAGCTGTTGTAAACACAGCGCTAAATTATCTTATCAATCTTTTGATTATAAATTGTCAGATATTATAAGGTAGTTAAAAACCAAAATAAGTACTGGTATTTAACAGTTGTGGCTAATTCCAGATGAATCAACCAACTTTAAAGCAGTTTTGTTTTCAAACTTAAATATTAAAAAACTTTGCTTATTTAGGATAAAAAACCTTGGGTTTCAGGAAACATAAGTTAAAATAAAAATTATTCATTAACAAGTATTGTTCCTTACCATATTTTTTATGAGACTTTAACTTTACAACTGTAAAAACTTTGTGAAAATTAACACAATCTCCTACAAAGTACAATAATTTCTAAAATATTTTTAGATAATAACTTTGAGAAATGTACATTATTTAGTTCAATTCTGGTAACAAAATCTTTTTATAAACTCAAAATTCTACTAATTGGGTTGTAGCTCTCATAAAAAAGTGAGTGCTGAAAAAGACTTGAAGTTAAATGCTTTAAATAAAAAAAATAAAAAAATTTTAATAACAAAAATACAATTTAACAATTGATCAAGAGAGTTGGTAGACAACAACACTGGCTTGAGTTGCTGAAGGGCACAATGACCCCAAGAAAATTATACTTTGAGAGTTGCACTTCGATGTTTTAGTTTAACAATTACCATGTTCTATGATGCTTTAATTCAACTTTTACCATAACTACTACATATACCTGAAACACCATAAGCTACTTTATATTTCAGTTTATAAATTTTATTTTAGATCACAGTTCATCCTTATCTAGTAAATTGAAAAATACCTAATATCTATATGGTTGTTTAAATTTTATGTCATACAAAAAAACATATCATTGTAAGTAAAACTTAAGAAAAAGATTTTCATTTTTACTATTTTATGCAAACTATTTTCTGTAAGATTTCATTAAAACAAAACAATGAATTCAAGTCAATGTTCTCAGCAAGCCTAGGCTCATATAAGATAAATGCAAACCCATATTATAGTTTGCTTATCATTACTTACTGCAGACAATTTTTAAAAACATTCCGTGTAACACAACTTTCTAAACTTTTAATGTGTTAAAAAAAGCCAATAGTTTTTTTCATGTTATTTGACATCAATCGTTAGGCATGAAAAACGTAAACATAATTAAGTAGGAACCTTAATATGGTCTTTATTCTTTAAACATATAACATAGAACAGTTATTTTTCATCTTTTTTACTGTGGATAAGGAGCCTATTGCGTTTGTCAGAATTTAACTAGTTTTGTCAGAAAAAGTTTCATGTTTTTGTTAACAAAAACAAGCTTTAGGAAGTGAAGTTAGAAAAATAATTCAAAACAAATATTATTAATTTTAGACTTCAAGCACGCAATTACAAATGCTTTTTTTAAATAAACTCAAACATATAAAAATAGTTTCAATTAAAGCGATGGTACTAACGATAAGTTCTTAGTATTTTAATTTATCTAGTAATGATGTTGTTTATAAAATACTATTGTTTGTTTTTATGCAAGATATTTCGTTTATATATTTTTTGATTATTTTAACAAATGTAGGCATTATAGCACTTCTAAATTATATGTTTGCTTTTTTATTCTTCTATATATATTAGTGCTAGGCAGCAAATAAATTTTTTATTTTCAATTAATCGTATGATTTTCTGCGATTAATAACAATTAATCGCAGAAATGCAAAAGATTCAAAAAGGAAATCAAATGTAGTGTATTTTGTAACTTTATTCTTTCAAAGTTTCGCTATATGAACAAAAGTGAAATAACATACAATATAATAACTTTATTCAATTTTATCTATTCTCCCAACTTTAAGTTTACTTACACATCTGTAACAAGCCAGTTGCTAAGACAAACAAAGTCATTCACATTTTCAGATGGTAATAAAACTCTCTTCTTTTGTACAATATGATTAGCAAGGAAAAACAACCTTTGCAAGGTATGGATAATGCAGTTGTTGCCAAATACTTTTGTGCAATTGAGGACAGTCTGCTGTTTGAGCCTGCATGTTTGGACCACCACTGTAATGGATAGGTCTCTGTACGCTCCTCTGATGGTGGGCTTTGCTCTGTATTGACACACACAGTTCTAAATTGAGTCTTCCAGTATTCTAGCAATCAGTATAGCAAATTTTTTCTTTGATGGCTTTGATTTTGTAGCTTCCACAGGTCATTTACAATAACCTTTTGTTCCTTGAGCAAATTAGTGACTTAGGCTCACATCTCGCCTCTCTCAACTCTGAGTATACACTTGAGGTCTTTGAATTTCAGATCCGATGAAGTTAGAATCTTTAGTTATGCAATGTCGGCATCTTCCTTGCGTGTTTGCAGGTTTGTTTAGAATGTAGATTTATATTCGACCACATAGGCAGGGTCATCATCTACGCTCTCCATCACCCAAAAGAGGTGGTAAAAAGCAGACAAACTCTAGAGCATATTAATATTTGTGCTTACACACATATAGAGACATACTAATTTTCTCTTACATGCAATCAGACAAGTCGGTGAGAAATAAATGATGTAAAATACACCTGAAGATCTTCAGTAGATTTTCCAACCTCTTCAATTTGTCCATTTCAGCTGATGTTGGCATAGCAATTATTGTGTTGTGTGTGGTAAGGACATCCTTCAGTGACTGTTTGTTTCTGCGAACACTTTTTATCATGATTGAAGTCAAATCTCATTTGTCAAAATGTCTTATATAAGATTTCTTTTATGTCTAGGTTCACTATATTTTTGTTTAAATTCTGCAGCACTTGCTGGACTATGTTTAAAGAAGCCCATCACTTCTCTGTGTTTACCAGGGACATTGTCAAACGCGCTGTAGTGCAGAGATACTGTGACAGATTGCTGGAAACTGTGTGCGACGTAAGGAGCACGTTAAAAAGGCAAATGCCTTGCAGCAGTGACCATATTTCTTGGACTATCTCTGCTAAGTATACTGACTTTATTTAAAATGTAACATTGCTGTGCAACATGAATAAAATGATCTGTGTACGTTTCAGCAAAGTGCCATTCATGTGTCTTAACTTCAGTAAGAGCATATGATGCAATTCCCATTCTTCTTAAATGTAATGAACAGTAAGTCCAAGGTAATTATGATAGAGCAAACACTTTGTGCACATTGTAAAGTTGTTGCCTTTATAATATGCACAAAGTCATCAGGATTTTAAAAGAAGTTAGAACAATTGTTTTAATCTAACTAATAATAACATCCTGTCCTGTATTGTACATTACCTTTTCTGTAATGAATGTTAACTTTAAATTTGATTTTATTTTTACTATTTCCTTAGTATTATATTTTTTAGTTTTTAATTATGTATTATAAATAGTTTTTTTATCAAATAACTTTTGCTAATAATATAAATATTTAGAAAATTTTCATTTATAACTACAAACAAACAAAAAATGCTTACCTCCGGCGTTCAAATATTTTACTGCAAGGACAAGTACGAATACCGAGTACCTCATTCTAAATACATTAAAAACGCTATATATATACATATATATATATATATATACATACATATATATATATATATATATATATATATATATATATATATATATATATATATATATATATATATATATATATATATATATATATATATATATATATATATATATATATATATATATATAGTATATACAATATATACTATATATATATATATATATATATATATATATATATATATATATATATATATATATATATATATATATATATATATATATATATATATATATATATATATATACATATATATAAAATGTATATATACATATACATATACAAGTGTATACAAATATTTGTGCTTTTCACCATAAACTATTAAGTGTTTTACTTAAAGCGTTTGTTGAACGCCGTTATATAAAACACTTAATAGTTTATATTACGTCATTTATATAATTATTATACACACTTGAGACGTCGTTATAGACGTCTCAAGTGTGCATAATAGAACATTATGCACACTTGCGTCGTCTATAAAGCGTTGTTTAGACGTCTTATGGACGTCTGTACCCACTGGGTTGAAGAAAAATAATTTATCGATAATTTAATGTCAATTCACACAGGAAATTCACATTCGATAAAGTTAAATTCAACCCATTTGTCACTGTAGATCACAGTTAATTTTTAATCTTTAGTTTTGTGAAACTACTCCCAACATAAGCATATATAGGGATTACTCAAGTCAATTTTGTTGAATATAGACAAGTTAGAGAAGCATGTCATTTATTTCTCTACTAATAATGGATATTCGTTTTTCAGTTGAGGTTCAGTTGTCATTACTAGGGATATTGAAGCATACCTATCTTTAAAACTAAGACTGCAGTTTTTGCGAAAAGTTTTTAAAAAGTTTTAAAAATTATTTAGCAAATCTGATTTTGGATTATATAGAGATGATGACTTAGCCGTGTTTAAAAATGCAAGCGGTCCAAATATTGAAAAAACTAAGCTTCATTTTGTTTAAATGTTACAACAAAACAATCTCAGTATTTCCATTTAATCTAAAATGAAAATTGTTAGTTACCTTAATGTTACATTAAATCTTACCAACTGCAGTTGTCAACCTTAACATACTTTTGATAGTAAGTTAAATTATATCCATGCTAGTTCCAATCATCTACAAAGAATTTTAAACCAACCTCAATTGAACACAGATTATCTTCCAATTCTTCAAGCGAAAAAACTTTTCAAAAGACTGCTCCTCATTATAAAGACGCATAAAAAAAGTCTGGGTTTCACACCAATTTCCAATATCGTTCAAATCTAAATCATTCTAACACTAAAAAACGAAAAAGAAATAATATATGGTTTAATCCTCCTTTCTGCAAAATTTTGTAACCAAAATTGGCATTTTCCATAACATCATAATCTTCACAAAACTTTTAACAGAAATAAAATATGTTAGTTAAAGCTGCGTGCCAAATATTTGATCAATTATTAAACCACACAACCAACAAAGTCTGCGTTACAAAACTACCGTTAATGATACAAATTGCAACTGCATTAAGAAACCTCATGCATTTTGAATACCCAATGTCTATCAAAAAATGTTGTATTTGAGGCCACTTTAGCATCACCTAATCCCAGTCTTACGGAAAAATATTACATCGGTATTAGTGAAAACGGAATCAAGCTTAGCTTTGCCGAAATATCAGATATCAGATTACGTATATTTGACGTCAGATACCGTGTCAATGCTAAACTTGTATTTTTTATAACGGTTTTTATTTTCTATTTCTAAATAATATGGCTGATTGCCGAAAGAAATGAAACTTCAAGTTTGATTATAAAATTTTATTTTTTCATTTAATTATTTTAATATATATAATTTATATATATATATATATATATATATATATATATATATATATATATATATATATATATATATATATATATATATATATATATATATATATATATATATATATATATATATATATATATATATATATATATATATATATATATATATATATATATATATAAAATTTTTTAAGTGATTTTTTTCTAAAATTTTTTTACATCAATTTTTTTGCTCTTTTTAAAGCGTCCGTGTATTAAGTGTTTCAAAGCATCACTTTGGCTTTTTTCCTCATATTCCTCAAACTGAAAATCTTTGATCAAATGCAATAATGACTTTAGAATACAAACTGCAACATTCAGATTTAAATTCTCTGTTTTCAAAACCTTTCATGTTTTATTAAATGGCAAAGAATTTCTTTCCATAAAATTGTTAAAAAAACATCATAACAGTTTTCAATTTCTTGATGAGGTTTTTGGTTTTTGGATTCGATTAGTTCATGAAGAAAAAAAGTTTTAGAGGCATTGAAAAAAAAAATAATAATGATTGCATGTAAGTAACATCTATTTGTGTTTTCTTAGATAATAGGCCAACCAGATGCCAATTTTGAGGTACGGCCTTCACTTTTGCCAACCAGATTTAAAGAAGGTCCAACATAAGTTAAAAATAATTATGAATCACCTTTGTCGTTGATCTTTTATTTTCAGTTCTAAGCTGTCTCGCTATGTTTAATGCATTATCAGATATTGAAATGTCATTTTCTTGTTAAAAAAATTCAAACTTATTCTTTTTAAATAACCTGCTCCATGCAAATAAATGGAGACAATTTGCAAAAACCGCTCAATTGGAGCTGCATCTTTAACGTATCAACATGTAAAAAGTCTTGAGTATAGTCAGCACTTATTTAGTTGTATTTTTTTTTATCTGAAATTATTTTAACCAAGGCTTTATTCTCATTAGAAATAACAACTCCTCACATAAATTGGCTGATAGATACGAAGTATTACTGGCCTAATAACTCCAGAGTTCCTAAATAGTTACCATTTTGCTCTGATCCAAATGTTTCATTGTTGCTACGAAATATCAATCCTCTTGATGACAAAAACTTTACGACTGAAACATTTTTTTCAGCAAATTCTACCAGTATATTGCAGTGCATTTTATAACTGCTTTAATAATACAGAGTCACTCAATTTATTTTTGCCTACTGGAGTATGTGAGCATACTTTTAGACGTTCAGAGTCGTTTTTATTTTCAGATTAACATTTCGAACCATTTTTCCAGTCATTAAATCCAGTTGTGGAAAAATTAGAGTGCGCGCTTCAGAGTAACGTGTAAGCAAACCAAGAGACAGAACCTGCAGATGGTGAATGTAACAGCCGCTTACAATTTCAAAATTCTCCTGTAATTTACAGCTAAAGCAAGATTTTGATTCGGGAGGCTGAATAAGCGCAAATTTCATAAGTGCGAACTGGCATAAGTGCAAAGCGTTGAAAAAACTGGCATAAGTGCAATTTAGCATAAGTGCACCGAATAAAATTACAAATATTAACATAAAACCCAAATTGGCATTTCGCACTTACGCCAACTTGCACTTAAGCCAGTCTGCACTTATGCAATGGTTGAAAATTCTTTTGGCGCACTTATGCTAGTTTTGCAACTTCTTCGTGCATAAGCCAGTTCGCACTTGTACCACTTTTTGCAACTGCTTTACCCTTATGAAAGTTCGCACTTGTGCCAATATTTGCAAATTCTTTTGGCGCTCTTATCCTAATTCGCACTTAGGCCAGTTCGCACTTTATCAGTTTTGGTAACTGCTTTGCACAAATGCCAGTTCGTACTTATGAAATTTGCGCTTATTCAGTCGTCCCTTTTGATGAGTACCTTTATTGTTCACAACTAAACCTTTCTGAATTCTTTAAGCTCCTATCATTTTTCTAGCACATTAATGGGCCATTAGAAATCCAATATGATTTAGTTTCGTGGTATAAAGGATGCCATATTGCTGAGTCAGTTTCTTGATATGTTTCGGTTCTGATTTAATTCTAGTTTAATAACTGGAATTTTATTTGGCATAAAAGCACTTTCATGGTTACTTTTGAACAATAAATGAAATTGTGACAAAAATAAAATGTAACATTATTATTATTATGAGTTTCTAACCTGGTTTTTTTACCTGGTTTTTACGCATTTATTTGACGCGTTTCCTGAAACATATCTCGAATGTGCTCAATAAACCCAGGAAAAAAAATTTTTATATGAAAATAAAAAAATTTCAGAAACATATTGGTGGTTTTTAAATTGAGACTTAAACTAAGAAAAAAAATAATACTTACCAAGTATTATTTGAAATAAAATATTTATAGGGACTCTTTACTTAGAAAAAAATGAAACCAATTTTTACCATTTTTTGAGAATATTCGCCTAAAATGAGAACAAATATATTCTGTAACGACTTTAACTTTTCACACATTATTATTTATTATTTTATTTGAATTGTATAAAAAAATTCGACTTAAGAAATAGTTAAAGGATTCCTCTAATCATGCAGTATGCCTCTCCACTTTAAAAATAGACTGCAATGGAAAACCCTCACTTTAAGATTCATGTATTTACTCGGGCCTATATATTAAAAATAGCTTAGTAATTCAAAAATCCATGTTACTTATTGTTGTAAAACTCAAGGAGATAAGTACACTTTCTTCAACAAAAAGAGAAATTGGCATGATTCTTTGATTGATTAGTCGATTCTTTCCAATATGAGGTTGTTTGTAGCAATTTTCTCCATTGACTTTCTATATTTCTGCCATACAATTTTTGAGCTGTGAGAAAAAAAATTTTAACGAAACTTTTTATCAAACAAACTTAAATTAGTTTTTTCTTGCCTAACCTGCACCGCACCTATGGAATAAACTTATTTTGCCAAATTTTGATTTTGATCGACAAAGTTCTTTTGGTCATTTTAAAAACAAAATAAAGGATTTAATTCTTTCCGTTGATAACATTTTACAGTATTACTAATTATTTTATTTACTAGCTAATTTTGTTTTTGGATTTTTATTATCTTTCTTTAAAGTTTTGTAGTTATGTTGTTTATAAACATTTGCTGCAAAGTGAAGTTTTCAAAAATTGGTGTTAGAGGGTGTCATTGGCAAGACCGCAATGAAAACACTGTGAGACCCCTTGAGTCACGCGTTAATGTTGAAAATGGTATAGTATATTATGTTGTAAAATATATTAATTTATAAATGTAAAAAAGTTAAAGTGAAGGCGGTTAAGCGCTAGAAAAATCATTGTGGTTTAAACTTATGGCGCAACTCAGTTTGAATAGGGTTAAGTGTTTGGAAAGGCAAATATCGAAAAATGTAAAAATATTCAAAACAAACGTTTTTTGTGTGTTGAAAAGAAAGCATGTTGCTTCTATGGCAAAAGGAGCATGTTGCTTTTATGTCATTGAACGATGCAAACAAAAACATTTATGTATTCCTGTAATTATCAACTCTACTCGTACTTTGATTCTTTTTCGAAATCAATTCCTGTAACTCTGTATGGAAAGCAAGATGTGCAGCACTCGCTGAGAGGGAAGTCGTCACTACACTGTAGTGGACAACTTGTCGTCATCATGTTTACAAACTGCATATTCGTCAAGTTTAGGATGCATTTTGTAAAAGCTATACCTATTAAGCCAACTTTAAAAATGCTTCAAGACATTTATGATTCTAATTCTCGCTAGCCTCTGATTGTAACGAAATTTGAGTGGCCGGAAGAAAACTATCCTATTCACAACCACTTACAAGCGCTATGTTTAGGTACGCATGTATTAGAAATTAACAACAAATTTTGAACTTTTAAAATGGCTGCGGTTCTTAACTACAGTGAACGTTTTATGTAACAACCATTCATTTGTTCTTTATTTCTTATCTATTTATTGTTAAAGGCTTATTTTTTAAATAAACCAGTATATAAATACCTAAATTTCATAAGAAAATAGATAAATAAAGATTAAAATAAACTAAGCGCATTGAAACATAAATTTTAGAACTTCATCGTTTTTTAATGACCATTATTTATTTATTTGTTTGAAATCGATTTTCTAGAAATCTAACTGTAGAATTCAAAAAAAAATTTTAAACATCAAATAAATGTGTGCGATCTTTAGAGTAATTTTCTGGTAATTGCTTCAACTATTTTTTTAAATAAAAATATACTTTTACTCAAAGAATAATTTATATATATATATATATATATAAAAGGTAAGTTATAACTGTTCATTAACTTTATATGTTCTAATATAATTAAGTGTTTGCAATTGTTTTAATTGTATGTATATGATATTAAATATAATATATGTATATATATATATATTATTATTATTATTATTATTATTATTATTGTTGTTGTTGTTGTTGTTGTTAATGTTATTATTACTATTATTATAAGTATTATTATTGTAAACATGTCATAACTCTATACACTTTATTATATTAGGACATAAAAAGTTTGCAGGCAATTATTACTCAGTTTTATAAATATAAAAAATTTCAAAGTTAAAGTATATATATATATATATATATATATATATATATACATATATATATATATATATATAAATGTATATGTATATATATACATGTATACATATATATATATATATATGTATATATATACATATAAATTTCAAAGTCAAAGTATATTTATTTATATATATATATATATATATATATATATATATATATATATATATATATAAATGTATATGTATATGTATACATGTATATATATATATATATATATATATATATATATATATATATATATATATATATATATATGTATATATATATATATATATATGTATATATATATATATAAATTTCAAAGTCAAAGTATATTTATTTATACATATATATATATATATATATATATTTATATATATGTATATATATATATATGTATATATATATATATATGTATATATATATATATATATATATATATATGTATATATATATAAATTTCAAAGTCAAAGTATATATATATATATATATATATATACATATATATATATATATATATATATATATATATATATATATATATATATATATATATATATATATATATATATATATATATATATATATATATATATATATATATATATATATATATTAGAGGGTTGATTTTTCAACTTTTTTTTTTAAAAAC
This sequence comes from Hydra vulgaris, assembly GCF_038396675.1. NCBI lineage: Eukaryota > Metazoa > Cnidaria > Hydrozoa > Anthoathecata > Hydridae > Hydra > Hydra vulgaris. Next base: position 28,510,668 of record NC_088926.1, read on the forward strand.
CAATGGGTATATTTTTAAAAGCTGACATTTTTATATTTATTTATAAAAATGTATACCTTAAGACATTTGATTGCAAAAATGTCACCCGTAAATATGAAATTGTAATATGAAAATAAAAAATTGTAAATGTTTTTTAACAATTTTTAATGTGTAGCACAAAGATATTGTAACTATAATAATTACAATATCATTGGTGTAGCGTGATACAAATAAACAAACATATAAGTATATAAGTTTGAGTATACATTGTTTGAATGCATCCGATGTTATCAATTTCTGCAATCACAAGATTGAATTATTGTCATTAGCAGTCAAGATAAACGTGTTCCAATCAAACTGATTTTTTGTGTTTACTAGATTTCATTTTAAATTTGCATGTAACTCAAAATTATTTCAATTTACTTTATAATTCAGAATGTCCAGAATAAGCTCCGAGATAGCTGAAAAACCTGAAAATATCAAAGCCTGGACAAAAAATCTAGTCCACTTTGAGAAATCAAAATCAACAAGATTTCACATACACAAAGTTTTGCAGCCACTTGGCTTTATGAATAAAATGCCAAAAGCTTATTCTGTTGTTGTTGTTCTGTTGTTCTGGTCGGTATAATTACTTATCAAATTTAGAGAAGTCAGTGTATTCCAGATGTAAAATGGTTGGCGCAGAATTATCTGATTTGTGGCTTAAACTGAGTTTACCAAAAATTAATGAAAGGTCTATAACAAAAAAACTAGAAATTCTTATTAAGAAATATCATTCTGTTCAAAAATCAAAACAATGTTTTGAAGAAAAGCGGGATTATTTATTTGATATAACCAAAGTGAATGGTAACTGGCTTAGCAATGAAGATAAAGAATTTTATATATTACTGGTGAAAACTGATGGTCTTATTGCACATCAAAAATTGTTAAAGTACATCCATCTAAAGCTGGCAAGAAGAGAACTATCATAGCTGAAACAGGTACAGTAGAGGTCAGTGATGACAATAAAGGAGACAATGAACAAGATGATGAGCAAGACTCTGATTATAATCCGCCAGGCCAAAAAACAAACAGAAAATATGAGAACACCACTGTTGCTGTTAACTTAGTTAAGAAGTCAAAACTAAATATTAAGAGATCAGCAGAAGTTTGCAAAAATTTATCTGAATGTGGTGTTAATGTGCAAGCACCATCCAAATCTGGGGTTTATAGAGCTACAATGTCAAAAGCTCAAAAAATGGAAAAGCATATGATTAATCATTTAAAAAATGATGATTGGGTGTTGCATTTTGATGGTAAAAGAATTTCCGGGATTGAGTATCAAGTCTTGATTTTAAAAAATGCAGAAAAGGAGATCAAGTTAGCCATTTTGAAACTGGGTGATGGTAAAGCTAATAGTATTTACAGTGGAATAGCTGAAGTGCTAGATAAATTTCAACTATGGAGTAGTATTAAAGTTATAATATCTGATTCCACAAGTGTTAATACTGGAAGTAAAAATGGAGTTGTAAGCCAACTTCAAAGAGAATTTGAAAGATCAAATAATCAACTTCGCATGGTTTGTGACTTCATTACATCAGCCTGGTCTGATATATGGTTTTCTGACATGCAATACTCAGAACATAATTTTAACAATTTAGAGCAAGCAATAACTTCAACTACAGACATGAAAACCTTAAAAACATTTTGGTCCCAGGAGCCCAGTCGCATACAAGGAATTCAGAGATCTAATATCTGTGCGGAAAGAGCCATAAAAATTATGCAAGAAATTTATGCAAAAGATATTGACAAGATGAACTTCAGATTTATTCTGCACAACAACTTTTAAATTGCACAAACAATTGATCTTTGTATATTAATGAACAGAAAGTTTTGTAAAAATAAATTGCTATCTTTCTGTTAATTTGTCAATTTTTACGTAATATTTTTTTACTTACGGGGGACATTTTTGAAACTTTAGTCAGTAAAACTTTTGCAATTGGTAATCTCATGTAGAATGTTAGATTTTGGCACTATACCCATGTATAGTTGTAAAAAAATCAACCCCCTAATATATAATATATATATATATATATATATATATATATATATATATATATATATATATTTACGATACAATTTAATTTATACTGTAAGTATTGAAACTTTTAAAATTTTAACTCAAAACTTGATAAATAAATTAGTGTATTTCATATTAAGGCTCTGCGAAGAGGTTTAAAAGATATGATTCGAGTTTCTTGAATCAATTTTTACTTTGCAAGTGTTGATATTTTTTAGATATAAAACGAAACGATGTTATTAAAGAGTTTTTATTTACCTTTTATATAAGCGGCCAGAGTATGATTTCCACAAAATATGAGGATGCTTATTTGTTTATTATAAATTATTTTATTTAGGTAGCTCTATTATGATTTTGATATATTTTGCATTTAGCTGAAAAGTTTACTCTTCAGTTAAACACAAATTACTTTTGTATTCAACTGAATTAAATTGCTTCAAATCACATGACTATTTAATTCGGATTGTTGCCATCATTTTAAAGATTTTTTCTTTTTTCAATATATTAATAGCATTAATCCACTTTTTTTGGAAGTCTTTTTTACTTTTTGTTATTCCAACTGTCTTGTGATGAACTCCATTATTTATTTCTCACAAATTAAGTTCACGAAACATAGATAACCTAACTTCTAAAGTTAACAAATTATAGATATCCTAATTTTGACCTCAAAAGAAATTTTAATGAATTCCAAATAAAGTTCTTTTATATTAAATAATAGAAGTCTTTTTTTGAAAATGTTGTCTTTCACCATCAACTTGGATTGAGAGATACTGCTTCATTTACAATGTGTGTGCACAACTTCTTGATCTTTTTCTGTTAACTCCTCAAAACATTTAATTTTCTTGATTTTGTTAAATTGTATGTCATGACAATCTTTATTTAACGCTTTTCCAATACAAAATTGAGTTTGATCAATGCACTTGCCTTGTATTTTTAATTATTATCTAAAAAAATATATTTCGGTACAAGGTTTGAAAAATATAATATAAAGTTTCCATGAGTTTTGGTACAATAAATAAATAAAAAATGATTAATATTTTATATAAAATAAAAGTATAAAAATAACACATAGGAAATGGCTAGGATAAACCAACTCCAACTGAAAACACCTCGTGCGTTGGGGCTCTTGGTTAAGTAAAGGCAAGAGATCGTGTCTAAATAAAAATACTCATTTTGGGAAGATATTAAATGCATCCCGCTACTGTCTAGTAAAAGGCCTTCTAGGCAAAGACTTAAGGGCTACTCATATTCTATCTATTGACCAGCCTTGCACCCCTTCTTCATCTAAATTTACTCAGTTTTATAATTCTGAGGCCGGCTGATAGTTCGGTTTCCTGAACACTGTTGTAGTTCTCATAGAGGCTGTTTCCATCAACAGCTGAAAAATATCAAAGTATTAACAGTGTCATAATGCACATGGGTAGTGTCCCTGTTGGTACTTTTTGCGTGCATTGTCGATGCCACATTTGGAGTCCTTTGCTACGGCTTAGAGTTCATTAGTAGCATTGAGGCAATCGCTTGGGCTATTAAATAGTGTACTGAGTACTTTCTATGCTTTGAGTCAAGTTTAATCCGTAAAGACTCCGAAAGTCATATTATTGGCCTCGGCATTTACATTCATAAGAAATTACCCACTTGTTGGGAAACTAGGTTTGAATCCTCAGACAATTTTTCATGTGCTTTTGTTTAGCACCACTTCACTCCATCGCTTTTCTCTTTGTTCTATATCTCTCCTCTCTATCTCAAGACTGCACTCTTTTTGATGTTATTTCTGATTATATTAACCAAGTCCTCTCTCTTTATCCATTAGTCAAAACTTTTGTTGTTGGTGACTTTAATGCTCATCACACTGAATAGCATTGCTTTAGTGTCAGTGACTCTGCAGGCGTTAAAGTACACAATTTTTGCCTTTCTCAACCCCTAACTCAAATAGTCAAATTTCCAACTTGTTTTCTAGACAATCCGAATTATTTACCTCCTCTACTCGACTTATGTCTTGTTTTTGATCTAAGTCAGTGCTCAGTTTCTCCACATTTACCCTTAGGTGCCTGTGATCACGGTTTGATCTCTCTAAAACGATTATTACATTCTTCTTCATCCTCTGATTCCCCTTATCATCGTATCTCTTACAACTACCTTAAACTGACTGGGATTCTTTCCTCGGGTCGGGTAAAAATCTTTTATTTTTCTGCTGACACATATGCTTCTTACATACCTTTGAAGACTCAGGCTGGTAAGAAATCTTTTATTCCTTTTATTGTAAAAAGGTTTTTTCTAACGCCAAATTCCGCTATTCTAAGGTTATGAAATCTGTTATTTCATCACAAAAGTTAGGCTCTCATGATCTCTGGGGAATCTTTATTTGTATCAATAGCACTGGCAAACCTGTTATTCCACCTCTCTTATATGGTTCAGGTTTTGTCTCCGCACCTAAAGACATAGTTGAATTTTTTGCTAAGAACTTTTTATCAATATTATTTTTTGACTCTACTAGTTGTGTTCTACCTGGTATTGCAGACAAACAGTTTGATCCATTGCATGACATCCATATTACTCCAGCTTCTATATCTAAAGTGATAACCTGCTTAGACTCTTCTACAGTTTGTGGTCCAGACAAAATACCTGCTATAGCCTTGCAGAAGATTTTTGACTCTTTCTTGGAAACCATAAATCAAATTCGTTGCAAAATTACCATCTGCTAAGGTTGCATCTCTTTATCGAGCTCAACACTTTCTTACTTTGGATTCTATTCTTTATCTCAAAAAATCTCAAATCCATCCTTGTATGGACTACTGCTGTTATATATGTTGTTGGGCAGATCTTCTAATGATGCTTCTTCTCTTTCAGACAAGGTGCAAAAACGCACTGTAAACATTATTGGACCTGCTCTAGCAGCCAATCTCCAACCATTATCTCATCGTCGTAATGTTGCTTCTCTTTCTCTTTTCTACAAATGCTATAATGGGCACTGCTCTAAAGAGCTAGCGTCTCTTGTGCCATCTACTAAAATTCATTCTCGTGCTACTCGTCATTTAATAAAGTCTCATCCTTTTTCTGTGATTGTTCCTAAGTGCTCGAAAAACTCTTATTTGTCTAGTTTTTTTCCTCGAACATCAGTTCTTTGGAATTCGCTTCCTTTATCTTACTTTCCTGATTTATATAATTTGCAATCTTTTAAGTCGTCCGTCAATCGTTATTTTGCTCTGCAATCTTCGTCTTTTCTCTTTCAGTAACTTCGAACTCTGATATTGATTGCTTGCAGCGTCGTTGGAATCGAAGACGATAAAAAAATATATATTCGCTCTTTATGGCGATTTAGATAATTCGCATTTTTAGGAACAAGTTTTACATTATTTTCTTTGCGCATTTGTTGAACTTTTTTAGAACAGTGAAAAGCAGCAAGAATCGGCAAAAATAGGCTTCGGTATTTTTGTTGTTCAAAAGTTTGCAAAAGTCTTTTTTCGATGCATTCTTTGATGTAAAGGTCAGCAGTCAAGGCCTTCTTAGTGATAAAACAAGAAAAACTGCGTACCACAGCTACAAATTGCTTGCCACACAATGAACTTGGAAAAAAAAAATTTTCGTCGAATATATTTAAATTAATTATTGACAGGTTTATCTTTGTTCTCATAGTAAAACTGTTGATTAGGAAGTTGTAAAAAGTCTGTCTTGCAATATGTTTCGTCGTCTTCAATTATGCGCATACTTTTATCCGCCATTATTTAAACCAAATACTTTGCGCCTCGAATTCCTTTAATTTCACCGTTTAAGCAACTGTCTGGGGTATTTATCTTATGTAAGGCTTTATTTCCAACATTTTTAAGTAATATTTTGATATAAGAACACAAAGTCTTTTTCAAAGTCAAATTTTCTTGCTAAATCTTGCTGTGACTGGTACGGATTTTTTGCAATTGAACTTAGAATCGACTTTACCTTTTTATATTTATGGAAAGTTTTCTTTCTTCGGCTCTCAGGTTTATCTTTCGAAGCTTTGAATAATCTTAAATTTACTTATTATATCTATGACTGTAGATTTTGGGACAGTTGTATGTTTAGCAATCAAGCGATATGAAGTCGATGGATTTTTTCATTAAAGATAAGGAAACGTTAAAAATTAAATATTAGTTAAAAAACATAAGAGCTAAAAGCATTTGTGGTTTTAGAGAAATCTTAATTTAAAGTTGACCGGATTTTCCGTGTCCACCAGATAATATAGATAGGCACAACAAGATTTTTATACATTAATATTGAAAGTCATGAGCAGGCAGTATTGTTAAGTCAAGATATTTATCAATTTTGAAGGAAATTCATAAGCCACTTTTTTTATGGAAAAAATAAATAAATTGTCGGGAATCTTGCAACAGTGTTTGTATTTATTTATACACGATACTTGTACATGATATTAGTACAGTTAAAACTATAAGGAATTTTGTTGTCTTTGCAATTATTTTTTGAACTTTCATAAAGTGAAATGCATATACCTGCTCGTGAATTAATTATGTAAGCCCTATTCTTTACAGTTTAACCATTTTGAGATTTTAAGGTCTTAAATGGTTTTGAAATTGGTTAGCCTCTAAAGAGTGCATAAATAGATGGAAAGACATTTTGTAACTGGGTAATGTCTTTTCAATCAGTTTTCAATTTATTTAGTTGGAATTTTACCTAATTGTTCTACTTTCTGTTTCATATAAAAACATATTTTACTGGAAATTTAGTGAATTTATTGTTATTTTCGGTAAAGATTTGAAAGTGGGTAAAAAGAGGGTCTCAAGTCCAAGGAAGGAAGTCTTTAGAGACTAAAACAGACTCTTCAAGAGTTAAAAAATGTATTTAATAAAGGGTCACTAAATCGAGATTCAACCAAAAGATATAAAAATTGCCCGAAAAAACAGAACAACTGACTGTTGAATAATTGTAAAGGAATTATTTGATGAAGACTTAGACTGTGACCAAATCTTTTAGAAATTGGACTAAAGTTATACTAACAGGAAAAAAACTCAGGTTGACAGAGCGAATGAAAGCTCATTAATATGAATGGGCAACGGAGCATAAGACTTGGACAGTAGAAAACTGAAGCTAAGTAAGGATACAAATACCCTTTTATCAGTATCTTCTGAACATATTGCTTGCATGATTTTGGCTAAAATGTAAAGCTTTGCACAATATGATTTTAAATATGAGAAGATTACACATGCCAAATATTCAATCTATTGTTTTAAATATCCCATTAATTTCAGTTGGTTTTTCTGAGAAGTCTACAACTACAGACTTAGATGAACATAAGGGTAGGTCGAATTTTTTTTTTCTAAAATCCAATTGTAATAGTGAAAATATGCTGTCTTATTGGTTCATTTACATATCTATTAAATAATATTCTCTTTTTTAGTGTAACAGCTCGCGCATCAATCCCAAAGTTTGATATAAACGTATAAAAAGTGGTTTGAAGCCACTACAGTGTAAATATTAAACGAATTTACTAAGTGAACTAAACGCCTATTATAGTGCTACATTTAATTCATATAGAGTTATTGAGCCCACCTTGTTTACAAATAGTTTTGTTTTTATTACTTTAAGAGGGAAGTGGTTGCGTATGTGTTGCGTCACCTTATAGCGTAATTGTTTAGTTTGGTTTTATTCGACAAAAATATTTTAAGAATACAGTTGTGTGTGCGTTTACATTCGTTAGATAATTTTCTCTACAGTAACTAATAAATCATTATGGAAACTAGAAGACAAAGTTATCAGTGCCCTACATTTAGGAGTGTACAAGATATTAAGGACTATGTATTGCCTACCTACAAAAATGTCATGAAATATTTTAAAAAAGCCGAATAGTTTGCTAAAAACATTTCATCAATCTCATTTCTTAATTCCACTAATCACATTGTACCTGATATAGCCAACAAACAGATTGATCCCTTGCTTGACATTCTTATCATTCCAGTTTCTGTATCTAAAGTATTTCCTGCTTAGATTCTTTTGCAACTTGTGGTCTAGACATACCTGTTATACTTTTGCGCAGAACTGTTTTCCGGAGCTATTGTTACTACTTTCAAAACTATTTAATAAGTGCTTTTTAGAGTCTCGTTTTCCCGTCTGTTAAATAAAGGCATCTCTTACCCTGTTTTCAAAAATTCTGGAGTGCGATCTGACTTGTCTAACTGCGGTCCCATTAGTCTTCTTTCTATTATAAGAAAGGTTTTTTTGTCTTCAATTAACAAACACTTAACTTCTCATCTTGAATCTAATAATTTACTTTCTGATCATCGGTATGGATTTTAATCTTCTCGTTCTACTGCTGATTTGTAAACGGTAATAACTGATAGGTTATATTGTGAATTATATAGATGTAAAGACGTTAAGGCTATCAATTTTGACGTTTCTAAAGCCTTTTATAAAGATTGGCATGTTGGTCTTCTCCATAAGCTCTCCTCTGAAAGTGTATCTGGTAAAACTTTTAAGATTATTGAATCCTTTCTTTCCAATCGCAGTATAAAAGTTGTCCTCAATGAACTCTAACTCCTTTTTTTTTTTTTAATCAGGTGCCTTAAGAAGTCCTTACGGTCTTATCACAGAGCACCACGGATGAGCATTTAGTTGAAAGCTTACGCTTCCTTCCTAACCGATGTCGCAAAACTTGCCTAGAGGTGGGGTTTGAATAACGGATCCTTTGTTTCTGAGGCGAGTGCGCTACCACTACGCCACGGTTGCTCAAATTCTCATATCTTAAACTGCATTTTTCACTGATGAAACTACCATTTAAACTTCTCTAGATAAGAATTGCTTATTGGGTGCATTTGAGTTTTAAAAAGATCTCACCTACTGAAGCATGAGGTTCTAGGTGGCTGGTAAACTTTAACTCACATAAAACCCAATTTTATGAGCTAATTGTTAAACCTAAACTCTAGATTTTCCATTATTTATGAACGGTAATGTAATTGATGAGTCACATAGTTTTCGTCTTCTTTGATTACCTCTTGCTTTTGATTTTTCTTGGAAACCATATATCAAATCCATTGAAAAATTAGCATCTGCTAAAGTTGAATCTCTTTTTTGTTTTCGCAATTTTTCTATTCCGGATTTTACTTTTTGTCTCTTTAAATCTCGAATCCGTCCTTGTGTGGAATACTGTTATATATATGTGGCGGATATTTGAATGATGTTCTTTTTGATTTAGACAGGGTACAAAAACGCATTGCAAACATTAACCTGCAGTTGCATCTAACCTCTAACCATTGTAACATCGTCGTAATTTTTGCTTCTTTTTTTTTTTCCTACTAACTCTTGTGTTACTCGTCACTCAATTAAGTTTCATCCTTTAATTGTGACTGTTTCATAGTGCTCCAAAATTCTTATTCGTCTAGTTTTTTTCCTTGAACATTAGTTCTTTGGAATTTGCTCACTTTTTCTTGTTTTAATCATTCATATAATTTTAAATTTTTTAAGTCACTTTGTTAATTCTTATCTTGCTTTATAAACTTCATCTTTTCTCTTTCAGTAATTCTAAAAGTGTTTGCTCGCAGCCTTATTGGAAATAAAGATGTTAAAAAAAAAGTTAATATCTGAAAATACAAGTTGTTTTTATACTTTTTTTTTTTAAAAAAAAGGTCCTTTACATAATAAGTTTTTTTCGATATTTAACTTTCCGCTGTTATATTTATTTGATAGATTGCGTGATTTTTCCTCTTTGAGAGATTTATTTATCAAAATTATTAAAGAATATATAATATATATAATTGTGGTTTGCTCGTGATATAATTATATAATTATAGTTTGCTCGTGAAATAAATCTATAGTAAATAATAATTAAAAAGTTTAGACTAAGTAACAAAAATAACATTTGAAACAAAAAATGTTTACCTGAACTAGTTTTGAAGTCTATATATATATGTATATATATATATATATATATATATATATATATATATATATATATATATATATATATATATATATATATATATATATAATATATATATATATATATATATATATATATATATATATATATATATATATAGTATATATATATATATAGTATATATTGTATATACTATATATATATATATATATATATATATATATATATATAGTATATATATATATAGTATATATTGTATATACTATATAATATATATATATACATATATATATATATATATATACATATATATATATATATATATATATATATATATATATATATATATATATATATATATATATATATATATATATATATATATATATATAGTATATATTGTATATACTATATATATATATATATATATAATATATATATATATATATATATATATATATATATATATATATATTATATATATACTATATATATTTTATTATTTATTGTTTGCATGATATATTTTTAAATTATGTTATACTTTTAAAATATTAAGTAAATTAAGGCTCTTTGGCAATATATATTCGAACATTAAACTCAGACAAAACCTGTTTATACATTTATGTGCATTCATTTAGCACTACTTCAATCTAACGCTTTTCTCTTTGTTCTATATCTCTCTCCTTCATCTTAAGACTGCACTCTTTTTGATGTCATTTCTGATGTTATTATCGTTGACTTTAATGCTCACCACACTAAATGGCTTGGCTCTAGTTTCAGTGATTCTGCAGGCATTTAAGCCCACAACTTTTGCAGTTCTCAATCTCTTAAATAGTCAACTTTCCAACTCGCTTTCCACAAAACCCGAATCGTTTACCTTCTCTACTCAACTTATGACTTTATTAAGATCCTAGTTAGTGCTCAGTTTCTCCACATTGACCCTTAGGTGTTTCTGTTCCCAGTTTAATCTCTCTAAAACTAGTATCTCATTCTTCTTCATCACCTATATCCTCCTATTATCGTATCTCCATACAAATGTGCTTCTTACATAACTTCGTGGATTCAGGCTGGCATGGATTCTTTTGTTCCCTCTCGACAATTCCAGGTCAAGTCTCACTCTACTCCATGTTTTACCTCACATTGTGCTGCTGCAATTGCCAATCGAAAACCGTTACTTCCATATCCTTCAGCAAAACAATTCTCCAGAGAATAGACGTCTATTTATCACTGCAACAAACCATTGTAAAAAGGTTTTGTCTAAAGCCAAAGCCCGCTATTCTCAGGTCATAAAATCTCGTATTTCATCTCAAAAATTAAACTCTCTTGACTTATGGAAAAATAGTATCAATAATAAGGGCAAATCTTAAATTCTACCTCTCTTGTATGGTTCAGACTTTGTCACCTAAAGACAAAGCTGAATTGTTTGCTTAAAACTTTTCATCAATATCATCTTTTGATTCCTCTAGTTGCGTTCTACCTGATATTGCCAACAAACAGGTTGATCCATTACTTGACATTCGTATCACTATAGCCTGTGTATCTTATGTGATTTCCTGCTTAGACTCTTCTACAGCTTGTGACTCGGACAACATACCTGTTATTGTCTTGCAGAAGTGCTCTCTGGAGCTGTCGTCTATACCCTTAAAACTATTCAACAACTGCTTCTAAGGGACTTGTTTTCCAGCCTGCTGGAAGACGACATCTGTTATCCCTATCTAGAGATATCTGATTTGTCTAACTACCGTCCCATTAGTCTTCTTCCTATCATAAGCAAGGTTTTTGAATCTTTAATTAACAAACACTTAATTTCTCATCTTGAGTCTAATATCTTACTTTCTGACTATTAGTATGAATTTCGATCTTCTCGCTCTACAGATGATTTGCTAACTGTAATAACCGATAGGTTTTATCGTTCATTAGATAAAGGTGGAGAGGTTAAGGCCATCGCTCTTGACATTTCAAAAGCTTTTGATAAAGTTTGACATGGTGGTCTTCTCCATAAGTTTTCTGCTTATGTGGTATCTGGCAACGTCTTTAAGATAATTGAGTTCTTCCTTTCCAATCGTAGTATAAAAGTTGTCCTTGATGGACAGCACTCTTCTTCTTATTCTGTAACTTCAGGGGCTCCTTAAGGGACTATCCTTGGCCCTATACCCTTTTTAGTTTACGTTTACGATCTTTTAGATATTCTCACATCAAAGGTGGTATTGTTTGCTGATGATACTACAATTTATTCTTGTCGTGATAAAATGCCAACACTCTCTGATCGCTTATAGGGGGCATCTGAGCTTGAAAAAGATCTCACTTCTGCTACATCATGGATATCACAGTGGCAGGTGAACTTCAATACAGATAAAACCTAAGTTTTCAGGCAATCATCATCACAATATTTTAGATCTTCCTATATTTATGAACGGTAATGTACTCGATGAGTCATCTCTTCATCTTCAAGGATTAACTCTAACTTCTGATCATTCTTGGAAACCATATATCAAATCTGTTGCAAAATTAGCATCTGCTAAAATTGCATCTCTTTATCAAGCTCGACAAGGTGCAAAAACTCACTGTAAACATAGTTGGACCTGCTCTTGCAGCTAACCTCTAACCACCATCACATCGTCGTAATGTTGCTTCTCTTTCTCTCTTCTACAAACACTACAATGGGCACTGCTCTAAAGAGCTAGCATCTCTTGTGCCATCAACTAAAATTCATTCTCGTGTTACTCACTATTCAAATAAGTCTCAACCTTTATCTGTGACTGTTCCTAAGAGCTCGAAAAACTTTTATTCGTCTAGTTTTCTTCCTCGGACATCAGTTTTTGGAATTTGCTTCCTTCATCTTACTTTTCTGATTCATATAATTTGCAATCCTTTGAGTCGTCCGTCAATCTTGCTTTACAATCTTCATCTTTTCTCTTCCAGTAACTTCCAACTTTAGTAAGTGGTTGCTTGCAGCTTTGTTGGAAGCAAAGATGTTTAAAAATTATATATATATGCATATATATATATATATATATATATATATATATATATATATATATATATATATATTTATTTATATTTATATATATATTATATATATATATATATATATATATATATATATATATATATATATATATATATATATGTATATATATATATATATATATATATATATATATATATATATATATATATATATATATATATATATATTTGAAAGATGACATCTTGTATGAGAGTATATTATATATTATTTTAAAACATCAAGAAATACAGTTTTTCTTAATACAAATAATATATATAAGAAATTTTCGCTCGGTTATGGATACCAGCATCATCAGCTTGTAAAGTATTACATTTTAATATACAATATTAATATTTTACAAGCTGATGACGCTGGTTACCCATAACCCAGCGAAAATTTCTTATATAATAATATTATTTGTATTGAGAGAAACTGTATTTCTTGATGTTTTTGAAATAATATATATATATATATATATATATATATATATATATATATATATATATATATATATATATATATATTCATTTATATATATATTCATTTATATATATATATATATTATATATATTATATATATATATATATATATATATATATATATATATATATATATAATATATATATATATATTATTATATATATATATAAATTAGTAAAAACATTTATCTAAATTTTAGTTTTCTTCAGCAGCTTGTTTTCTCCATCAGTAACTTCATAAGGAAGCTTTCCTAATAAATGAAGGCTTCCTGATGAACCTACTGATGGAGAAACAAGCTTTTGAAGAAAACAAAAATTTAGATGAATGTTTTTACTAATTTATTATTGCTCTGTTCTTTAAGAACATTGAGCACCCTTTTTATAGAATACACTGACATAGTTTATATATATATATATATATATATATATATATTATATATATATATATATATATATATATATATATATATATATATATATATATATACATATATATATATATATATATATATATATATATATATATATATATATATATATTCCTGCAAAGTTTAATATAAAGAATGTAAAATACTTTATAAAGTAATTAATAGAAAATAATTTTGTTATATTTCACATATTTTATATAGATTTGTAACATCATCTTGATATAATAAATATTTTATTTGCCACTTGCCACACACACACACACGCATACACACCCGCACACATAGACACATACAGACACACATGCACACAAAGATACACGCACACAGGCACGCACACACACACATACACACACACACACACACACACACACACACACACACACACACACACACACACACACACACACACATGTAATGTTTTGAAATGTACTTGAAAATGACATTTTTTTTTTTAAATGTCTCGATTTGTTAATCCAATGTGTATGGATTAACGTTAGATTAAATAGATTGGATCAACGATGATCTATATACATAGGAATAACGTTGGACTTTTGCAATACTTTTACATACGTTGGACCAATGTAGCTTTACAAACAATTTTTAATCGCGTTTAATACAGAGGATCAGCGTTGTGTTTGCATTGAGAGTAGGCAGATTTTCAAATACATAGTTGTATAACTTATAAGAATTGTTTTTCATACAAATAACTCAATTGATTAGGCTAATATATTTTCTCTTTCTTATTTAATAAAATATGAGGACCCAAGCAAAACAAATGAAGACCACAATGGAAAAAACGGCAGAGTCACATTTTTATAATTTTTCAGTTATGGCCCTTGGGTAATAAAGCATTGAAAAATGCTTCTTTTAAGCCAAGTTTCAAATGAAAAAACCGACATAGTCTATGGTAAAATGGAATAAGAAAATATGGTATACAATGGAAAAAACAGCAGTGTCCACCAGTGACAAGGAAAGAAAAGGCAGGGTCTATATAATAACGTTATATGTGACTCTGCCGTTTTGATTTCCATTGTGATCTTCATATATTTAATTATTTCATAATTATTATTTGCTACACTTAATGGCTTTTTTATTTTAAATTAATACTTTTTGAGCACGTAAACACCTATGCCTCCGCCTTTTTTATTGCTTCCTCGTGGTTGGCTAATTAGTTTGTAATTTGCCAAACTATAATTAGAATTCAACTCTAGAGGACATTCTGAATCATGCCAAGTCTCTGACAGAGATATGACGTCGAACGTGTAATTTATAATAGATAGAAATTCTTTAAACTTTTCAAAATTTTGCCGCATGCTTCTTATGTTTAAGTGTAATATAGAAAGTAAATTTAAATCTTTTTTGATTTTAAATTCATAAGGATCAAAATAGGGTGTTTTTATTAAGCTCATTTGAGTTCCAGTACACAAGCTCATTTGAGTAACCAGTACACAAAGAATCTATACTAAAACAAAATGGCTGACTACGATGCTACACCTATTGTTACAGACAAGCCAAAAAAGAGAAAGAAAAATGGCAGTAAGAAAGACATAGCAAAGAAACAGAGGTTGTCATCTCATGTAACTGGCCCTGACTGTAAATGTATAAGACTTAAATGCTTTCAAACAGTCAAAGAAGAGAATAGAGCCTTGCTCCTCGAGTCATTCAATGCATTACCAACAAAGGATGCTCAGGTGAGTTCTTCTTTTAAGTTTTAAATTAAACTCTTTAAATATAGTTCTAGACTATTTTTTTATTTATAATACTAGCTCTAGATTTAGGTCTAGACCTAGATTCATAATTTTAATGCACCTGTTATTCCACCATGAACATGTTGATTAAATAAGACAAAGAGTTTCTCATTCTCATTTTCATTCAAATTTAGTTAGGTCTAGAATAGCTAGACCTGTACATCTGAATCATAACCATGGTAGACATCTGGTTGTATTCCTGTGTTATGATACCCAAGGCTGGTATTGTATGTTTAATAGGCATTTTTAACTTAGTTTTTTAGTGGGGTGGACCCAATATCACAGTTCATTGTTCTATTTGAACGCAGCATACGAACAAGCCTAGACGTCTATCTAATAAAAAAAAACTTCTTTATAAAATCGATAATTCCATTATGTTCAACTATCTATAGACAATTCTTGATAAAATCGATCATTCTATTATGCTCAACTTTCTGAGTAGGTCCTAGCACAAAGCAGTGAAATTTATTAATTCTAACAAAGTATGTAGGCTTATATATTTTTAAATTTTATAAAAATGCTTGTGTTTCCAAAGATGTGTGACCGGTTGCGTTAATAATCTTATATTGCTTCTTTTTACAGGATTCCTATCTTGCTTCACTGATCACAGTCGCGGAGATTAGCCGAAAAAGACCTCGAAAGGAAGAGCCTAAAAGTGCAAACAGTCACAGCTATCACTATAAAGTATTCCTGAAGAGTACAGATGATGTTGACCCAGATTCATTTGCCTATGTTTGCTATCAAGCCTTCATCTCCATCTTTGGAATTAAGAAAGTGAGACTTGAGACTATCAAGAGAAGTCTTGCTACTACAGGTAATTTATACTATTAGCAATAGTTTTTTGTTTCAGTTGTGGAATAAAAAAGCTATTTTTTCTTATCATAGTTAATGTATAAAAAATGCACATTTTTCTATAATCCTTTCTTGTCTATATATTAATATTTTACAATATTTAAAAAAAAATGTTGAAATTTATAAAGAGTGCTGTTATTCTCTGAACATGAATTTTTATAACTTTTTTTGAATTTTTTTTAAATTTTTTTTACTCACCCCAGGCCTGCCTCCTGTTGATGGACGAGGAAAGCATGGCAGTCATCACAAAATATCTGATGAACTGCGGCAGAGAATAAGAGACCACATCTCTTCGTTTAGGGGTCGGTAGTCTCATTACTCACAAGAGAAGACGAGACGGCTGTACCTGCCAGAAGAACTCAGCATCTCCAAGATGTTTGATTTATATCAAGAGAAGTGGCCAGGAGACAGTTTAG
>NC_088926.1:28532500-28550000 GCF_038396675.1 Hydra vulgaris
TCACTTTTTACAACATTATTTATGTTAAAAACTTCGAAAAAAAAAGTAGTGAAACATAATGCATTTTTATAAAAGGGATCGCGGCGACAGAAGGGAGTGGTGGGGAGTGGAGGACTAATCTTTACGCGCCCCCTTCCTCACATACAACTTCTTTCAAATTTTTAAAAATAAAGTGTAAAATTCGAACTCGCAACCCCTTGGTCGAGATCTTGAACTTGATATAATTGGATCTGAAGTCTCCATTGCACGTGTAAATACATCAAAGAGGTTGTGTAAGCGACTATTTTTTGAGCATGATTGATTCTACCTTTCAAATGATTCAAGATATCACCCATCTGTTAGAATGAGATATTAAAACAGAACCTGCTACTTACTGTGGCAGACCACAGAAAAAGTTACTCAACAAACACAAAAATCTTTCGTAAAGGAAGTTTCGAAAATCGGAAAATGTTAAATTAAAGCGTTATATATTTTTTTAAATATGTGATTTATTTGAAAAATTATAATGTAGTAGTTAATTATGATAAATACTAAATTCATGATAGAGATTTTTTTCAATTTCTGTTTGATTTAGTTTTTTTTGGTGGGGGCTGAGCTTTTTGGTGAGACTCCACCCTAAGCATCCCCCTGGATACTGCCCTGACACTGTTTTGCAAGATATATTGCTATTTTAGATGTAAATTGTTCTTCCATCTTTCTTGATATGACAAATAATGCTGTTTAATAAATGTTAAAATGCAAAATCACGCAACTTATACTCTTCTCCATACTGAAATAGAAACGGAAAATAGGTACTAAACATTGAACTTCCGAGCTAAAGTTGGGCCTAAATTATTATTACTTATATATATGCATATATATGTATGTATATGTATATATATATATATATATATATATATATATATATATTTATATTTATATATATATATATATAAATTATGTTAGTGTATTCTACAAACAGAGTGCTCACTGTTCTACCATCAGTAGGTTCATCAGGAAGAATTCTTCCTGATGAACCTACTGATGGTGAAACACAGTGTTGAAGTGATCAAAAATTAGATAAGTGTTTTTACTAATTTGTATATATATATATATATATATATATATATATATATATATATATATATATATATATATATATTTATATACTTATAAATATATATAAAACAAATACGTTTGTAAAATGTATCAATACTAAAACTGATATTAGAGTTCATATTTCGTAATCTGCATAAGTTATAATTATAAGGGAGTTTTATTTTGGGAGTTAATTTGTTTCGCCGACAGGGGTAATTTATTTTAAAGGGAGCTAGTTGGTAAAAGATTGCTACATCTGTCCAACAACATCGGTATACTTTTGTCCAAGATCATCTGTACTTTTTTTCCCTCCAAGATCATCTGTTCAAATCACCAGTAAATTCAAATCTAACAACATCTTATTAAAGATGTAACTAAATCTCGTAACTTTTCCTAAAGTAAAATAACATCTGAAAGAGTTTCATTCAAATGTAATTACATCTGAGAAAAATCTTATAAAAAACTATATCTAGTTAGAACAATACATTTATATTCAATACTTTTTTAAGATGTAACTACATCTGAAAAAGATCATATATGTAACTACATCTGGATAAAACAATGCATTATTGTTTAAGAAATTTTTCCTGATGTAATTACATCTGAAAAAAATTGTGTAACTATTTTTTAAGTAGTTTAAAAGATGTAATTAAATCTGTAGAGATGTAATTGTTCTTAACATAACTTGAAAGATTTAACTACTTCTGTAAAATCTCCAGATGTAGTTATACAGATGTGGTTATACTTAGAAAATTGAGAAGATGTACCTACATCTGTAGTATTCACATAATTTTTTACACAGATGTTAATAGACATCGATAAAAACTTCAGATGTTGTTGGACAGATGTTTTTATACCTCATTATATTTACAGATATTGTTTAACAGATGCTATTAGACATAGCAAAAACTGATGTTGTTACCCTGACCCAGTTCATCTATTTCAAAATAAATTAACTCCCTGGTTAATTTATCACGCTACGGGAATTATATTATTTTACCAAAAATATTATCTCCTTGTCTCGCGGTCATCATTCTAAAATAAGCCATGAGTACGTTCCAAACTGCTTTTCAACACACAATCATTTGTATAAAATCAATCTATATAAAAAAACACAATCAATATAAAAGCACAATCAATCAAAATAAATATAAATATTTTTTTTTTAAATACAAAATTTTAATAAAAAAAACTATATTATATATATAACAACTATAATAATAAGTATATAATATATAAATATATATATATATATATATATATATATATATATATATATATATATATATATATATATATATATATATATATATATATATATATATATATATATATATATATATATATATATATATATATATATATATATATATATATATATATATATATATATATATATATATATATATATATATATATACTATATTATATGTATAACAATTATATTAAAAATTTTACCTATTATATATAATAAAAAAAAGGTTTTTGTTATAATTATATACGCCAAGATTATTATATATAATTTTATGTATAATTGTTATATGTTATATATATAACAATTATATATAAAATATTACCA
Organism: Hydra vulgaris; assembly: GCF_038396675.1. NCBI lineage: Eukaryota > Metazoa > Cnidaria > Hydrozoa > Anthoathecata > Hydridae > Hydra > Hydra vulgaris. The sequence continues at coordinate 28,535,157 of NC_088926.1, forward strand.
ATTTTATATTAAAAAAATTTGTTATAAATATATACGCCCAGATTGAAAATATTGAAAATCTATTGTATTATAGGGCGGATTTGACGTATCTAGCTCCCCGTGACCCGTTTACACGGTCCTCTTTTGCTTTTTAAATTTGATATAGTCTTGATAAATGGGTGAAATTTTATTTTCTGAGCCTTGAATTTTGAAAAAAGCCGCGAGAAATGTCACTCAACTGTCATCTATGTTAGAGATGTTTATGTTAAGTGTTTACTCAATCAGTAAAGTTAATATGCGCATCTAGGACATTAAAAAAGGTGTTTTCATTCAATTGTAAACAACTTTTTTTAATAATAATTTTTTATCGAAATATAAATAAAGGGTAAAAGTTCTAATGAGCTCTAAGCATGCGAATAAACTGCGTAATTTTTTTTTTTTTTTTTTTTTTTTTTTTGCTCTAAGAGCAATGTTTAAATGAATTATTTTTCTACCATTAATTCAAAAGACATTCAAGTAAAGAAATAGAGGATGAAAAGAATGGCTGAATCAGTATAAAAATAGGTAGGTGCAAAATTAATTCCCCTAGATTCCTATTTTACGGTTCATGACAGCTAGTCAGCAAATAAGAATTTATTTCATGACACCGAGGTGATAAAACTGAGATTTGATTGTTGAATATCCTCGTTAAGAATGCGATAAAGATTAAATGGGAAATGAATTGACACTAAGCTGCATGTGTGTCAGTTTAAATTTCATGTTATTTACCATTTACATGCGCTGACTGCATGCTCCAGGTTCAATTTTAGCTTGCTTTACAAAACAAAGTCATTCTCATTTAGCAATTACGTTAAGATAATAGTGGCAACCTCTTTCACTAAATTATATTTTAGCTGAGGCAAAAATCTGTTGCGGGTTCTCTTCTATGTGAAACTAAACTTTTTGTAAAAGCCAAAATTAATGTAAATTCTTTCATCGTTGCACTTGACCGTTAACCAAATTTAATAAAAATTGGCGATAAGAAGGACTGTTTTTAATAAAATGTTTCAATAAAATGTACGCTATGTTTATGATTACGAATGAATTTCGACTAGGAGTTACCGTAAACCGTTTTTAAATGTTTTTTTTGCGTGTTTCCATTTTTTTGCTACATTAAAAATTTAAACAATAAAAAAAAATATAAATCTGCTCAGTATATGTGAATATGTTTTAGGAAGGATATCGCTTCACAGGGCCGGGCCTATATCTGTAATATGATGAATACTAGTTTTGGGATGAAGTTCTCTTTTGAAGGTCTAACGATTAGGTCACCATTAAGCCCGGGTAAAATTCAAACAAAGAGTAATGTAAGTATGTGATTCTAAATTTTCGTAATATGCCTTGTTTTTGTTTTAAAAAAGCCAGATCTCAAAATGGTTTTTTAAAGTATTTAAAAGTAAAAAAATTTAAATTCAAAGAATTATAAAAAGTAAAAAGTTTTTTTAACTAATACTTTAAAGTAATATTAAAGTATACTTTAATGAAATAATTAAGTAAATAAAAAAAATTAGCAAAGAATTCTAATAAATTGCTAAATAAAGCTTCATTTAGCAATTTATTAGAATTTCTTTGTTAATTTTTTATTTACTTGATTATTTCATTAAATTTTTGAGTCAAATACTTCAAATAACATCTTGAGACAACAACAGATGTTATTTGAAGTAAACAACAAGTTCATTTATAAAGTTTTATTAGGTAGTTTAGGAATAATATAAAAATGAAATCAAGATGTTATTCTAAAGAAAAACTTTGGATTAAGTAATAATATTAAAATAACAAATTGAATTAATGTTATATTTTGACAAACTACAACTAATAAAGTCGTGTTTTTTCTTAACATTTTATCGTGTTTAACTTTATTTATTATTAAAAACTAACAAACATGATAAGTACCAAAAGAGGTAGTGTGGTTGACTTTAAGATGTTGAAATGTTTGGGAATGGGTGTTAACAGTTATCATGACTATAAAAAAAATTGTAATAATAAAAATGATAATGACTGGCAGTTATAAAGTTAAGTTTGGTTTGCCCCATGAATTACTTCTAACTCTTGGTCTTGTACTCACATTTAGACTTTGAGACATTTGGTCTCAAAGTCTCAAATCTTGAGCCCAAATGTCTTGGTTTTTGTTGGACTTAGACTTTACTGTTTTGGCTGCATTTTTACTCATGTCAACTGGAAACATAGGCAATAAAAGCTAATGGTGTCCAACGGCTCAAAAGAAAAGAAATGATAACGATTAGTGGAATGTGTTGGGTGGCTAACAGAAAAGAAATGTTGATTTTAGGCAAAGATTAAGAATAGTATGTATATCTGATAGGGTGTGTCAGGGAAGATTAAAGTGGTTTGAGACCGTAGAGCATAAAGATGCAGATGACTTGGTATTAGCATGTAGATAGTTGCCAGATAAAGAAACTGGCAATTCAAGCATTTCATTAGCATAGACATTGAATTCTTCTTCATTAGTTTTTCTAAATTTATGAGAATGAATTTTCTTTTTAAGATACTTACTTTTATAAACAACTGCAGCTTCTCTAACTATCTGATGGTTGTCAATAAGGTTTGTGTTTTGGAGTTAAAGGATTGAGAGAGATTGTGACAACAATTAAGAAAGAGAAAGAGTAGCACCCCATTCTATTGGTCATTCTAGCTTTGGGGAATTGTTAGTAGAATATAATAGACAAAGCTATATAAGTTTTTTACTAATTTATTTAATTATTAATTAATTTATTCTTTTATTTAAGTGTATATTATGGTATCTCAAAAAACAACATTTTAAATTTTTTTTTCTGTCACCCCTTATGTGCTCTATAAAAGGAGGCATCTATAAAGTATGTACACAGTAAATCAACTGATTTAGCGTCCCTCCTTCCTTGTACGCACCATTATACTTTCAATGACCTCTGATCTTTGGTGTACATATGCACCATTTGTTGCAGAGTCATCTCTCTTTCCAAACCCCTACTTTTTTTAAAACATTAAAAACAATAAGATGTAAAAAAAGTAGTTTAAAACTTGTTTAGCATTTAAAAAGTTTGTTAGTTTACAATAACAATAAAAGTAATAATAATAATAATAATAATAATAATAATAATAATAATACAAAGTTATAGCTATGGTTTTAAAAAAAAAAATCGGAATGCAATATTAAGTTGCATTATAATAGCCTTTGAATTAATTGTTTCTAAAATAATCATTGTCTAAATTTATTTATTGTTTCTTGATTTACTGTTTATGAACTTTGTTTATTCCAATTGTTTAAAATTGGTCTTATTTATCTTGGTAAACATGATTTTATGATCTGCTTTGTGATAGAGTGATGATTTCTTAAATGCAGTTGGTTGGTTTTTAAAGGGTTTATGGGATTGATAGTTTCGAAAATCTTGTGGATTTTATACTGGTATTTTAGGTCACCCCTTGCTTTTCGTGTTTCTAAAGACATAATTCCTAATCTTTTTGCCAGTCTTCATAGCTGTAATTGCTTAACTCATTAATAATTTTTGTCGATCTTCTTTGTATACTTTCTGCAGTTTTAATGTCACCTTTTAAATAGGTACACCAGAAATGCACCGCATATTCCAAGTTAGGTCTTACTAAAAATAGATACAATTGTTTTATTTTTTTATTACTTTTGAATGTTTTCCTTATTAATCTTAAAAAAATGGTTTGCTTTATAAGCTACAGTTGCAGTAAGTTCTTCTATTTAAGGTCTTTTCTAAACAATACACCCAATTCTTTTTTCTTTTCGGTTGTTTCTATATTATGTTTATTTAGTTAGCTATAGCTATAAATCTGGTTATTTTGACGAAAATGCATTACATTACATTTTTCCTTGTTGAAAGTCATAGATTATGTATTAGCCCATTGCCTTATTTTATTAACATCATGTTGTAAATTTAGATTAGTCTTAAGGTACTCTGCTAGTTACCTGTATCCAATTTGATGTAGAATTTCCTAATGTAACTCTTTATTTTCTATTGGTTAGAAAAGCATGAATTCATTTTATTAATTGACTATCTATCCCATATTTGCGTAATTTATGAATAATTATTTTATGGGAAACCTTATCAAATACTTTGGCAAAATCAAAGAAAATAATATCTACCGGTATCCTTAGATTTAGATTATAAGAATTATAAGTTTCCAACAAATTAGTTGTACAACTTTTTGAAGGAACAAATCCATGCTGGTTCCGATTAATTAGTTTGTTGCTGTTTAAGTAAAATATTAGGCTATCTTTAATTAAACTTTCCATTAATTTGTACAAAATTAATGTTAAAGACACAGGTCAGTAGTTTCCTGGTTCTATTTTGTTTCCCTTTTTAAATAATGGAACAACATTTGCCAATAGCCTCTTGTTTGGCAAAGTGGAGAAAATAAACGATTTGATAAACAACATAGAGAGGGGTGCTGAAATAGTTGATGTCAAATTTTTCAATACTGCTGTATGAATAGAATCATAACTCAGATTTATTATAAATTAACGATGCAACTTTTTTCAAAATGTTTTTATAGGAGAGAACGGTATAGGGATCAAAAAATTTTTTAGAGTTTGTCCTTTCATTCGAACTATAATTTTCTGATCTATCACTCTCAACAAACGATTTATGGAATTTATTGCTTATTATTTCATTTCGATTTGAGGTTAATTCGTCCCAATTATTTTTTAATACTTTTACAGAATCTTGTGGCTTAAATTTGTTGTTTACATTAGAATAGAATGATTTTGGATTATTTTGCAATTCAATGCTATTTTTTTTTTCAAACTCCATCACTGCTCTTTTAAAGTCTTTCAATGTAAGTTTTTGTAAATTTTTATGATCATGGAGGATCTCAATTTTTATGCCACTGGCTATATATTTTTGCCATGTTGAATTTATTTATTTCACCAATTGTTTGACTTTGCTATTAAACCATGGTTCATGAATGTGCCCTACTACCTTTCTTTTTCCTAATAAATTTCAAACAACCATCATTGTATAAGATTTCTGATATAAATAGCCACTCCATCTCCTCTACTTTTTTTTGTCTTTTCTAAATATTTATTAGTTTTCTATTGTAGCTGTAGAGGTTTCTATAAACCAAGTTTTAGATATCAAAGCAATGTCTATTTTTTCTGACTTTATGTAAGCTTCAAACTCATACATTTTGTTGTCCAAAGAACAAGCATTGGTGTACGTAAAATTCAGCTTACTTGATTGTCAGTATTCATTATATGATCCTTCATCGCTTCCTTTATCATTATAAACAAGATGAAGGAAGCGAATTCCAAAGAACTGATGTTTGGGGAAAAAAAGTAGACAAATAAGAATTTTTGGAGCACTTAGGAACAGTCACAGAAAAAGTATGAGACTTGATTGAATGACAAGTAACACAAAAATATATTTTAGTAGATGGTACAAGAGACGCTAGATTTTTAAAGCAGCGCTTCAATACAAGGATGGATTTAAAATTTATAGAGATAAGGAATAGAATCCAGTGTAAGAAATTGGAGAGCAAGATAAAGAGATGGAACCTTAGCAGATGCTAGTTGCAATGGATTTGATATATTGTTTCCAAAAAAGATTGCAAGTAAGAGTTAATCCTAGGAGGTGAAGGTTAGATGACTCATTGAGTATATTACTATTCATAAATATAGAAAGATCTAGATTGCTGCAAAAATGATCAGTTAAAAAAAATTGATTTTTATCTGGGTTAAGGTTCACCAGCCAACGAGAGCACCATTTTGTAGCAGAAGTGAGATCCTTTTCAAGCTCAAATGCCCCCTCTAGGCAATCAGAGAGTGTTAGCTTTTTATCAAGACAAGAGTAAATGGTAGTATTGTCAGCAAACAGTTCCTCCTTAATTGTTTGAGTTTCTGGGAGATCAATAATGTAAATTAAAAAAAGTATTGGGCCAAGGATAGTACCTTGAGGAACCCCTGAAGTTATGGGTAATGAAGAAAAGTGCTGTCTATCGAGGACAACTTTTATACTACAATTGGTATGGAAAGATTTAATGATCTTATAGATGTTACCTGATACACTGTAAGAAGAGAGCTGATGGAGAAGACTAGCATGCCAAACTTTATCAAAGGTTTTAGTATTTTTGAGAGCGATAGCCCTAATTTCTTTACATGTATCTAATGCACGATAAAACCTATTGGTTATTGCAGTTAACAAATCAGCAGTAGAACAAGAAGATTGAAATCCATATTGATAATCAGAAAGTAAGCTATTAGATTCAAAATTAGAGATTAAATGTTTGTTAATTAAAAGTCTCAAAAATCTTGCTTATGATAAGAAGAAGACTTATGATAAGAAGATGACTTATATTTACTTATCACTCTCCAGAATTATTGAAAATAGAAATACCGGTTGCTGCTTTCTTGCAGGGTAGATAAGGACCACAACCTCTAGATGAGTTTAAACAAGAAATCACTTTAGTAGGGTGGCCAGCAATATGGAAAACCTGAAAAAGTTAAGGAAGTTCTAAACTAAGTTAAAAAGTTGGGGTAAAATTACGGAATATATTAGATTTTTCAAGTCATAAAAAGTCAGGGAATTTTAATGGATTAAGTAACAAAATAAATTTATTTTTTGATTATTGGAGGCAAAAATCATATTATTTTACTTCATATTTTCTTATATTTTTTGTTTAAAATTGTTAATTTATTTAAACAGCTTTTAAGAGAATTTCTATTATTTGATTAAGTAATTTCTATTATTTGATTAAGCGTAAGTTTTATTTGTTGCCTCTTTATTGCTACATTTGTTAAATTTATTTCAGTAAGTCAGGGAAATTTCCTTTTATTCAGGGAAAAGTCAGGGAAAATGAAATCAAAAATTGTCTGACCACCCTGTTTAGATACAGAAGCTGGAGTGATAGGAATATCAATCAATGAATCATCCTGTTTGTCAACTATATAAAAGTTAGGATGTGATTAGTGGAATCAAGAGATAAGATTGATGAAAAGTTTTTATTAAACAATTCAGCATTGAAGTGAGGTAACAAAATCTGAACCATTCAAAAGAAGTAGAATAACAGATTTGTTATAAACTTTCATAAAGACTCTCCAGAAGTTTCTAGAGCCTAATTTTTGTGACCTAAGAATAGCGGGCTTTGGCGTTAAACAAAACCCTATTACAATGGTTTCTAGCAATAGTAAACAGAGTCTGTTTTCTGGAGAATTGTTTTGCTGATAGATATGGAAGTAATGGCTATGATTGGAAATTACAGCAGCACAATGAGAGCAAAATCTTGGAGAAGAGTTAGGCTTAACTTGGAATTGTCAAGAGAGAATAAGATTCCATGCCAGCATTAATCCAAGAAGTTACTTAAGAAGCACATTTGTCAGCAGGAAGACAAAAGATTTCTACCCGAAGGCCATCACAAAGAAAATCACAAGAGTCCTAGTCAGCTTTAAGGTAAATGAGTTGTAAGAGGTACAATGATAGGGGGATTCTGGTGATGAAGAAGAATGAGATAGTAGTTTTAGATAGATCAAATCATGATCAGAAGCACCTAAGGGTGAATATGGAAAGACTGGGCACTGAATAGAATCAGAAATAAGACATAAGTCGAGTAGAGAAGGTAAATGGTTCGGATAGTCTGGAAAGCAAGTTGGAAAGTTGACTGTTTGTGTTAGAGATTGAGAAAGATAAAAGTTGTGGGCCTTAACACCTGCAGAGGGTGGTCAATTTGTTAAGAAATAACACCAAGTAAAAAGCAGTCATGAGATAAAGGAGAGCAACATAGAACAAGGCAATAGAGTGAAGTGGTGCTTCAAGAATGGTCTTAAAATTCAAACCTAGTCTCACAAAAAGTAAGTAGGTCTGGTGAACTTTGCAAGAGAAGACTCAACAGAAAAAACGAGACTTCGAAGACCACAAATGTTATTGAATGATATATTTAGAGAACAAGGTGATGATGATGGTTTTTTGTGTTTTACAGTTTTTGACTTTAGTATTTTTTTCAAAGTGGTTTAAGAACTTGAATCAAAGCACATATAGTACTCAGTACACTATCTAATAGTCCAAGAGGTTGCCCTATTACTATTAATAAACTCTAAGCCATAACAAAGGGCTCCAAATGTGGCCTCAATGCACACCTAAAGGTCAACTATTGACACCATCTATGGGTATCATGGCACTGTTAGTACTCTGATATTTTACAGCTGATGATGGAATCAGCCTTAAGTCTTAAAATCATTTAATCATTTATTGCAATTCCCTCTTACACTGTTTTTAACTAGTGGAAAACATTTTCCACTGTTTATTATGTCAATACTGTGCATAATGCTATCAAATCAACCCTTTTCCTTCTCTCAGTTAACATTGTCAAGCCTAAGGCAGTGAGTCGATCTTCATATTTGGGACTATTAATTGATGAAACAAGTTTAGTTGTTTTATTTTTTTTTTTTTTCAAACACATTACAGTCTCCTTTTATATAAGGAGACCAAACTGGAACTGCAAACTCAAGAAGTGGACAAATTAATGTTAAATAAAGAGATATCATCAGTCAAAACTTATTAACATTTTAAAATGATTTCTTTATTTGTCTAAGCATTTGATTTGCTTTGACAATTGCCATAGTTACACAATTAAGATTTGTCCATTCAAGATTTGTAGAAAACTCCAAGATCTTATTCAGACTCAGAATCATGAAGTTGTATACCATTAATGAAAAGTGGATAATTTTTGTCGGTGGAGCCATAACATATCATAATGCACTTGTTTATGTTGAATTTTGAGGAACCAATTTTTAGTCCATTCAAATGCTTTATTCTAGATTTCTTTGATACAGATCTAAATTTTCTATTAATAAAATTTTGGTTTTATCACTATATAACATTAAAACATATTTGTTGAGTGATCAAAATGTATCTGGAAAATCCTTAGTTTAGAAAACAAAAAGGAATGCTCCAATAATTAAACCCTGAGACACGCCACTATAAACATCAACCCAATTAGAGACAATGTCACCCTTTCCTACTCTGTCTCCTATTTCTGAAAAATGATGCTAACTGTTTCAGTACTAATCCATCAATACTATAAGCTTTTAGTTTTAGCAACAAACTGTTATGAGCAACTGTTTCAAAGACCTTTGCAAAATCCAGTAGAATAACATCAATTGGAGTGTGATTTTCAATGTTTAATGTTGTAAAATCAATTGTTTCAAATAGATTTGCTGTGCATGGTTTATTCTTTATGAGTCCGTATTTTATTAGAAAATTGTTTTTTTTTAAAAAAGTTTATTTTGTTCAGAACTATACCTTCTAGATCTTGCACACCACCGAAGTATGAGAAAGTGGTCTATAATTAACTGCAACTGCTTTGTCAGCTTTTTTGAAAAGAGGAGTTTTACTTGCAGGCCTAAATTGAATTAGAAGTTGGTTTTTTTAACATTATTCTTCAGAATCTCTAAAGAATAATGTTAAAGGAAGTGTAAATCCCTCTGAAGAATTCTTTAGCATAGCAGGGTTGATACATGAAGTTTATCAGGTCTGAAGGTTTTATTTTTGTTAAGACTCTGAAGCTTGTTTAAAACTGATTTCATTAGGGAATAGATCAGAAACATTTGTAGCTTAATTGTTAACTCTGGACTCAAACTTAGGAAGAGCACCATAGGCTTCAATAAAAAGTATATCTTGGAAATATTTGTTTAAAATATTATCAATTTCAACCTAATCTTTTGAAATACACCTATCATCTTTTTGTTAAGCTTTATTGAAACTTTTACCATTAACTTTATATTTATGTAGCTTGTTTATGTTATTTACATTGTTTGTTATTTTAGACTTTGGCTTTTTAAACTAATTCTTATTCATAATTCATTCAAGAATTTTTTACTTCAGATTTTACAATCTCTTTACTTAAATTAGCATCTTTCCATTTTCAAGCAAATTTAAAAATCCTAAATTTCTTTTTTTCCAAATTAGGAATTTAAGTTCTTTATTTATACACAGGGTTACCTTTAATTTGTGAAACATCAACAGTGGGAACAAATAAATTGCTTTCAATGTTGCTGTAGTAAAGCAATTCATTATACATATCCTGATCTGGTTTTACCCAGTCAACATTCAAAATAAATTGAGATTTTATCAAATTTTGCTTTTTCTGTAAACAAATTTATAACAGTTTACAGATAAAAGTTTCATTTTGTTTTTAAAAAATTAATTTAAAAATATTACCAAATGTCGTTTAGTGGTATTACCAAGCACAAACTGTGTATCTATTGCACATACATTTCCGGATTACCGAAGAATCCCTTCAATCCCTGAATTGTTATTAATAGAAGAATACTTACAAAATATAAAACAAAAAGAACTAATATTTTGTTGACTATCCTTTTGCTTTTAAGTGTTCACTGATATGTATCGGCATGGAGTTCACTAAATTCTGAGTAATATCTTTTGGATCACTATTCAGTAATTTTATTACTAATTCTTTCAGCTGGTCCAGATCTTTTATTTCAATTTTACCAAGATGATGGTTTAACCCATACCACAAACTCTCTATGTAATTGAGATCTGGATAATTGGCAGGCCAAGACATGGTTTTAGTTTTGTTTTCTTCAAACAATTGCTTGCAAATCTTAGCAGTATAGAGCATTATTCGGTTGAAAGATTCCCATGTCTTTTGGAAAAATGTCAATAGAAGGCATTAAATAGCTATCAAATATGTCTAAATATCTTTGAGATTTGAGCCTTCCATCAAATATTTTGAAACAACCGACACCTTCATAGTTCATGCCGGCCAAGATGCCTATACTATCACTACCATGATATATTTTGTTCTAACATAGAACAATTTGGGTCCATTTTTTCATGTTTTCATTTTTTTTTTTTTTTGTTCTTCTCAGCATTACTTGGTTTTTCTTAAATCAACCTCAATGTTTATTTTATCTCTGAAAAGAACGTTGTGTCACATGCACATAGACCAAATTTTATGAGCTAAACACCAGTTTTTTCTTGTTTTCTGATGTTTTATAAATAGGCGTGGTTTCTCTTTTAATATTGGTTGATTATTCTGCTAAAAGTGGCATGTGTTGTGTTAAAATGTTTTGCTGTTTCTCTCATTAAGATATTTTTTTCATTCCTTACTATGATTTTACATTTTGCTAAATTATCAATAATTTTTCCAGTCAGTTTGATTGTTGTATTGCTGAAATATTGTAGTTAATTAGACTCATTTTTCTATTTAATTTTATAGAAATTTTTCAAATATTTATAACAATTTAAATAAAAATTCTCAAAAATATATATAGTTTATTATAAATAGTTTGCAAATAAGTGCAAAGTTTTAATCAAAGACAAATGAAATTTTGAAGGAAGTTTGAAATAATAGAGTGGATTGTTAATTTTGACCCTAATAATTTTTTTAGATTATGAGATATATGTCAAAAAAAAAGCAATATAATTAGCACATCAAATAATATTTTTATGAATATCTATATTTATTTGAAAGAAAATAGGATGCTCATTAATAAACATTTTTTATATTTAGAAATCAGTCAAACAATCATTTATTTAATATCAAAGTCCAATGATATCAAAAAAAAACATGCTGGATTGTTATTAATGGCCAATACTGTATATATATGTGTGTGTTTATATATATATTTCTATATATGTGTGTGTGTGTATATATATATATATATATATATATATATATATATATATATATATATATACATATATATATACATACATATACATTTATATACATATGTATACATATACACATATATATATATATATATATATATATATATATATATATATATATATATATATATATATATATATATATATATATATATATATATAATCTTATAATAATATATAATTAATAATATATATATTGTTTTATATATGTGTAATAATCTTATAATAATAATAAGTTTTTATATTTTTAAGACTCTTGAATGTAGAATTTGCGATGATCTATTTGCACAGCATGGTGAAAAAGTTCCAAGAGTTTTATCATGTGGTCATTCTATTTGTCATGAGTGCTTAAGTAAATTACAGAATGAGACAGTTGTTCAATGTCCCTTTGATAGAACATCTACAAATTTAGGAGATGCTGGTATTTATTATAACTTTAGAAATTTTTTGCATAATGCATTCTCTAGTTTTCTATTATATATAACTTCCTTTTTTTGTACAAATATAAAATTAAAGAAATTGATTTTATATTAAAGTACAATTATATCAAAATTAAGGGCTGTTTGATATGCATTTTGCATATCAAACAGCCCTTAATTATGAAATTTAAAGTGTTGAATCTATATATATTTATATATATTTGAATATATGCTATAAAGAATTAAAACTATAAGACTATTAGGTAATTTTTTTATTCAAAGTTTAGTTTATTTTTATTTGAATGATACACTGATACACAGAAACACTTCCTGTTAATATTAATTTAAAGTTAGTTACTTAAAATTGACTAGTGTTGTAATGCCCAGGACTAAAAATAAATGTTGTGCTCATTTGTTCCCACTTTGATCATTTTTGCTTCACTTTCTTTTATGTCGCATGGGGAGCAATGATGAGTTGCAAATCATGATAAGGGCATTATAGAGTATTTTAAATGCTCTGATGTTTTATATCATGCTGCCTGATAATCTTGTTTTTTGTAGCAACATATAACACAATGTACACACACACACACACACACACACACACACACTTGTCTTGGTCTTGAAGCTTGGAGTCTTCGTCTTGGTCTTGAAAACCAGAAGTATTATTCTGGGTCTCGGACCTTTATGGTCTTGTACTTTATTGATCTTTACAAAAAAATATCAACAATATTGATGGATTAGTAGTAATAATAATAAATAGTGGATCACAATTTTTATGTAGATAGTAAAATACATCACAACTTTTCACTCTCATTAAGATTTGTATCTAAAAAATTGTGTACTCTATTTCTTTATACATATTTTGTTAGATTTCTTAAAATATATGATGTGTGATAAAGTGATACATAGTTGTCTGTTGCATGCTAAAATATTACATCAAATAAAGACCTAACAGTATATAAAAATCTATGAGCATTATTGTGTTAGACTTTTAAAAATGTAAGTCTTGACCTTTGTATTGTTAAATCTTTTAAAGTCTTGGTCTTGGTGTTGGGTTGACTTTTTGATGTCCTGGTTTTGGTATCTGTTTTGGAATTTTAAGTCCTGAGCCCAAAACTTTTGGTCTTAGTCTTAATCCTGACCTTTACTGTCTTGACTGCATCTCTGATTGGTTTGTGGTTATATAGAAATTTGTTCTCATGTCAACATTTAAACCATTATATTAATATTATATTTATATCATATATGACAACATTTATATTTATAGGATATCAGTTCTATTTGTTTGTTTAATAATGCCTTTGTATTTTTGTATTACAAAATTACTAGCTACTTTGTATAAGCAAAATAGACTTTTTTGTATCAATTATTTTTATAATTGACCATATTAAATTGGGTGTTGTTTGTAATTTTTTTTTGTATCACATAAGAATTTTAAATACATAGTTACCTTTGCTAGTTTTTTGTTTTTAAATGACTGCCTGCAATTTGTCCACCCAATTTTCTACATGTCCTCTGTTGACTTAATGTATGTTTTTTCTGGCATGTTTGGGGAGGATGGAACATATTTGCATTTGTTATTATATTTCTTTAATATATAATTATAAAGCAACTAAAATTATATTTCTTTTGTATATTTACACATGCAAATACAGAAAATTGCACGTTAGAAAAAGAAACAAGTTGAATGCAAAAAAGAAGTGCAGTAGTTCCGAGTTCTATCCCCACATATCAGGTAGTACTGTGCAACTTGTTTCTCTGCACAGCAACCTTATTCCTCATGCTTTGTGTTTTGCAATGCAAGAGTTAAGAGAAGGTTCTTACTACAATTAAAGTTTTAAAAGCCTCCTCGACTGTAATGGCTCTCTTAGCCTTGGGGATGTAAATTAAATTAAAAAAAAACAAAAAACACTAAGTTGCAGTTTTGTTCTTTTATAGATTAAAAAAAAAGGTTTCAAATTCGAACAATAGTTATTGTTTTATATGCATTACTTTTGATATTATGATATAAAATTCTTTATTTTTTGTGTCAAAAAAAAAAAAAACGATATATTATTTGTTTTCTTTTTTTAAACAGAAAAATAAAAATGATTTGATAGTTCAGACATTGTTAGCCTTGCAATCTTTAATTCAATGAAAATTTTTTTGTGCCATATTAAATCTTTGTGCCCGGGGCAATAACTCCTTTGGTCCCCTTTTTACACTACAGATATTGACATATGAAAAACAAAATATTGCAAAATGACAGAGATTTTTATGAAATTTAATATGCCATTGTAATTTTATATATATATATATATATTTTAGGAATTTGGGGATTAAAGAAAAATTTTGCGCTATTAGAACTTTTGGAAAGACTAGAACAGTTAAAAGAGTCAAAAGCACTTACAGAGTTTGTAGATGAAGCATGTGTGACAAAATGTGATGAAGATGATCGTCACCAAGCTGATCTTTTTTGCACTGTATGCCTAACAAATCTTTGTAATTTTTGTGCTAAAGAAACTCATAAATCTAGAACATTGCTTCTTCACAAAAAAATTCCTATTAGTGAAAAACCACGTATAAATCCTCCATGTTCATTGCATTGTGCTCATATTTTAGAGTTTGCATGCTTAGAAGAGTCTTGCCGTGAAAGCCCTTTGATGTGTTATATATGTAAAGATTATGGAATTCATAAAGGGCATAAGCATGTATTAATTGAAGATGAAGCTGAAAACATTAGAAAATCTATTCAAAATGCACTACAACATGTAAAA
>NC_088926.1:28552500-28687500 GCF_038396675.1 Hydra vulgaris
GTCGTCCATCTTTGTTGCTTGAAAAAACATAATTTGAAATAAAAGAAATATTCAATCATTTAATGATACAGACAATTTCAGTAGTAAAATTTGAGTAGTGATTACACCATTCCAATGAAATGTGCAAGGATCACCAGTAATATAGTAAAAAAAGTAACTGAAAATGAAGGTCTGCCAATATAGTCAACAGGAACTATTGCATAAGATGTTTAACTATTGCATAATTGTTTAACTATTGCATTAGATGTTAATTATATGATGTCATTAGTAAAGCATTGGTTTTTGGATCTGCGCTCCAAAAAGCTTCTACAATTTTAGTACATGAAATAAGCTGGATTTGGTCTTATATTGAGTAATTAATGGAAATGTGTTATATTTATTTTGATAATAATATCAAAAATAATATAACTATAGTACTTGCATTTTGAGTATACTTTGGTTTGGATAAGTAAGTCCAATTCTTTGGTTTGGATGAGCAAATCCAATATTTGGTTGAACAAGTCCAAATCTTTTTATCATTGAAAGTATTTTAACGTTACGCCAAGTACTATTGGGATATATTTTAACGTTATGCCAAGTAATTTTGGGATATAATTTATTAAATAAAATTTGTAATATGTGACATCAAGAAAGTGTATACAATTTTGAAAAATAAAGTAATTAAGCATTTGACAAAAGTTATACCATGTTTAGTTTTTGACTTTATGTTCCTGATCTCATTCTTAAGTATTTTATGAACTTAAAGTTAAATTCCTTGTTGATATCACCTTATAATAATTACTGGTTTATTAGTGAGTTGCTAGTTACTATCATAATTTAATTGAACAGCACATACCTAACAGGCCAGATATTAAATGTAATAAATATGGAAGGAACGTCATGTTGAGCTGGATTTTTTATGTAAAGGATGAGTCAAAAACACAATGAATTTACCTGGATATCTAAATCCGTGTCTGTTTGGAATGTACAATAGAATTCAAGTGCGATCTATTGCTATATACATGCTTTGACCTAGTCAAATAAAAGAATCACTAATAGAGTTGTGCAGTTTTGTTATAGGTTGTAGGTTCAGGTTTCTGAAATAAGTCAGCCATGAGCCATGTTTTTATTTTTTGCAGAAGAACCATTAATGATCAAAAAATATAAAATTAGCATGGTCATTGCCTTGACTGTTAGGAAAGACATTAAAAGTCCAAACTGGTACTTGCTTATAAAGATTTAAAAATTGATACTTAGAATGATTGTCTTTTAGACATCGATTGCATTTCTCAGTAACAAGTTTGCACAAAGTATTTTTGAACCATTAATGGTTGAAATTATCTTTAGAATACGTTATTTTTTCCACTTATAGTAATAGGGCAAATTTAGTATCAGAAAAAATACCAAAATTTTCCACCTAGCTTAATTTCTTTTAATGTCCAACCTGTACAAGCATGGAAACAAGAGAGCTAAAACAATGATGATGGTATATATTAGAATGTGTTTGATCCCCCTATTTTCCAAAAAAGCCTAAAAAATTATAAAAATTTTCATTGAACTTTACTATTAGATTTATGCCAACCTGTGTCTTAAAAGAAGTTGAATTATTTAAAAATTTTAAAAATTATAGCTTTGTATTAAAAACACTTTAAAAATTTTAAAGAAAAATTTAAAAAAATATATAAAGACAACTTTTTTTGGGAAATGAATTTTTTTATTTTTGGGATTAAATGATAAAATGGCAGCAACATTTGCATAAAATAGTTATTATTTTTGATATTTTTATATAATTTTGCTTCTTTTAAGACCCAAGTTGTTTGGTAGTTGTTTGTTTTTGTGTTTTTTTTTACTATATAGGTGGTGTTAGCATATCCTGCTCAAATAATGGAGAGGTAATACAAATACCGGTAATTGGAAATGCTGAAATTGCAAGGTTGCGTATTCGAGAGTATTTTAATGAATTGAGGGATACTATTAGACAGCAAGAAAACGAAGCTTTGTCAGTTGTTAACAGTTATGTTCGTGAAAATTTATGTTCAATACGACAACAACAAGAAGACATGGCAGTTTTAATTTCACAAATTACCCATGTTTGTTCTCAATGTGATCAAGCTCTATTGCGAAGTGATGCTGAGGTGAGCATTCTAAAAAATTTCTCTGCGAAGTGTAAAGGTACTGAAAAATTATTTAAAAAACAGTTTTCATGAATATGTTACAGATGTTTGAATGAAATTAGTTAATTTTCTAAATTAAATTCGAAAATAATTTTGCATTTAATTAGATTTAATTGCTTTTTAAATAGAAGAATTTACTAGGTATTTTGAAATAAAAATTATAAAAAATAAGATAAGAAATGAAAAAACAAAAATCTTAAAAATGCTGCGAATTATTTCAAAGAAAATATGGAAATGGAATATTTTCAAACAAAGAAATCTGCATGAAAAACTAAGTTTATGTAAATGAGCATTCTACTAACCAGTGTAAAATGTAAAATAATAAAGTGTAGACCATTTTTAATGATCAATTGGCACTTTTTTTAGAATTTTTTAAAATCATAGCTGCTATTGCGCTATGACCTGTTACAGTTGTAGAAGTTTTAGTAAATAGCATTCTAATGGTATTATCTCTAGTTACTAAAAACTTCTAATAATCCAGGTCATAGTGCTGACTTTAACCAAAAAACATAATATCAGATGTTTAAATGTAAACAATTTACCATGTATCTTGCCAGTCCTTGGTTTAGGATAATAAAGATTTTTGCAACAATAAGTTTAAAATGAGCTGAGATTGTAATTTTAGTTAAAAGTTATTTTTTAGAAGAACAAAAAAAAAAGAGTTTATTTTCTATCATAGTTTCATGTTCATAGTATGTTGTCATGTTTGTTTATTATCTTGTTTATAAATAAAGTCAAATGTGTGTGTGCGCATGTGTGTGTCACACACGCACATCACATGATTTTTCACTTCACAAGACATAGATTTACTTTAACGAAATTGCTAAAATAATAAAAAAATTTTATTTTTGAAAGAAAAAATGACTAGAAATTGTTGTCCACAATTTTTATTTTGTCATCTTTTTTCTTATGCAAAAGGTGATTCAAGCAAGAGCAAATATTGTAAATCTTCTTGATGCAGTGCAGCAGCAACAACAATATTTTACAGAGCTTTCAGAACTTTGCAAAGAAGATCCTGAAATTCCGTTTGCATTTACAAAAGACAATCGGGTGCACATTGGACCAAAAATGGAGATGCGGGTTCTAGCCTTAGGTTTAGATAATGGCGGAAAGACATCGATTTTGTTCAAACTTAAGCAAAATGAGTTTGTTTCAGCAATCACAACAATTGGTAAACTTTTTAGTACTGGGTGTATTCAGATCATTAAAATAAAATAGATTTTATATTAAAATATAATTTAAATGATTTAGATATAGACTATTATATAATATAATAATTAGATAAAAAAAATTTGGCTCGTTTATTTGAGTCATTAATTGAGTTAAGAGCAGTAGTTAAATAATTTAATGAGGTAAAATTCTTATCAATTTTTTAATACTTTGTTTTTAGTACAAATAAAACAAAAATGTTGTTATCTTGTTCTAAGTGTTTTATGTTGTTATCTTGTTGTTAAGGATTTAATGTTGTTATCTTTTTGTTAAGGATTTAATGTTGAGACTATTGAACATAAAAGTGTTAAATTTACGATATGGGATGTTGGTGGTGTTCAAAAACTGCGTCCACTATGGCGGCATTACTACTTAAACACCCAAGGTATTTCAAACATTTTTGTTTTAAAAAACTAATGTGAAAAATGCAATTGTGAAAAGTTTTGTGAGTGTGGTAACAAGAAAATTTCAATATGAGTCTAAGAGTGTTGCGTCGTAATGTGCAAAATGATGTGTGCATGGTTAACATTTAATTATAATTGCTGTTTTGTTTTTTTATCAAACCGCATTTTAATTTTTAGCTGTAATATTCGTGATTGATAGCACTAACTTAGAACGATTATTTGAAGCACAAGAGGAATTAACTAAACTTCTTGCAGAAAAAAGATTGCAGGATGCACTCATATTGATATATGCTAACAAACAGGTATCCCAAAATTACTTTTAACAAAAAAATTTTTTGAAGTTTTTAATTTTTTTGAACATGTTTGTTCTAGGATTTACCAAGTGCTCTAAGTCTTGATGATCTGCGTGAAAAAATTGGAATACATCGACTTTGCTCAGGTCGCACTTGGACTTTAATTGGCTGCAGTGCACATACAGGTACAGGGTTAAATGAAGGTTTAGACTGGTTGGCAAGACAGTTTTTGTCAGAATTTGATAATTTATCTTAAACTCTAAATAAATGTTTTTTTATATATATATATATACTTGTAAATTGTAGTTGTTTTTTGTAAATCTTTGTAAATAATTTAAAAACAGTTATATTTATTAGTTATCTAAATAAAATTATAATATTTAAATCTTTTAATACAACACGAAATATTTTATTTTTTGTGAGTTAGTTTGATTTTACGTGTGGTACGTTAGATCTGTACTCATAGTTTTAAATATTCTGCTATGCACTAAGACAAGTTGTGCACACGCTAAGAGAAGTTATAACATAATCGTTTATGAGTTATTTTTTTTTTCAATTTTCTTGTGTTTTCTGCAACTTGATAGTGGCGCTTAAACTCCAACAGTTGTCTGTCACCATTTCCATTACGAAAATATCTTAAGCTCTAACAGTTGTCTGTCACCATTTCCATTACGTAAATATCTTGATAAAACTGCTGCCGAGTGCCCTGTAGCGTTTTAAAACTATTTGTATGTAGTTGGTTGACTTGTACTTGTAGTTGGTTGACTTGTTACTGACGAAGTTCCCTACTACAAATTTAAATCCATTTCAGGTATTTAGTTGCATGTAATTTGCAAAGTAAACTGCGTGTTACTGAGTAGTTTTTCGATTGGGAGGCTAAAAAAATGCACATTTATCTTAATTTAAGAAAGATAGAGGTGCAACTTTGCAAAGATATGATGTGGCTCAAGCTTGGCAGATAAAGCTGGTCCAACTACGTTTGCAATGCGTTTTTTTTTTTTTTTTGTAAACTATTATTTAACTTTTCTTTCCTTAAATGAAGTAAATATTTTTTAAATATATATGTTTTTTAAATATAAATGTTTTTATGTAAAAGTGTTAAAAGGAAATTCGAATATTTGTAAAATAGTAATTTATGATTCCTAAATTTGATTTCGATTAGAAAGGGATC
Source organism: Hydra vulgaris (assembly GCF_038396675.1). Taxonomy (NCBI): domain Eukaryota; kingdom Metazoa; phylum Cnidaria; class Hydrozoa; order Anthoathecata; family Hydridae; genus Hydra; species Hydra vulgaris. Next base: position 28,557,731 of record NC_088926.1, read on the forward strand.
AAAGTTTTTAAAGAAAAGTGAAACAACAGACGCTTTTGAAGCATTTTTATGAATTATAATACTTTTTTATAAACAGACTCATAAAATAACTTTTATAAGTATTTTATAATTATTAAAACGTGTTTTTGAATTATCTTTTATTTAACAGGAACTTTTGGTTTGCATTTTTAACTTTTATTCCTCACATCAGCTTTAGCTTTTGCTCTTTTACAAATGGCGGACTATGTTTATAAACAAAAAAAAAGCGGCTTTTTTTTTGTTTATAAACATTTTTCGTCCAATAAAATCCCGCTTATATAATACATCATTGGTAGAAGTAGAGAATCAGGAGTGAGATAATGGCAAGCACGATAAAGATAAGCAAAGTTTTAATTGCACTCCCTCTGTAATGTATCTCTTTAGCGTAATTATACACACAAAAATACTGTTTGGTGTAGCTACTTTGCAGCCCAAGTAATAAAGCAGTAACTTTCAAATCGCATAAATCCATAAATATATTACTTGTGTTCAAATTTAAGGTTTACGAGGTAAATTTTCATATTATGATAGGTTTCCTTCATCTTAACAGTGTGCTAATAAAAGAGAGGTAAGTTGATTAACATTGTATAGTCAAGGTATTTGCTGTTTGGAATCGGTTTTTACAGAACATTACAACTTTTTTACGATGGAAATTTTAGTACCCGGATTATGAAAATTTATTTGTGCAACCGAGAGCCAAGCAGTTTCGAATACTCTATTGGCTGACTTAAGTTTGTTAGTGAATTATTTAGATCAGCTTGTCGCAAGTTGAAAAGCTCAAGGTCAGTCAATGCTCAAGTAAAGCTGGTAGAACAACAACTTCAAAGTCCAGTTCATTTGATAAACTGTTTGGTAATATGCTATTTATTGGTTTTTAGACTTCTTAAAAATTTCAACAGCTTTGTTATTTGTCGTGACAGCGCCCGAAAAAAAAAAACCCAGCTAATCCTAAAACAAATTTTATAGCTGAACAATAATAAAACAATTGAGGTATATTATTAAACCCATGTTTATTTTTTACTATACTAGACTTCTACTTCAAACGCCTGTTATTCAGTAGTATATTTATAGTTGGTATAGCAATGAGTATGTCTTGATTGTCATTATGATATTTGTTGTGACAGCGCCCGAGAAAAAAAACCCAGCTAATTTTAACTATGCAGGATAGGAAGCTCTTTATTTTAGTGCGTGGTTGAGAGTTTGCAATGGGTATGACGCGTCAGCATTAATGCATCTATAACATCCACTTGATTCTGCACAGTTGCGCTGCATTAGCTTATGCTCCGGCATGATGTTTTGCGGAACTTTTATTGCACCTCTTGCATTTTAGTCCCAAATCCCACCAACACTCGACTCTAGTCCAACAAAAAGATCAACCGCTTGCTAGCCATGCTTGGCGCTAACAATAAAAGTGGCTTGATCCCTCCAAGTGCTTTGTTTTTTCCTCTTTTTTTATGATTATATAATATAATAAATTTTAACAAAGAGCTTCATGCAATAATATTGAAAAATTAAAGCCCAAGCTTCTCGGTTTAGATAATATACAATATATACAGAAAGGGACTCAAAGAAGGCATGAATGACTATTAACTCAAGAGTCCCTTCGAAAACCTTTTTTAAAAATTGCATTTAATATAATACCTATTAATTTTTTGATTTAATAGGATTTAAAAACTTTTTTTTTTCTTTTAAATTGCAAAATTTATAAAAACTTTATTAAAAATAAAACATTAAAAATAAAATAAAACAACATTAAAAAACAAATAAAACAAAGCCAAAAAAATAAAAATGTACTTAAAAAATGTGTTTTCCTAATATACTAAAGTTTTTACTAGAAAATTATTACTGCAAAATAAAATAAAAAAAAAACAGAAAAAAGGAAATAAAAATAAGACTGGGAAAGATTGCTAAATGATGTACGTCAGAAATTGAATAGTTGCAAATTTTGTTTGCCGGTTAAACGAGGACATGTTATTTAAGTCTTTTATGCTAGTATTTTTCATGTTATTCCATAATAATGGACCTTGAGTCATTATAGAAAATTTTGACTTATTAGAATTTTTCGAATCTGGATAATAGTCTTGGCTAGTATTTGACCAAAGATTATACTTTTGAGAAAAGTTATTTAAATAATTTATTGCTTTACAAGCATGGTTTTGTAAGCTTTGAAATTTTTTAATTTTTAGTTTTGTGAGTGCCTGCACATACAATATTAGCGTATGAAAGATGACTATGTACAAAGCTAAAACAACATTTTCGTGATTTAATATCAAAAAAAGATCCTAATTTATATAGCACACCTACTGCAGAGAACAATTTTGTTTCTGTTAGACGCATATGGTTTTTCCACAATAGTAAGTAAAATTCCTGAAAACTTAGGATAATTTTCGGTACGTATTTCTTTTTTATTGATAGATAATTTTGGTAACCTTAGTGGAAGGTTAACAGCTTGTCTTGTTTTATGAAACAGAGTAAAGCTGGGTTTTTTCACAGTTCAAACACAGTTTATTTGCCCTAAACCAGAGGTTAAAACTTTCTTATTCAATGATTATTGTTTCGAACAGTACCTTTGTATCAGAGTGATTGAATAGCAGCTTTTAAGCCATGCAAAGCCGTCTTTACAAAGCTTTAAGCACTTAAATAGGAATGCAGTTGCCGTGTGCAAGGCAAATGGCAACTGCATTTCTGTTTAGTGAATAGAATGCAATGCTTTGGGCCTACTTGGAAACAGGTAGTGATTGTTTTCAGCAACGCTCTTTAGGATTGTATGCAATGTTGGCAATGTCTTTGAGTGCTTCGTCAAACAACTCATCACCAAGATAGAGATTTACCACGTAAAAGACAAAATGAAACAATAATCTGAAAAAGCTAGTTATATTTACTGACTTTTTTTTATAAGATCTTCACTTCTGCTTTTTAAAAATGTATCATTAAGATTTTGTTTATTTTTTGAATATTTTGTAAGCTTTTTATGCATGCAAGGATTGAGTGATAATTTAAATTTTAAATCTAGTCTAATGAACAATCGTCGTAGCTCATGCAAGTTTTTAACTTGCATAAACTGTTATAATATTGTAATAATAAGTATTTAATTAGTATTATCATAATTTATTTATACTATTATAATCTTTTATCAAACCTAAAATTTCTTTATCATGCCGAAGACTCCACCTTTCATGTCAATGAAATCGATAAAATGTTGCTCAACTATGTTTACCTTCAAAGGAATTGTAGCCCCTAAATTTCTATAGCTCGTAAAGAGCTGTTCTATATCTTACTTTTTTTAAGTATTTCTTTTTTATTGAATAGTTTTGGTAACTTTAATAAAAGGTTAACAGTTTTGTTTTATGAACACAAATAGAGCTTAATAATTTTCCAAATCAGCCATGGACTAGTTTTACAAAATCACTAAGTATCCTAATGTATTTGGCATTGGGATCTCTAAGACTGGGCCCCCAAAAAAAACAGCTCAATGCTGTCTATGTTTTTAAGCAACTTATTTTTAATTAGAAAAAATTGTACAAGTTAAGAAATATTTTTTAAATTAGAGCAAGCAAATTTTAAAAACGGTCAAATTTATCCCCCCTCCCCCAACCTTCCCCTCTCATTACTTTATTGAACGCTTTTTGCAGATCCTTTATAGAATATTTCAGTGGTCAATAATTTTAAATATTTACAACTATCCGTAACAATTTTTCAAGTTTTGAAAAATAAAAATACAACATTTTCTTTACATTTTCTTTAATAGAAGAAATTATTTTGGTAGCTCAGTTTTGGACTTTTTCCAGCGCGTCTATGTCTCCATGTTGGTATTGTGACCACGCCTGAATGACAAACTCAAGGTGAGGTTGAACACACGCAATCTAAAGTTATTTTTCTACAGTAGTAAACTACGACTACAAAAAGTTTTTTTTCCCCTTTTTTAAGGATCGGTTAGCTTTTGCAGCAGCTGCTGTAGCTTGAGTTTTGAGTTTAAGAACTTCCAAAATTAGTACTCCTAGATCTTTTTCTAAATTCAAATGCAAGTAAATTCAAATGCAAGTGGTAGGTTGTCTTGTCCTGGCATGAAATTTTCTTGTGTTGGTATTTCTTTCCAACGGCCTAAAACTGGACCCTTTGGTACGCCGATGGTAACATTTTTCCTATGTGAGGTTTGTTCTCCAACTACAATTCTCTGCCGCCTTTATGAGAGATGTGCTGTGATCTACCCGTGGAGCTCATTTTTGGTTTTGTAGCTATAAAGTTTGAGGAGGAGTCTTTTGCGGGGGATTTTATCAAAGGCTTTTTCCTGATCCGTGAATACTACGTTTGTAAGGTATCACTAGTACATAGCTTCTGTTATAATATCGAGTAATAATAATCTCGAGAAGATTTATCAGACACTACTTTTTAAAAACAAGTTAGGTTTTTGATATCAAACCGTTTAAAATGCAGCTATTCATAATCTGATGTAGAACAAACCTCTCCATAACTTTGCCAGGGAAACTAGTAAGTAATACTGATCTGTAATTAAATGGATTGTCACACTGTAACAGAGCTCGACTCGGTACTCACTTCCTTGTTCACTGTACAAACTAAATACGAACAACCTATTTATGCAAAAAAGGAATAACATGATCTTTCATCATGTGTAACTTAGGCGTCACTAGAGTTTCTCGCCAATTGGCGTAATAAAACTTCATTAAACCAGAAATATAACACAGTACATACTTACATGTGTCTATATTACATTACATTAGATACATTAGACAAGTTATCCTTAATAGATTTGGTACTGGAAGATAAAGCACCTTAGCAGCGGCCTTTAGAGATTTCTTACAATATCTTGAAAAATGCAAATACAATTTATGCACTCTAAATTTATGCACTTTTTTTTGTTTATGACTAAATTGATAAATACTCTTGTTGGTTTTTGGCCTTTTTATTGATAGAATTTAATGATTTTAAAGTTATTAAATATTGTTTACTGTATAATTTTTAATTTGGTACATTTTTTGAACATATATATTACTACTTATAAAGTTTGGTTTGTAGAGCATGCATGGTTCTCAAAATATTCTTGTTAAAAAAAGGTCCAATTTTTGCCTAAATTTTGCTTATTTATGTGATTAATTATTAGGCAGAGGGATATAAAAATTATTGTTATTTTTTGAAATGATTTAATCTAACTCTTCATAAAAACATAAATGTTCCATATAACATCAAGTTTTAAAGTTTTTCTTTCTTAAAGGGTTTTACAACCTTAATGACGCATGCGTATTTAAGGAGGTACACCGGGATGAAAAAAAGGCAAAAAAAAAAATTTTTTTTTTAAATTTTATATAAGATTGATCCTTCATTCTTTATTTTTTTAATATATAGCCCAAATTAATAGTTTATTTTTTAATATATAGCCCAATTCTGCCCTACTTAAGCTATAATGTAAAACTCCCTAGCAACCTCATAGCAACAGGTCGATCAGTTGTTTTAAAAGTTATTCTGGGCTTGTTTATTTAATAGTAAATGTAAGATAGTAGCATAAAGTCATCAAGAAAGAGGTGTACTTGTTGTTCCCGGTCTAAACAGCAGTGATAGAAATTACAAACCTTATTTAATATATAGAAAATGCTAATACAAACAAATTTGTTACTTATTAGGGTTTTTTTTTGCTGTATATTCTTATTTACTCAATATGGTTTTTAGCAGTTTTAACACTTTTTAGGAGATGTTTATTTGCTACTGACCCATATTTACTAGACTCCGGTTGACTCAACCTTTTTTTTTGAATTTGGTTAGATAAAGAGTTATTGCCATCAATCTACTAAAGAAGTGTAAAAACAGAAGTGTACTACAGAAGTGTACTAAAGAAGTGTACTACAGAAGTGTACTACAGAAGTGTACAATTTTCAATTTTTTAAGTAAATTTGTGATGAAAAAAGTAAAAAGAAAAATTTTAAAAACGCGCGGGTCAATCAGAATATAACAATTTGTTTTATCACTGTGTAAATTTTCAATCCATAAATTTTTCAATGGATCAAGATTTTATGTTTTAAAATACAGTCTTTTTTGTTCTTTTTTCCGCCATTGTGGATTTTTAATGAGTTTTTAAATAAACCTTTTCAAATGAAAATACTTAAAACATTAAACCATACACTTAAAACATTAAACTTAAAACATTAAACTATACATTTAAAACATTAAACAACACACTTAAAACATTAAACCAGGGTTACTTTGAAAGTTTTTGAGATTTTTACTTGCTCTTCCTTCACTATTGACAATATTTGAAATTTAACAAAATGAATATAGAGGCCAAGGTATTTCAAAATCGAAATAATATTTAAATAAAAGGATTCAGTATAATATTAATTTAAGGAGTCACTCAAAGGTACCCCACAAATGGGGTAACTTTGAATGCGTTTTTTGTAAAAGCAAAACCTAATCAAAAACGCATTGTTTAATTTTACCATTTAATAAAAACAACAGTCAAGTTTCACATTAATTTATTATTGCTAAAATAATATAATATTATTTCATAAAAAACTCCCATTTAGTATTTTATTTTGTTTTAATGGGTATGTTTTAAGTGAACTAGCATAAAAAAGTCTCATTTACATCAGTTTCACTAACAGACTATGTAAGTGGAACATCTTTACAAAAAATCCTCAAAAGAAATATTTTTAACAAGGTCAAGAGTAATTTTTTTTCCCCTTTGAGCCTGCTTTTTCCTTGACATCAACATGAAAAATTTGTTAAAGTACATTAATTACTACTCAGCGTACTAAAGTTACAACTACCAAATGGCTAATGAATGAAGATGATACTTATATCTAATCGGTATACTCCATATTTCTTTCAAAACCGCCAAGCTACTAAGCTGCTGATTACCTTTTGATTTGACAAATATAATGTTTATAAGTAAATAAAGAACAAAGGAGATTTATTTTTTGTACTTGTCTGTGCTTTTTTTAAACAAGAGGTTTTCAATTGATCAACTATTTTACTCCAATATTTTTTAAGAGATCCATAAAAATGCAACATAAAAAGGTTGCAATAAATGGGTAGAGTTATACCAGTTATAAAACAACACACTATTTTCTTCTCAACAAGATACTATTTTCTTTAGTAAACTCAAGTACTTTTTCACTGTAAAAATTGCTTCGATTATTACTAATAGGAACTTTCCTACAATCTGAAAAAAAACAATAACAAACTAGTCAAAAAAGTCAATAGAATCAAGCCGTCCTGACTTTGATTGTATTTTAGACTGTATATATATTAGATGGTCCACTTCGGTTCTTGTTGTGCATAAATGGTCCAGATTAAATTGACATTAATTGACAAGAGGCACTAAAAATAATCGACGTAATATAAAATGTTGAACAGTTGCTATATTTCGCATATTTGTAAAAACTATGGATTTTCCATGTGTTTTCAGATTATGTTTTTAAACTTTTAAAAACAAAGTGGCAACTTGCACCCAATGAACATCTATCAATATTTTAATCTAATAATATTTATTGTTACCATAAAATTTGAAAACTGGCACTCATTATAATTTATATACTGCCTTGAATCAATTTTTGTATGTATAAAAGTGGGATAGTACTGCTATGAAATGCTAAACAAAAACAAATTTAAAAATGAATCACTGTACTTTCAAAAAACTTAATTAAACACAATATTGAATATATACACACATATTATATGGCATATTTTTTATGCAAAAAAATATAAAATTTTTATAAAATTGTTCTGCAAAAACTCTATATACATTAGGGTGGTCCAAAAAAATGAAGTTTGAAAATTCTGTTCTCCACAAGGCTTATCTTGTTTCATATAATGTTAGAGAATTTCTGTAAAAATTTGAAGCAAATCGGACAATATTTAGAAGTCAATAAAAACTTTGGCTTTTTATTTATACGGTCTATACGGTCAAAAGAGTAAAAATTTTATTTGATATTTTAATATTTAAAATTTTAAATGAAAAATTGTTATAATACTGATTTCAAAAGTATGACATATAAGTAATGCCCCATCAAATGTTATCTACCGCAATCATGGCTGCCTTAGAGGAGGATGGGTAAATCTGGCGATGTTGCTGGGCAAAACGAAGCAGAAACTGTTTTTGGTCCACGTCTTTGGTGAGGATTTTATTATATTTCTGGATAAGAGCAATGCCAAGCTCTGTGCTATCATTGACAACCTTCATCTTGTCGACTCGATCCTTTCAATTTTGATAGCAAGCATCCGATTCCCATGCTTCAAATTGCACAAAGAACTAAAATAATTACTTTGTATCGTGTCCCAGAAGGGCTGTTCAGAAAAACAAAACCAAAAATTATGTATAAACACTCAACAATATGATTTCTGCTACGAACATGCCGAATTAAATGAGGTGCTTAAAAAAAATTAGGTGCTTGCCCAAAATGTTGAAATTCTATTGACCCCTAAAATTTTTCAAATTGGTCCAATTTTTTAGGTGGTTATTCCTTATATATAGAAGAACAAAGTTTGCCGTGTGGAGAGTGGTTAGGAACACTTTTAGTTTTTACTATGTAATTCTAGACCACCCTATTATACACACAGACACACACATATATATTTATTTACATGTATATATATATATATATATATATATATATATATATATATATATATATATATATATATATATATTTATATATATATACACACAGACACACACACACACACACACACACACACACACACACACACACACACACACACACACACACAGAAACAATGTGTGAGTTACTGTTTATACAGATGGTATTTTAATTTTTAATCACAATAATATTATGTACCATACCTAATATATTATATATTATGCATGTATGACAAAGGAAGTTTTTAAATTGTTTCATTGTTTCTTGTTTCTGACTAATATACGTAGTAGAGTTACTTTAAACTTTATTTAAAGTTACCCGTACGAGATAAGGTATGTTACGTTTTAACAATGGAACTTAACTATAGTAGGCTAACAAACTTCTTTAGATTTTATATGCTAAAAAAATTTATAAACAAAAATTATACAACTTAGACAAGCTGATGCAGTGTGCAAAGTATTCTGACTAATTTTTTGAGAAAAATATCCGAAATATTTAATTCATTTTTCAAGTAACAATAACAACCAATTAACAAAGTTAAACTTTAAATAATCAAAATATAAACTTTTCTTAATACTTTGATGTTCGGACAGTTTTATATAAATTTTTGCCATAAATACAACTTGAAAAAAGAAAGATTGGTATTCAAACATACCCCGCTACTCAAAGTAACCCTTTTACGGTATTGAAACAAATTTTCATCAAAGGGAAACATTTCTTACAATATTTCAGTTTAATTTTTTCCCTGGTATACCACCTTAAACAAAAAAAATCTCTATTTCATATTTTGCCTCCAAGTTGAGCATTCCGTCGGATTATTCTTGAATTCATTATATTTTATTATTATGCTGTGTTTTACGTACGTCAAAACGCAGACGTTAATTTCTAGATGAAATCAAAATCTTTGTTATGATTATATTTCTAAGAATTTATTCATGTATTACATCTAAACACAAATTAATTCAGCTTTTTTATAATAAAGAACAGTTATAAGATAGAAAGTATAACACAGAACAGAAATAAGATTCTTCTGTTATACTTTGGTGTTAATTACAGCAATAAATTTTTTACTGCAATAAGTTCGTTAATGTCTTTGTCATTTAAATTCATATTACTGTCAAAAATGGAATGGATAAGAATAGAAAACTTAGGTGAAAAAATTTCCCAAAGTTAACGTGTTTGTTTTTTTGTTTCGAATCTTTTTAAATTCAAATGCTAAAACGTTTGATAACGCTTTTGCGGAACTTAAAACGTGTAATTTGCGGAAAAATATTTCAAACTTCGGGAATTAAATGTTTCACTTCCAACCATAGGTCGCCGTGGTTTGTATATGGATGAAATCTTTATTAACTAAAAATGTTATTTTTCTTAAGAAAAAAAAATATATATATATTTATGAATATTTTTATTAGCTCTGCTATCTTAAGACTATTCAAAGCCAGTCCTTTTTTTATTGTTCATGGCCTGTTTCGTTATTCTACTAATGATTAGGGGTTCGATATAATGAAAAAAAAGGAAAAACTAACATTATTTGTTGTCAAAATTTGTGAATTTTTAAGAACACACAAAGCGCATGAAAAACAAATCTAAAATAACTTGTCAATAACATTACAAGTCACCAAGAATACTATTAAATTTATATACACAAAAACATACTTCAATGATTTTTACTTCATATATTTATCTTCCTGCTCTTGTAATAACTTTGCAGAAGACTTGGCATCATAAAATAGTTCATTAATTTCATTAACCTCTGCTATAGTAACAGTTTCTTGTCCATTAATACTAGCTAACACTGAAGCGGGAGTTAAAAATTGAACAGCATACCTCAGTGTCGACTTATTTCCAATAGAAGCAAGTTCAACAATTGACTCTTCATCAACAGATATTCCCTCAATTTGAGTACGTATTTTTAAAATTTGTCTCATTTCATCTTGAGAGTATGGCATTGTACGTATGATCATAACACGATCTAGCAAGTCAAGAGGCATACCATGAGGTGATCGCACATCTGTCCCACGGATTGTGCAAGTACCACGATTTGTAGCAAAAATTACAATTGGAGAAAGGGAAGACTCAAGCGCCTTATGGAGATATGTAAAGCATTCTATATCCAGCATATGCACTTCATCAATAAATAATACACCTGGAACTAATTCTGCAACTCCTTGATCTATATATTTATTGACCACTTTATTTATTTCTTTACGAAGTTTATCGGTAATTTCAGTTTTCTTCGGTTTCATAAGTTGACCCATCATTGACAAAATGTCCTGACCACCTTGTGGACGAGCATTAGCTATGTCCAGATCATGTAAAGTAACATCTTGTACTATTTCTTTCTTTTTATGGACATCACCTAATAAAAAAAAATAAAAAAATAATTAGTTTTAACATTCGAAGACTTTAAAACAATTTTTAACTTCAAAATAAATACATTTTTAAATGTATGTATATTATCTATTATTATAAGTACTACTATCTATAATTACAACTACATTATTAGATCAGTACAGTATTAATATATTCTGCTCAATAACATTTTTGAACTTTAATCCAAAGATATTTTTGAAATGCAACTTAATGTCTGAAGTTATTAGAGAAAAAGGATACTGTCATAAAGATACTTCTATAGAAACCCAAATTATCAGTTGATGTATGTAAAGTCACCTTACAAAACATACATATTCTTACAAAAATCATTTACATATACACCTCACTATGTCTTACTCTAAAAAAATTATATATAGATAGTGACTAGGCCTATAAAATGTGAACTCAAATGAATGTTGCGATTTATTTTTGATGATCATAATGCATTTTATAAAAAGTGATATTTATAAACCAGGGATGCGGAGTCCCAAAAAGGATTCCGTATTTGAAAGTCACAAAAAGATTATTTTATCTAAGTTTTTGGTATCCAAGAGCTCTAAAAATATAAATAAGTTTATGGACTATTAATAAAAAAAAAGAAGGACTTTTAGGTTAGAGGAACAATCATTTTTTAAATCTGGAGTCCTTAGGTATAATGGCGGCAAGGACTCCGGGACTCTGGGCTTAAAAACAATAAGTTTCTGACTTGGAAAAAGTAGAAATATAAAGACGAAGTCCTTTTGGGACTCTGCATCCCTGTTATAAACTATTTTAAATGTTCTTTGTTTTGATGATACGTTGCTTTTTGTTATCGATGATATGTTGCTTTTTGTTATTGATGATGATAAAATGAGAATTTTGACTCTTATTGCTTCATTAAAACTGGTTTAAATGTTATTCTGAAAGGCTTTATCTATTTCTTTAATTTTTATATGGAAACTCTTTTTTTTAATATATAAAAAAATGGATGCAAAACTTTTTTTTAAGTTAACAATAACATAGATAAAAACTTTTTTTTTAAACCGCAAAAATATGATAACATGGATGTAGAACTTTTTTTTGAATGTTGTAAAAAGATGAGTGAGCTATAAAAAGTGACCTACAAAAGATTTATGCTTACTGAGCTTATAAAATATATAGATTGTTCCAGGGCCTAAATAATTCAGTTAGTATTAGCTTTATGTAATTAAATTAACTTTATGTAAAAAATAAACATATTAAGATAACAAAAATCCAGTGAACTTTATGAAGAAATATATAACCTTTGGGTAATGGTACATACTCCTCTGCCTCCAAGTCAAATTCTGTTGCAAAAGCATCTGAGCGCCCTAATCTTTTGACAGAACCACTATTTGCTTCAATGTAAATTACATCACCAGTTTCAACTTTTTCTTTCTGCAAGCTCTCATAGATTGATGGATCAAGCTTTAATTGTTTCGTTCCTTTAGCTGTCTTCAGTCCAATAATAATGTGACTTATAGTTTTTCCATACCCCCCTAATGGATTTTCTGTTTCAAATGGTGTTAGCTCAGTAACTTCACCTTCATAGACTTCTTTGGTCTCTTTAATACGCAAACCTATAGCTCTACGAAAATTCTCCATCAAGACTTCAGTTTTTTTTACTTCAGTAGAGTAAACTTCACTTCCTACCATAGGGCAAAATGGAACTTTAGGACCAAGTTCTTGTGCAATTGCTAGTGCTAATGCTGTTTTTCCAGTGCCAGGTGGGCCAGCAAGAAGAATGGCCCTCCCTGCCATCTTTTTGCATTTGATTAGCTCCACAACAATACCACATGCCTTTTAAAAATAAAATAAATTTTATTATATAAATAACTTTATACAAAATAAAGGTTAATATATTGCATGTAATCAATTAATTTGAAACAATATGTTAACAAAAAATTACCAGCTTGTAATTTTGTTATATACTTAATTTGGTATTATAAAATGATAGAAAAAAATATTAAAACATAAATAGTAGAATTTATGCTTTGATGCATAGAAATTTGAAACTATTATTTATAGTTACAACTACATATTTAGATAAATACAGTAATACTATACTTTGTTTAAGTTGATATAACTATACTTGCTCACAAAATTTCCCTACAAAAATCAGTTCTCTGAATAAAAATCAAAAACTAGCTTTCATTAATAATATCAAAAGAAAATCATGCTCATAAAAGTTAAGTACTCTTTAGGTGCTTAATACATGAGAGAGGACATTTCTTAATTTTTGGAAATTTTTCTAACCCCCTCCCTCCAACTTTTTTTCATCGAAAAGCCTCTGTAAGCATATGAAATTCTATTGAATTACATTGATACAACTGTTAAAATGTGCATCTGACCCCAAGCTACATTAGAATTAAATTGTTCTGTAAAAAATTACCACATAACCTTTTATTAAGACACCCATTTATTAGATATGGACTGAAATTCCCTTGTTTTAATCCCCCTCTTGTATAAAAAACACCCCGGAAATAAAAAAAACTTATAACTCTTTTTTTTTTTTAATAATCAATGGTTTTGTTAGAAATATTTAAAATTGTCAAGAGAATGAAGTATATAGAAATTATTGTCAAATATTCATTTGACAATAATTTCTATATACTTCATTCTCAAGCATAACAATACTTTTTTTTACAGAACTTGTGATTGTTACATCACACTAGAGTGTAACACATACTTATGTTATAAAACTAAGCACATTTGTTTTTTAATAATTAAAAAAACATCATTAACTTATTTCAAAATTTGTTTATTTTAAATTTGTTCAAATTGTTTCTTTTTAGAAAGATGTGATATAATAAATATAAACTTAAAATTTATAAGCTTTTTTAACTTTCTTTAGTAAAATAGAACTGAAATATAATTCATAAATTTTAAATAATTAATCATAAAATAAACAAAGCAAAAAAAAAAAAAAAAGGATTTTAAAACTTTTTTTAACAATATAGTAAATGAGCTGAAGTTTTCTTAACTTTTGAACAAAAGAGACCTAGCTATGCAAACAGTCTTGTGCTTGTAATCTTTTTTCTCTTGAGGAAAATAAAACAAAAATTATTTAAAAAAATAAATTATTATTTCCTTCATTGTTCCTTTTTGTAAATTGTGCTACTTTTATAAAGCTTTTTATACAAATCTGTTTATAAAATAATGATCACAATCATTTAATGATTATTTATCTTTTACATATTTAATAAAAAATATGTTTAAATTAACAATATCTTATTATCAAGGTTTCCTTAATTATCCATTATCTTAATGTAACCTAAATTATATAACATGTTTAGTAAAATTAACTTATTTAATGAAGAATAAATAATTTTTTTGTATAATTTATAAAAAATAACAATTTCATTATAGTGATAGTTTAAATAATTATTTTATTTTATAATTCCAAAACTAGCACACTTTTAGGGTAGTTTTTTAAAGTTTTAGAATTGTCATTTTTTTTTAAATGATTATTTTAGTTATGGTTAGATTATTTAAAAATTAGAAAGATTAATCTATATATTTGTGAATTGATGTTTTAAACATTTATTATATTATTATAATTATTATATAATATATTGGATGTTCATCAAAATAATAAGCTAATACATTAAAATAATGAGCTTTAACTTATTATGTAATATAGCTATTACTGTAAAAATAAAAAGTAAATAAAAAATAATAACTACATTATACCTCCCTAGCATTTTCTTGGCCAACTAAACCAGATGCTATACTAATGGCTGCACCATCCTCATTAAGTCCAAGCCCTTTAACATGACTATGGGCTGCAATGCGCTGAGTTTTAGTGGTGCTTTGAACTTCTTCAATCTTCATGATAAGTTGTCAAATGTGAACGATTTAAAGTTAACAAGCTATGCGTGCAACACTTTTTAAGGACATAACGTAACCATGTGGTTTTAAGTTATGGCGGGAAAGCTCTATTTGTTTTCAAAATATAAACAAACAGACGATTTTCCTTTAAAGTAAACAAAATGGAGATTTTTTATTAAAGAATGTTGATTAAATATTAAAATTTTAGATTTTAAGTGAGCTTATTGTTTCTCTTTATTTCATCAGTTTCACTTAATATTTTAGAAGAAATTTGTAAATATTTTATTCCATTTTTTGATTTGTATTTATTTTAAGCTATACATTAAAATAACAAAATACATTACAAATATAATCGGATGGTGTGAGATATCAAAGATGGCAGTTAAATTGGAAGGTCCATTAACAAAATGGACTAATGTGGTACAAGGATGGCAATACCGCTGGTTTGTTTTAGATGATAACGCTGGTTTATTATCTTATTACACAGTAAGATCATTAGTTTGTTATTAAAATATGTGTTTCAGTGTTTATAGTTATGTTGAGTGTTTTTTATTATTAAGTAAAAAATTTTGAATCAAATTGTTATAAACTACATTAATTTAGATTAGAATTTTTCTTAGTTTCTAATACAAGAGTAGTTTTTTAATTCAAATTAATGTTTAAAACTTAATGTATTCTGACTGCATTAAGAAAGTTTAGTTTATTGACCAAAATTAATGATCATTTATAGTATTTATCAATTGTAGTTTTTTTAAGTATTATAAAAAAATTACAATTGATAAATACTATAAAACTTTATATAAAATACATAAAATCAAATATTTATCTATTTTATATTATTGATAATATTTATTATGAGTATTCTTAACTCAAGAGGTTTAGTATAAAACTAAATTATAAGATTTAAACTGTTAAACTCTAAGTAAAAACATGTAGCTGGATTTCCTGAAACTACCAGGATTTGAAGTATTATTGTTTTGATTCTATAATTTAATGACTGATTAATTATACTAACATTTTTTCTTGCTTATTTCAAAAGTTTCAAAATAATTTTATATTACAATCATATTATATACATTAGGGTCATAATTTTTTGGTATCCCTGTATTAGGTATGTTACATGAAATTTTTAAATTCATCAAATTCTAGGTTGTTATATATTAAAAAGAGCTTTATTTCATTATTCTAAAAGTGAAAAAAATTTTCAAAATCGAACCACCCTACAAAAAGTTATTACGTTTTAAGTACCGATTTTTTGATATTAGGATTTGTTTAAGAAACTGTGGTCAAAATAAAGTTTTTATTAACTAAAACTATGATAACTTAATCAATTCTTATCCAAAAGTTTACATCTTGGTATTAAAAGATAGATACAAGAGTTATTTACAAATTTATAAAGGTTTCTAGATTACGGGCGCATCCGGGGGCACAAAACCACCATCCATACCGGCAATAAAGACTAACAATATTTGTAAAAAAGTGTTTTTTTTTAATGAAAGTATAAATTTTTATATACAAGATATTTTGTAATTAGCTATCCGAACACAGTCAAATATAGAAGTTTTATCATTGTTTTTGGGTGGATGTAAGGGTGATGGTTTCAAACACCCTATTGTCAAAAATGACTCATTTTTTTTAATAAATATTTATCTTTACAATTAAAAAGAAATCTAGTATCAAATCAAAAATTATATTTTACTACTTCACAACATCACTAGCAGCCCACCATTTATTTTAAGGGGTGTAGATAGGGAAGGGGCGTATCACCCCCTTCCCCCTCCTCTTTTACAACCTAAAAAAAAATTATATTTTTAATGAGATTCGAAAAAGTATTTAAATGTAATTAAAATAATAAACTTTAATATAAAAACATCTTGTACCAAAATTCAAAATACATCACATAATACTTAGTGATAGTTATAGATGGTTCCCCCTCTAACCTGAAAAAATTTTTAAAAACAAAAAATGTTTTATAATATTATTTTAATTAATTTACATCTTGGCTTTTAGTTAATGATTAAGATATTAAATTCCATTAATGAAACTATATAATAATCATTGTTAACAATAGACACGACGTGAATGTAAGCTAGACCCATCTATCAAAAAAAAGTTCCACTACTCACTTTATATTGTTACAAGTTCCACTATTCGCAGTAATTTTTTTTGTGCAAGTTTCACGACTTGCTGTAAATTTTTGTTGCAAGTTCCACTACTCGCTGTACATATTTTTTGCAAGTTCACTACTCCGTGTACATATCTTTGCAAGTTCCACTACTCACTGTACATTTTTTGTGCAAGTTCGACTACTCGCTATAATTTTTTTGTGCAAGTTCCACTACTCGCTGTAACTTTATTTGCAAGTTCCACTACTCGCTGTCAATTTTTTTTGCAAATTCGACTACTCGCTGTACATTTTTTTTGCAAGTTCCACTACTTGCTTCATACTACATATATATATATATATATATATATATATATATATATATATATATATATATATATATATATATATATATATATATATATCATCAGGATCATCAGGAGGAGTTCCTGAGAACTCTTCCTGATGATCTAGCAATGGTGAAGCTTCAAGTTGAAGAAAAAGTTAGATAAGTATTTTTTACTAATTTATTATTGCTCTGTTCTTTAAGATCATTGAGCACTCTATTTGTAAAATACACTAACATAATTTACATACATATATATATATATATATATATATATATATATATATATATATATATATATATATATATATATATATATATATATATATATATATATTAGTCGAAAAATAGTAAAATCATGTAGTAAGATAATAAAATGCATGTCCAATCATCAAAAAATAATGGCAACATATTCGCATTAGGAAATCATCAACTCAAAACATATTCACGTTAGGTAAACATCACTGGAAACATCAACTCAATGAAAACATCAGCTACAATGTCAGCAACCAGCTAGAACTTTTTCATATAATAATCAACAGTTTCAGAATCATTTTCTTTTCTATTCCAGTAAGAAATAGTAATAGCCTTTCTATGTTTTTTTTTAAGTTTTAGTATTCTGCTATTGTGCAATTGCTCTATCGGAATCACATCATTCATAATTATTATTGATATAGTATGTATTAAATATATATATTATATTATAGTATATATTTAATATATACTATAATATAGTATATATTAAGTATATAATATACTATAAATATAATATACTATAAATAGTATATTAAATTTAATATACTATAAATATATTATATGTCTATATATTTTTGGACAAATATTAGTATATTACTAATATATGATATATTCTAAATACGTAAAAAAGCGATATATTATATAATTATATGATATAAAGCTTTTTAAAAATGTATTAGTATGATTGGACTGAGCAAAAAACATGTGTTATGGATTTAATATATAATAAATGTTATTTTTACATTGATACTTTATAAATGTAATATTAGTACTTATATCACAAAATTATTTTATAGAAAAATCACATAAATTTTTTAATAACTATTATTATTGGCTTATAAAAACGAATATTTTATACTTCAGTGCCCCCCCCCCCTCTCCCCCAAACAGAAGTCGGAAAAACAAAATTTAGGTACCAAAAGTGAGGGTAAAAATAGGGTATCTGCTAGTTAAAATAAATTCTTGAAATTTGGCATGTGCATAGAAAACGTATAAACTTAAAAAAAAGAATAGGATAGAAAAAAAAAAGATAATATCTTCAACATTTACTAAGCACAAGAAGTACAACACACTTTTTGATATCAATAAATAACACTTTAACTTTCGTCAATATAATAAAAAAATACTCTTTAAAAAAGTTCAACTATTCTACTTTTAAAAAAACTTTCAAGTTAATATAAAATTCTAAAATAATATGCTACAAAACATCATCGTACCATATTGCCTAAATGCCAAGTTCTAAAAACATGGAACAGTTTTTTAGCACAAAAATCGGTTCCGTAAAACGCGGGTTTTAACATACCTACCTGTATGAAATCAGTACAAAAAATAGATGAGTTTTAGTTTGAAAGTAACTTAAAAACCTTTTTGAAAAAAGTCTACCCTGGATAACTCTACATTACACGCTAAGACATGTATCTGTAAAGTTTTTTTCTTTCTTTAAAAGTGTATGAACCTGGGTTTTAAAAGTTCCAGAATTTTATAGAGGCTTTAAAAATCTATTTTATTAATAAACATTGTTTATCAATAAAATAGATTGAAAAAATTATATATTGTTATAATATGTGCATATCCGTTATCAAGTTAAAAAGAAAAAATGTAAAATAAACGTTTGCTTTAAAGTATATTAAATATGTAAAATGTATATATTTATATGCTAATAATAGTTTATATAATTAATTAATATTTTATAGCAGTGTTTCTTACCCTGGTATTACCTTAACTGTTACCCTGGTAATTTGCTAATTTTTCTTACCTGTTACCTGGGTAATTTTTCAAAATTACCCAGGTAATTCAGGTAACTTTATATTTTATTTTTCAGAAGTTATTTTCAGTGTGTAAAAGATTTATAGTGAATTTAAAGTTTAAATTTAATTTATTTGTTATTAACATTATTGTCAAAGTTATACACGTTTTTTTAATAAAAAACAAGTTGTTTATAAGAAACTAGTACTAAATGATAAGAATATATATATATATATATATATATATATATATATATATATATATATATATATATATATATATATATATATATTTAAAGATGTGTAGAGCAATTTACATAAGCAGTAAGTGATTTTGGTTAAGTGACTTATCATTTTTTAACTTTTAAATTATTCTATAAGCGGTAAGATAAAAAAAGTAATTAATTAAAAAAAAAATCACATTAACTTTTGAATGATGTTTATGTAAAAATATTTGTTAAAGAAGTTTAAATGACAATGTTAAATAAAGCACTATTTACTTACTAATGAAAAAAAACTCAAATGAAATTAAAAATTTATTTTTATTTTGTTTTTATATTATTGTAATGATTGACTTTTTTGCTTG
This sequence comes from Hydra vulgaris, assembly GCF_038396675.1. Lineage (NCBI taxonomy): Eukaryota > Metazoa > Cnidaria > Hydrozoa > Anthoathecata > Hydridae > Hydra > Hydra vulgaris. Next base: position 28,577,595 of record NC_088926.1, read on the forward strand.
AAAAACGCTAATACTGTAAGCTTGAAGCAAAGATCATAATATAATTTAATTCTGATAAAAAATAATTGATAATATAATATAATGATAGATATATAATGATCTATAATATAATATTTGATCATAATATAATTTAATTCTGATGAAAAAATATTTGATTTAATTTAAAACTAACTTAATAAAAATATATAATTTCATTCTTATAAAAAAAATATGTAATTTAATTTAGATTTAAAAAATATATATTTAAGTTTGTTAAAATTAAATGCTTGGATTTAACTTAACTGTCAAATTTATTTAAAAATATTACTAAATATTGTTCAGTATTAAATTTTATTTGTTTTTAAAAAAAAGTTAGCTCATTTTTATCAAAATTATTTTTTCGGTTTCCCTTCCTAAACATTTTTTTTTACTAAAATTATTAATGAAGTTTGTAATTTTTTTATTTGTTACTCTCTAATTTTTTAAATAAAATATCACTTGTATTTGCAAAGCCGCAATTAGAAATTGAAGAAATAGTCATTTTAAAAATTTAACATATTTTAATTCATTTACGCAAATGTCAAGAAAAGAAAGAAATTTGGAAATATTTAACATAAAAGGAACAGAGGAAGGAACGTTTATTTTCTTTTTAATATTGAATAATTAAATTTAATATTGCATTTTATTAATGTTTAGTATTATCAAATTTCTATCTTTTCTCTACATTTGCATAAATGAATTAAAATATGTTAAGTTTTTGAGTTTTTAAAATGATTACACTGGGCAACAAAAAAATATTTTTGTTTTGTATCTTTAGCAATTTTATTCAAAATTATACTAATTTTGGACTGAGAAAAAAGAAAATTACAATGAAAATTTTTTATTAGCTTTAGTTTCTAAGATATACAATAGCAATAAATTTTTATTTAAGTTAATTTGCAACAGAGCAATTTGACATATAATTTACATATTCTAATAATATTTAAAGTACATTTTGTTTTTTTCATAACAGATATAGTCTAACAGTTTTAAACAAAGAAATCATGATCATCAAGCTTGTAGGTATAAAGATGATTATGATGTATTGTTACGAGATCGTGATCTTTTTGCTTTCCTTTTGTAGACTAGTTCTGGAGCATCAATACACACAAACCAACAGTAATCTGTATGCATACCCTCATTCCAACAACCCTGGTATCTTTGTTCCATTACAGAAATAACTTGGTGAAACCTTTCCCCATGTTCATCACTAACAGCTCCACAACTGGGGGGGGGGGTGATGGTGGAGAAGTCTAGGTGTGAGTAGAGGAAATGAATCTTGAAGAACATGTTACATCCAAGTTAATAGTATTTTTGCAAAAGTACTGTTACCAATTAAAAGTAGTTATCATCTCTTTTGTTGCCTAAAAGACCACAAATCACTCCTTTAAGTGCTTCTCAAGTATCCTTTTCTTGCCACTTCAAAACTTCGTCAAATGCAGAATCCTTCATAAGTTGATGTATTTGTGGTCCAACAAAAATACCCTGTTTAACTTTTGCATCACTTATTTTTGGAAATTTTTTTGTTAAATACCTAAAAGCCTGTCCTTCTTTGTTCATACCTTTGACAAATTTTTTTATTTAACTCAACTTTATATGTAATGGTAGAAGAAGAACCCCTTTTTTTGATCTACAAATGGTTCAGTAATAACATTTTTTTCATCTGTGTTGAGATTTCTTGCAGGCCAGTCTTCTTTTATATTATGTGAACTTCTGTCTCTACTGTCCCACATACACAAAAAGCTCTTTCATGTGAACTGCATGGCCAATAGAAATAGAAGGAAGTTGATTTTGTGCAGTAATACAGCTTTTAAGCTTAGCTTAGATGAGTCTATGAATAATCTCCATTCAGTTGGATCATAGTTCAAATTAAGACAATACATTAATATAAAGACATCAATGCAAACAACAAGATTATTTTTCTTCTCAAAAAAAGAAAGCAGATTCTGTTGTCGTTTTTTGTAATGTGAAACCTTGACATCAAATTGGAGAAGATTCCACTGCTTTAGTCTTAACCCTAGAAGTTCTGCTGAACAAGATCTCTTAATTTTGCCTGACTCAATCTGTGTAGTACATCATCTGTTAACACAAAATCAGGATCATTTGATGTGGAAGGCTTGTTTTCTTCATTTTCTTCTATTTCTACTTCATTTCTGTCTTCTTTTCTGCTTCTAACTCACAACTTTGTGGTGGAGTAGGAACTGGTAAACTATCCGAGTGTGGAATAGGTTGAATGGCAGATGGATGATTTGGGTATTTAACTGTTCCTATTTTCTTCATTGACAAACCTGCTTTAATGGGTTGGGTCAAGCAGAAATAGCAGACATCTGTGCGGTTTTTAGGCTCCCTCCATACCATAGGAACAGCAAAAGTCAAAGATCTTTTTTTTATTTTTCATCCATTCTTGTAGTGTAACCGAACAAGAGCTACAGCATGTATGTGGAGCCTATGACTTATCCTGGTCCTTCATATCGAAGTAATGCTGGTAAGCAGTCCTCACAAGAGGTGTCATAGTTCTTTTCTGTGAGAAAAATGTTATTTCACCACAAATGTAACAAAAATTGTCCACTAAATTTACACAATTCCTTGGCATGTTGAAAAAAAACTAAGAATAGATTAGGCCAAAAACTTTAGCAAACACACATAACTAATATCACAAGTTTTAAACATGAATAAAACATGGGTAGTCAAAAACAAAAACAAAAATTCTTTTAAACAATGAAAATTAATACCCTTGAGAGAAAATTTTTGCTTTTATTTCTTAAACTAGAGCTAATATGCCCTTTTTAATGTCATTTTTGAATTCAGCTGGTGTTATTTCTAAAATTTCTAATAGCAACTTTGCAACTACAAATGATTTTTTATTTTAAAAAAATTAGCAAGTAACAAATAAACAAAGTACATTACTTTATTTACTTTATTTATCAAAGGTTTTTATTAAAGTTTATTATTTAAAATTATTTTATCATTAAAATTAGATTGCTGAATATATAGTTTATTAAAAAATAGTTGCTGCAATTTAACTTGCGTTATAAAAAAAATAATTTAACTTACATTTTGTGCAAACTTTTAATGCAGTCGTTTATTTAAAATTTAAATTTGAGTACAAAAAAAATGTTCAGGAAGGAAAACCAAAAAAACAATTGCGATAAAAATAAACTGATTTTTTTTTTAAGACCAAATAAAATTTAAAAATTGAACAATATTTAGTATTATTTTTAAGTTTTAGATTTGACGGTTAAACCCAAGAATTAACTTTAATTTTATTTACTTATTATTAAACTTATTTTTTAAATAAAAATATTTTTTAAATCAAAATTAAATTATATATTTTTTAAATCTAAATTAAATTATATATTTTTTTTATCAGAATAAAATTATACATATTTATTAAATTAGTCTTAAATTAAACCATACCATGTTTTTATGATCTTTGCTTCAAGCAGAGAAAAAATAAAAATTAAATTTTAATTTTATTTGAGCTTTTTTCATTAGTAAATATTTACTAATGAAAAAAGTTATTATTTAAATTTTTTAATTAAATTTATTAAGTTATTTAAATTTTTATTTAGATAGCGCTTATATCAAACATAATTGTCATTCAAACTTTTGTAACAAATATTTTTACATAAGCGTCATTCAAAAGTTAATGTGACTTTTTTTTAAATTAATTACTTCTATTATCTTACTGCTCCTAGTATAATTTAAAAGTTAAAAAATGATTAAAAGTAGCTTAACCAAAATCACTAACTGCTTATGTTAAAATTGCTTAAGGCATACGTAAATCGCTCTACACTTAACGTTCTAAAACAAGGCCTGTATATATATATATATATATATATATATATATATATATATATATATATATATATATATATATATATATATATATATATATTATATATATATATATATATATGTATATATATGTATATATATATACTGTATATATATACTGTATATATATACTGTATATATATATATATATATATGTATATATATATATATATATATATATATATATATATATATATATATATATATATATATATATATATACTTTTTTTTATAAATAAGAAACTAGTAGAAACTAGCCCTAAAATCTCAAGAAACTGTTAGTACCAAGTTACTTTTCGATAAGAAACTTATTTTATTTAGAGTTTAAGTTGTAAGTTTCGACCTACATATCACATTAACATAAGTCGAAGTTAAAACCAAGCATTATCTACAATGAATAATAACAGTTGAGTATTTGCCAAAAAGTACTCAAAATATGAATGATTAATTTATGATCTTTCATATTTTGAGGACTATCACCATCATTAAGCAAGATATTCAACAGATTCAAGAAGAAGAAGGTTGTTTTTCTATTAGCTTTGATGAATCCACTTCAGTCAGAAACTGTTCTTTTATGAATCTGAACTTACATTGTTTAGATGGTTTTTAATAATTTGGAATGATCCGTGTCAACGGAATCATGAACACTGAAAAAGCTATTCAACTTGTTAAGTCAAGATTGTCTGAATTCCAGTTAGACAATGACATTGTAGCAACAATCACTGATGGTGCAAGTGTTATGATGAAATTCTAGTCCCATTTATGTTGGCTGTTTTGCACATGCAATCCATCTTTGTGTTTGAGATTTACTTAAAATAAATCTCATAAGATAAACGATGATTTAAATTATGATGAAACTGAAGTGGAAGAGGGTTATGAAGAAACAATAGAGGAATGTGATGAATTAAGCACTGAGACAAACCTTTTTCTGATATTGGTGCTATGGTTGCTTAAATTCATAAAATTGTTAAAGTCTTCAGAAAGTCTCCAGTCAGAAATGATGACAATCTTCAGCCTCAAAATATTCAGTCCTGTGGATAAAAAAGCTTTTTTTTTAGATAGTAAAATGCGATGGAATAGCCTTATAAAAATGCTACAAAGATTTTATAAAGTCAAAGTAGCAATGATCCATCTTGAAGAAAAGTTTGATGTTTCCGATAAAGAATTGTCGAAGATTAAAGAACTGTGCAATGCTCTTGCTCCCATTGAGATGACTGTAGAATATTTATGCAAAGAAGATGGTGATCTTTTGCTTGTTGAAAAAGTTACTGAACTTGCTGTTATAAAGGTGAAAGATCAAGGGACATGTATCAGCCTCGTTCTTGTACACTTAACACAATATTTAAAATCTCCGGACACTTTAAAAGAGCAAAAAGATCAGTTTGGTCTAAAAATAAAAAAAATAAAATAATATCTCTGGCTACTTCACTTTTAAGCAGACTTTATCCATGGAAAGCGAGTGGAGAGCTACCAGTTGATTTTGAAGTTACTAGTACAGCTAGTGCTAGTAAATTTACCAATATTTTAAAAACCGGTTATTCGGTAAAAAAAAATTATTACCGGGTTACCGGTAATTTACCGGGTTTTTTTCTAAAGGCTTTAATAGTAATAATCTAAACACTGAAAACAACAAAAAGCATAACAAATGAATATATTAGTAAAACAGCATCAGTTTACAGGTTCATCCTAGTTAAAAATAAATAAATTAAACAATCAAAAAGATTTTTTTTATATTATAAAATATAATTAATTCATTTATTATACATTAACATTTTTGTATTTTAGCGTAAACATAAACAAACATAAACATAAAGAAAACTTCATTTTTAAAATAAAAATAATTAATATAGTCAATTCTTTTCAAGGAGCATAGTTTCTTTATTGAAGTAAGCTCTTAAAAAACACATTACATTTAATGTTTCGTTGTTTAAACTTGTTCTGTACCTTGTGCCAATTAAACCTGCTGCAGAAAAAGCTCTTTCCGACTCTACACTGGTTGGGCGAACTGCTGAAATATACTTTTAGAGTTTGTTTAAATATTTTTTTAATATTTTGTTCCTTGAAATACGTCATTTCTTTCCTGACTATATTTAAAAGACCGGATGTTGTCTTCGGATCACTAATCTCTTTGTGAGCAATAGTTATCTTTTTTTTTTTTATTTACTAAATCAAGTTTTTCCTTCATTGACATTGCTTGACTTGATGTCGCCACTGCTGATAAAACCGTAGATTCACTAGTTGATTCAGTTTCATACACTTGCACAGCTTCAGCTTCCGTAGTTTTGGAATCATTTTTTAAAAATATTTTTTTCCATAACCAATTTACTTGTTGTATTAAACACACCATAATTATTTTCATTATTTAAAGCTGTACGTGGACATGGTTCATGAAGATATGAATATATATCAGAATGTACGGTTCTTCTCTCACTTATTCGAAATATTAAATCTTGTTTCAATTCATTACTTAAGAAATTATTTTGGTTACTTAGTTCATCTAACATGAACCTAATTGTCAAATCTCAACATATAGATTCGTGCCCCTTGAACAAAGAGCTTACACAGCTACTTTAATAGGTTGCAAAGCCATTATTATATTTGATACAACATTGAGATCATTTTCTGATAAATCTATATCGGATTTGATATCGATTAGACTCTTACGAACACAATTTTTAATCTCATAAATTCTTTCCAACATTATTAACATACTGCTCCACCGTGTTTTTGTGTCAAGGAAGTTCTTTTTTAAATTCATCCTTAACATGTTTTTGGAGGATGTCATTTTTTGTTGGTGATCTACGGAACATGACAACAATTTTTCGAATTTTTGTTATTATTGGACCTATACTTTCATGTTGAATTGATGAATCAGTAGTTGATGTATCCTAAATAACGTCAAAAACCCCAATATCTTCCATTACATCGTCCTCTTTATCTTCACCATGTTCAAATTCAGTAATAGCCACTTCTTAATTTTCTACAGAAATATTATCCAAAACAGATCTTTTATACAGCACCTTAATTACTGATAACTGGATGCCGTGGGCTAAACAAAGTTGATGATTTACGTCCAGTAATCTGCCTACCTTTTTCATTACGGCGGCCCCATCCGTAGTAATGGAAATTATATTTTCTATCGCAATACTAAATTCTTTAAGTGTTTTTTGAAGATACGTTATACACTTTTCAGCAGGCATCGATTCTTTAATCCTAACCAATTTGAGATTCCAAAATACATTATCATACGAGTGGACATTCACATTCATAAACCTTCGATTTTTGAGAGATGTCCATTCATCGAAAGTCAAGCTGAATAATTCACCACAGGCTATTCTTTCTGATAATTCTGTAACGATTTGTTTTTGGATTTTGTCACCGTACTGCAACACCATTTTCCTAATTGTCTTTGGAGACTTTAGGCAATCATATCCTTTGGATTTAAATAATTGCTGAAGATCGTATGATGTGCAAATCTTTTTAAATGATAAACAATCTTGTGCTGTCAGTCATGCTAAAACAGCTGGAAATGAGTCATCAATTGTTTTAATAATGTTGTAATAATCAGAAATTTTTGATCTAGAATTTGTATCATTCATAACGGAAGTTGTGGTATTGATATTAGAACAGCTAGCTTCTGCATCATCATGTTGAACTCTTTTTAGCAGATTAATTTTATGTTTTCTGATAAGGTGATTGTGCAAACCACTTGTGCTGCCGCCAGAGCATTTTATATTTTTTTTGCATACATTGCATATAGCTGAATCGCCAGCTTTCATACGTAGAAAATGATTCCACAATTGATTTTGTCCGGATCCAGTAGACATCATAGATAAAGCTATTTTTTTAAAAAAAATTCAATATGTAAATTTTGGAACACAATACAAATATATTCTATAATATAATTTTAAAGACTTTTTGTGAAATACTTACTCAACACAATAAAAATATAGAATATTCGCTTTATTTTCAAAGTTATGTTTTGTGTTTATTTTCAATTTTTTTTAATGATTAATAATTTTATCATCCAGTGCAAAAAACCAAATAATTAAAAAAAAACTCACCAACGCACTATTTAAATTAAATAAAATGTCACCTGTAACTGTAACCAGATGGGACGCGAGCAAAAAATAAACTGAATGTAATTATAAATAAACTACATAAACAAATCCTAATTGATGTAAATATTTTTCTTTCTCTATTAAAAAACGAAAATTTAAGAAAAATCAATCAAGTAGGCTGTATTTTTTATTAAGAAATGCATATTGTAATATTGTAAGAAAACAAAATTCTTTTCCATTATAAAGTTCTTAATTTTTTGCGATTTCAACTGTTTTTTTATAATATGTAAAAAAGTTTTTTTGTAGAATTTTTCTTTTTAGTTAGAAAAAAATACTAATAATAATTTATTCAGAATTTCCATAAAATTTTACCGAATTACCGGTAAATTATTTGAAAATTACCAGTAAATTTAAACATAATTTTTAACCAATTTACCGGTAAACTGGTTTACCGGTTTTGCTAGCCCTAAGTACAGCTGATCAAACATTAAAAATTGATGGAAAATCTCTTTCATATAAATTTGCTTCATTTATTCAACAGGGTATGGTCGTGGTAGATAAAATTGGATCTAAGATTTTGAAAAAAGAGATGAGTTTATTTGGAGCTAATCGTTTAAGGCCTAATATTCTTGAAAAACTTTTTAAAGCTTTATTAACTATTAAACCAACACCAGTGGAGCCAGAACAAGCTTTTTCTGCCATGGGATTTTTTGCCACAAAAATTGGGAGATGATACCATTGATGCATTGATTTTAATGCGTCAGTTCTACAAAAAGCAAGAAAAAAAAAATGTAGTTTAAAGATAAAAGATATAAAACATCTTCATTTTAGTCTTTCAAAAACTTGTTGTTTTTTTTAATCAAAATTGACTAAATTTTTACTCCATAGGTTATTTAATGGCTGTTGTAACCTCTAATTGATAAATTATCCAGGTAATACCCAGGTAAATTTAAAATTACTCATTACCCGGGTAAATATTTTCAGCCTGGTAATGGAAACACTGTTTTTAAGTAATTATTCAATGATTAGATAATATATAATGTATTTTATATATAATTATACTTTTATATAGTTTATATAAATAAACACACAAATTATTTAGTTGAGAATTTTGTGAATGATATAAAACTTAGACAATATATAATATATTTTAGTTATATATAGTTATACATTTATATGATTTATATATTATTTAGTTCAGAATGCTGTTATTTAAAGGTTTTATGAAAATAATTTTATTTTTTTAGAACTTTCTTTATAAAATAAAACTTGATAATTTAAATATTTTAAACAAATGAATAGATTTTTAAAAATATATTAAATATAGATAATAAAAACTTCTTTGCTATATTTTCAAATAATGTGAATAAATGAGAATAAAAATAAGCAAGTATAAAGTTTTTTTTTTTAAATTTAATAACTTTTTTATTAAATATGCAGCATTTTTAAAATTCCAAGAGTTATATGTGTATTTGCACAATTGAAAAAATCTGCATAATGCATTTGTTCATTAAAAAGAGTTTTAGTAATACAATGATATATACAATTATGCAGAAATAAAAATATGGTAAAAACTTTACTGTAAACTTAGCTTTTTATTAAATGATTTTTTTAATTTTTTAACTTTTATATCTACTGTCAGCAGTACAATATAATAGTTTCTTTTAACTAATAAATTACTAAGAAAGGCTAAAAAGAAGAAATTCAAGCCAAAAATATATTATATTTATATTATATACATTATATTGCCTTTATATAATTGGCATATATTTAGACTTAATTGTTTTTATGAGATCATTATAATTATAAAATTATACTTACTACATATAAAGTCAAAAGAGAAAATGGTACGAGGAGCTAGGAGAGGATGCCTTCGACTAAAGGGTGCTCAAACTGGAATAAGTGATGAAGATGATAGTACATTTACTTTAACATGTGATCACCGAACATTTCATTTTCAAGGTATTTTGAATTATTTTATTTATTAATCAGTGTGTTTTTTAAAATCAGTTTGTGTCTAATATTTATACCTAAGATCTAATATCTTGTATTTTAGTTGTTAGTGTTTTATTCAGAATTAATATGCTATTTTTTAATTCATAAAGTCTATTCCAGAAAAATTCATTTTGTTTGTCATTTTATGGTTGAAGCAGTGGCCATAAAAGTACTCTTTTTTGATACTCTCTGTGTTGATAAAAAATTAGGGTTCGGACTGTCTGCGCAGATCTGCGCAGACAGTGTAATTTGTCTGCGCAGATGTCGGCGCCAACAAAATTTACTGCTTAGCAGACGATTTTTTGAAATCAACAAAAAAAGTTTTAAACTTAAAAAATGTTTTAAGTAATATTTTAACTTTATTATAAATTCAGTGATTAGTAACAATAGGAGTTTTCGAAGATTCTTACAGCAATAAAAAAATATAATGCTGGCACCTATTCGGTGATTTCTTGACATTCAATTTCATTGAGAATTGCACCTTCTTCAAGAATGTAATCAGTCTTGTCATTTGTGTCCATCAGCACGCTATTGGTATACAAGAATACCAGTGTTTCAACTCTCTCATTCGTAAGACGATTTCTTAGTCGCGAGTGAATAAATCGAAAGGTCGACCAAGCTTTTTCTGCTGTAGCTGATGAGCAGATCATTTTGTTAATAAGCTTAGCAATTTTGTAAAGAGCAGGATATTTATTGCGACCGTTTCAATAATTTCGCTTGTTCATCTTGAATATTGTTTTCTTTCTTCTCTCAGGCAGCACAGCCATTTCTCCTATAAAAGCAATCAATTCATCCTTAGCAGTGTCAGCAATTTCAGGTTTGATCTAAGCGAAATGATATACCCGTACGGTAAAAGAAATTAGCAGGCTTCGTGTCGATATCATTTTTGAGCTCTTAATTGGTGAATGTACACGCTGGGTTGGTGAATCAAACATAGACGGAAGTTGCTGAGAATCATTGATTAGATGTAGCGATTCATAATTACACTTAGAAAACAATCTTTTTTCCTCGACACTGGCATTTGGACATGTTGATCTTTTATGCTCTGCAAGGCATTCCTTCGACCATTGAAGAGTTTTGTTACATGCTAAACAAGTGCCAGAAGTGCTTCTCTCGATCAAGATTTTAATTCAAATAATTAAATTTTGATGTTTTCCATTTTAAACATTTTGAATGACAAAAAGACACAATTTCTTGATTCTAAATCACTTTAAATTGTAGTAAGAAACACTTACAAAAGTTTATATCGATTGATTATATGTAGCTCAAACCAAAAAGAAACTGATAAGTAATGAAAAACTCGTAAAAAGTAGATAATTATGCAAAAATAGTTTCTGACATTTGATTCAGATATCTTAATTTTTTCATTTCCTGCGCAAACGTCGTAGACGTCTGCGCAGATATGCGCATATTTTGCAGACATGTGCAGACATGCAGATATGTGCAGACACATTTTCCAAACCCTATAAAAATGAATAGTTTCTCAGCAATCTAGAATGGATTAAACCCTAAAGTTAATGGATGGAGGTTGACCACTGAAATATTTGTTTAACCATAAAAATTTCTTTAATCACAAAAAGCCTGGAAATAAATTTAAAAAATCAAAGAAAAACAATAAGTATAACAATAAATTATGATGTTAAAAAAAAAAATTTATTTATTACTTTAAGCAAAACATCCAAATTAAAGAACAGTATGAGAAATTTGACAAATATAAAATACTTGAATAAAAGAGTAGCTTGAGTTAGAACATTTTTCCTCATTTGTGAAAAATTGCAAAGCATTTATAGTTGGCTTTTCCACACAGGTTTTTTATTATAAATATCAAACTTCCTTAATTGTAATCTGAGAAGATTACAATTAGTAAAGAATAAACAGAGAAAGCAAAGACCTTTATATTTTCAACCATTAAATATTGACCATCACAATGAAGTCAAAAAATGAAATTGAAATTTATCAGGATTTGCAACTATTTTGTTTATTGTAATCCATGAGTTGGTATTTGATGTTTCTATAAAATAATGATATTCTCTAAGTTGTTTTTATAAACATAAAGAATGATGTTGTCAGCAAAGTTACAGATTTGCAATTCTTTAATAAATAAAAATCATTTAAAAAAAAAAAAATTAAATATTGAACCCAGTCCTAATATTGAACCTTAGGGCACACCAAAATAATTAAATGAAAATAAAGGTCTTTCTAAAAATGAAGATCTCAATCCTATTCTTTATTAGTTAGCAGAAAGAGAAGATAACAAGAATTTGAAAACCTTTAACCTTTTAACTTGGGAATCAAGAAATCATGAGGAATTATATCATGTTTTTGATATTTATAAATACAGACACAATGGCATCTCATTTATCTAAACATGCTATTTTTTTAAGTAAATTAAAAAGTGTATGCTGTGCACTGAACACTTTCTCCAAAATCCACACAACAATTCTTCCGAGCTTGACTCAATTAATACATTTTTTTTTTAAACTTTTTTTGCTCTGCTCTAGATGCCAAAGCATAAACCATTATAAGGTTGCATCTCTTGCTCTTTTTTACAGATATTACTATGGTTACTGCTTAGGTGTGCTATCATCCCTTGTTTTACCAACCAAAACGCAATCTTCGCAATCATTGATAATAATTATCAAGAATAAAGAAATCAAGATTTATCAAGATTTTATTTTCTAACTTTTTTAACTCTTTATAGTTTTTTTTTAACTTTTTAACTTTCTTCTTTATCTTTTAGTCTCCTAAAGACTAAAAGATAAAGAAGAAAGAACACAGTAACTCAATTTTCAATTTTTTTTGGGTAATATTATTCATTATTTTCTAGACCTGGTGTGTAAGTAAGAACATCTTATGCGAGCTTTAAGTATCTGTTTTAGATGTTTATATTTCATAGTATCTGCAGGAAATGTAGCCAAACTTTGTGAGAAAACAGTAAAATGGATATTTTGCAGATACTGTGTTGTTTCTTATCAGGGTAGAGTAGTGATTGCTTATCATATACTACAAGTAGTGACTGGTAGTGTCATAGTACTACAAGTAGTGTCATGGTACTACAAGTAGTGTCATATACTACAAGTAGTGACTGCTTGTCCCATAATACATATATAGTGGATGCTTGTTCCATACTACATAAGTAATGGTTGCTTGTCCCATGCTACATAAGTAGTGGCTCTTGTTCCATACTACATAAAAAGTGATTGCTTGTACTCTTGTTGAAAATAAATATATTTAAAAAAAACACTAAAAGAGCTTTTAGTCTTTGTTTTGTTAGTTTTTTAATTCAAATTGAAAACAATTTATTTAACTTAATCTTTTATCTTTTTGAAGACTAGATCGAAATGATTTAAATTTATATTAATAATGTTTTGAAAAAATTTAGAAATGATTATGTTTTGAAATAGGAACTAGCACAAAAAAAATTATATGGTAGAGTAAGGCTAGATTTAAAACCAACAAGAAGGAACGAAAGTTCCCATGCCTTCTTGAATAAAGGAAATTATGGACATACAATATTTGACAGAAAGACATCAGCCCAAGGACTATCACAAAGAATACCACAAAAAGAATTCCAGTTAGGTTTATGAATTTTGATGATAGGTTAGGTCTGGTAAAGAAAAAAACATGAGATAAAGTTTTATTGAGATTATTTCATGGTTCAAACCATCCAAAGGAGAGCTAAGAGAAACAAAGGTGTCAGAGGCAAGTCACACATAAAGAAATGAAGGTAAGTGATTAAGGTTGTATGGAAAATAAGACACAAAGTTAATTACCTAAGTAAGAAATTATTAGTAAAATGATACCAGCCTTTTTTATATCATCTGCCATACTTTATCATATCATTCACATTCATACACCATCATAACATTTACATTATTATAACAGGTACCATTTACTTTTTAAGTATAATAACTGAATTTACTTTGAGTTATTTTGTATTGGAAAACAATTAGTACATCTTCAGCTATAAATACTTTTGTTTTGTTAACACAATCTCTGCCAAACTTGCAATTAGTATATCTGTGGCAAATATAAAGTTTAATATTTATTTTAATTTTAAATGCGGTAGTGGTGTCGTGGTAGACCACTCGCTTTATAAATGAGAGGTTCCGAGTTCTATCCCTGCCATGTCCCTGGTAGTACCGCGCTCAACTTGTTTCTCGGCGCAGCGGCCTTGTTCGTCAAGGATCGTGTTTTAGAGTTATAGAGTCGAGAGAGGGTTATAACTACAATTAAGTAGCTTCTTCATCTGTAGTGGTCTTCTCGGCCTTGGGAAGGTGAATTTACAAAAAAAAGAATAAAAAAATACATTTTAATCTTTGATTTTTTAAGTTCAATCTTAATATAATGTTTAATAATATAATTAAAAAATAATTTAGGTAATTGATATTAAGTAAAGTTTAATCTTTTAATATTTTGCAGCACATGATAAAGATGAAAGAATCAAATGGGTGCAAAGTTTGGAGGCAACTATTAAAAAACTTGCTAACTCTCAAAGTGTAGGAAATACCAATGATGCATCCATTGAAGAAGAATTAAATGGGAAATTGCTTGAAGCAGAAGCTTATTTTCGTATTTTAACACAGCAAATTAAGGTTGAAGTTATGTTTTTTCCCCTTTTTTTTTGAAAATTTTTAAAACATTTTTCACTTTAGTTTTTATTTGAAGAGCTCTTATTGTAAACAAACTATAAAATTTAATTTAAACTATTTACAATATACAACATACAGCCCAATGAGAGTTGAGAAATGGAAATTCTATATTAAATAATCTATAATGAATTAGATCCTGTGCATAAAGAATCTCTGACATTAGACTTAACCCAGTTATCAAAGAATGACCCAGAGTATGGTTTTCTAAAAGACCATAATTTTTGTTAAAAAAAATTTATTGTGTTTAGTTAACTTGTCACATTGTCAGACATAACATATTTTGAGGCTTTCTATTTACAAAAAATTTTTTATAAAAGTTATTTGGCATCTTGTTTTACTAAATAACAGGTGGTTAATGGTCAATGACCGCTGGAAATGATCAAAATTGCTGTTTTGACATCCCAAAATTAGTTCTTAATAATAAATATTCATAATATATAAAATATTTTAGACTGAAATATTTTGAAAAATTGTTTAAAATTGTTTTATTGTTTATGATATGCTATTTTTAATTCACTTGTTGATGCGTATTTTATATAATATAGACATAAGCTTCATTTTTACATATCTTTAGTTTTATTTCACTGTTGCCTTTAAAATTATGTCAAAAGTTAAAAAAAAAATATTTTTTTTATTTACAAAATTTAGTAAATATCCTAAAACAAAAAATTAAAAAAAAAATTAACTGACCAGTCAATAAAAACAGTTGACCATCTACAATCTATGTGTTAGCCAGTCAAATTCACTGCCTACCTGCTATTTTATGTTTAGTGTGCTGAAGTGTTGTTAGATATAAGATGAGATATAAGAAGTTTTTTAATTCAATGAGCTTGTGAATATTAGTAGGAAAACTGAATAGAAAAAAGATATTTTGATCTCAAAAATTAATTCTGGACAATCACATGGCTCCGAAAAATCACTTGACTCAGAGAAAGTGGCTAGTCAAACTTTTATAATAAAAAGTTTAAGCAGATTTAAAAAACAAAAGGTTGAAATTTTTAAAATAGCCCCAAATTTTTATTTTTATTTTGGATAATCAACTGATATCAATAAAATATTTTTAAAAATGACATCAATTGGTTGTCTAAACAAAGGGCTAGGCTATTGAAACAAACAAGCCTCTGAATCTGTTGTATGAAAATCTTGCTGAATGAATTTATATATTCATTTATTTTATTTATTGTATTTAGTTAATTTATAAAAGTAAACTATCAAATCGTAATAAAAAATTTGTTATATAAAATATCACTAAAATCCACTCCGATCACTTTGATATAAAAATAAAAAAAAAGATTAAAATCTTCTTTTGTTTTTGTATCTGAGTGATGGTAGCCAACCCTGCAAGTGATGGTAGCCAACCCTACAAGTGATGGTAGTCAACCCTGTAAGTGATGGTAGTCAACCCTACAAGTGATGGTAGTCAACCCTATGAGTGATGGTAGCCAACCCTACTCTATATCTCAAAAATGTTAATAAAAACTTTATAAAAAGTAGAACTTGTTTAAGAGTAAAATATAAAAGTACCGAAAAAAATTTTTTAGTGTAACACCCCCCTTATAATTTCTTTTTCTTTTTTTTTCTAATTTTATATTAACAAAAGTTAAAATGCATTGCTAGATTTCAAGTTTTATTTGAAGAAATATATATTGCATGATTTCAATATTATTATTACTAAATTTCAAGTTTGAACCATCTCTGAAAGTTACCTATCACACCAAAAATCCAGGGCCCGCCTGTTTAACCCCCATTTATTATGTAAAATATTGATGGCAGTTTTAAAAATGTAATCAGTTTCTGGTTTACTTTTTTTTTCGTAGAGAATATTTCCACTAGAGTATGAGCTAGTTATGCTCCAGAGCGACTGTTGTGTTTCTTTTATCAAATTTTGAATAAATTGAGAAAGGTAATAAATATGTCATATACCATTAGTGAATAGAACTAAACAAACTGCATTTAAACTTAAATCTTAAACCAATTGGAAACTGCAATTAAATTCAAATTAATTCAATTCAAAAAAACTGCAAACTGTTGTTTGAACAGAAAAATATCAAACATAAGTTATTTTGAGTTAAAATTATATATACAAAAAATGTATATATAATTTTGCAAATGTCTCTTTATTTGTGCTTCTTTCCAGTATAAATAACAATTCAGGCAATAACTAACCATATCTTTCCTTTTTATGAGATAATTTATAATTAGCTGATATTTTGAGTTTTATATTAGTTGGTAGGGGGGCTGTTTTTCAACAAAGCTTTTAATGCTAAGAATTAATAGGTTTATTAAAAAGCGCTGCCATTTTTGTTGTGAACATAACTAGTTAAACATATTTTACCAATTTATTGCAAACAATAGTTGCTATTCAAAAAACTAATGTGCAAGGTCTTGTTGATAAATAGAAAAATGCTACATTTTGAATTTCTTGTCATTATTTTTAGCATTATTCAGAATTTTCCCAAAGTTGAGAAGGTTATAACAATTTTATAAATTGATAAAAGTTAATAAATATGGCTAGTTTTAGAATAGAACTCATTTTTTCTGAAAACAGTTCCAAAAACAATATGACACTTGTTAAAAGTTAGAAAAAAGTTATATAGGCCTAAAGCTGTCTAACATTATATATCACTAATAGTGTTTATAAAGCTGTAGTTTCTAAAGTTAACAATATGTAAAAATTAGGAAAATTAAAGTTAGTGCTGCTGGCCATTGATTGAATTATAATGAGTTGACTCATACCATTCTGTAGACCTGTTCTTTGCAATATTTTTATATGATTTAACTAACTAAAGATAGTTGATTGAATGCCAATTAATTTTTTAGTAATTATTTCTTTTTTACAACAAAAAAATTTTTCAACAAACCCTGCAAACAACAACAACAAACAAACAACAAACGAATCAACACGCTTAATTATATACAATTAGTAGTTTTAATTCCCTAACCCTAATCTTTTAAACTTTGAAATCTATAATATATAACATTAAATCTAAAAATGATAAAACATTTTATTTTTTATAAACTAAAAATATTTTAATTTATGCCACTTTTTCTTCAAAAAAAGTATGTAAAGTTCAGAAAAGGAATTCAACGTTCTGCTAAGTTTATAAGCAATAAATAATCTTGATCTTTTTTTTTTTTAATATGAATATAAATA
Source organism: Hydra vulgaris (assembly GCF_038396675.1). Taxonomy (NCBI): domain Eukaryota; kingdom Metazoa; phylum Cnidaria; class Hydrozoa; order Anthoathecata; family Hydridae; genus Hydra; species Hydra vulgaris. The sequence goes on from NC_088926.1 coordinate 28,595,312, forward strand.
TGTTTTTCTATTTACATATATCATAAATTGTAAATGCCTTTTTGGGTAAAAATTGAAAACAGATAACCATAGAAGACAAATGATCACAGGTAACCAAAGAAGACAGATGAACACAATTATTAATTATTTTTTTTTTTTTTTTTTCTGTTTTAGAAACTTGAACTACAAATTGATCATTCTGTGAATGCAAAGTGTGAGGTATGTTTATTTCATTTATTTATAATTATTTTTTTATTGATATTTTTAAATTTATTTTTTGGCTTATTTGCATTTGGTTTTTGCTCAATAAAAAAATGTATTTTATGCAAAAATTTTAAATGCTTTACATTATGGCAAAACATACAGTAGAGAAGTAAATACTCAAGATCAGGTTTCCAATAAATCAAAGTAGGCCACAATTTGAACAGCATTTTATAATCTTGACTTCTAAATGAATTCAAGATATTTTAGCTGGTTAAGATTGGCTTTTATTAAAACATCAACCATCTGGTAAGCACAAAACCTGTTGTATCATTATATTATATACTTGCCTTTAAAAAACTGATAAGCAAATAGTTTGATCATGTGGTTTGCTTTTTTATATAGCTGTACTGTTTAAATTTCTTTACACAATGTTTATAACTTTTATAATGTTTCTATCAGAATGCTAAACATATCTTGTTACTAATGTATTTTTTTTATATATATGTATTAATGTGAAATTTGATATAAAATACAGTAGCCCAATGATGTGCTAATCAATGCTACATAGTATGATTCTTATTAAGATTATTAAGCCTTGTGTTGTAAGTGCTGTGTATAAGTGCTGCGTTGTAGGTGCTGTTGTAAGTGCTGTGTTGTAAGTGCTGCGTTGTAAGTGCTTTGTTGTAAATGCTGTGTATAAGTGCTGTGTTGTAAGTGCTTTGTTGTAAGTGCTGTGTTGTAAGTGCTGTGTTGTAAGTGCTGTGTATAAGTGCTGTGTCGTAAGTGCTGTGTAAGTGCAAACAAAATGCGATGCAACAAATATAATTTTTATTTGAATCTTGATTTATATTAACTAAATTAAGTATTAAAAAAGTGAATAATATTTTAATAATTATTATTATTGATTATTAAATCTTTTATTTTTTTTATAATATGTTCTCTTATTATTATTATTGTTTTTCTTATGTTCTTATTTTATGTTTTTATTTATTATTTTGTTTATTTTAGGTTTTTATTTATTTTTATTCTATTACTTAAATTTTTATTATTATGTTTTTTCTTATTTAATTTAATTTATTATATATATACATTTATTTTTATTTTATTTTTAATTTATTTGTTTGTTTTATTATGTTTGTCTTTTAATGCTAAACTTAGTCTTTTTATCAGTATAAATTCTTTTTTTCTAGAGAAGTTTACTTTTCAAAGATTCTTTAACTGTAAGTTTTTTATCAAGTTTTCAGTAATAATGGTTGAAACTGTTATAACCAATTTTCTAATATGAAAAACATGCATTCTCTGACCACAAAAACAACTTATGCTAACACTGCAACTTTCTTTTGCAACTAAAACTGCTATTAACACCATGAAAGACTTCTAGTACCACTAAATTTATATTTATTAACACCATAAAAGACTTCTAGTACCACTAGATTTACTTTTAATAATGCCATGAAAGACTTTTAGTTCTACTAAATTTAATTCTATTAACACCATGAAAGACTTTTAGTTCTATTAAATTTAATTTTATTATCACAGTGACTACTTTTTCTAAAACTAATTTCTTTTTGTGATATACAATTTTTTTTCTAGCAAATGATTGAAACCATTGGTCAAGCAATTGAACTTTTACGTGCAGCTAAGGTATTTAAAAATCTTTCCTATTATTTTATTTTGATATTTTCATTTATAGAAACTTATTTTGTATTTGTTAAGGTATTAAAAATTTATAGAAAAAATTTTAAAGTAAAAACAATTTTTTTAATGTATATCAAATAATTAAACTCTCGCTGAAGAGTTAAACCATATTATAAGCTTTGAATTTTCTCTAATGAATGATAATGTAATCTAATTTGAACTCTAATAATTAAATAATTGAACTTTTGATAGATAGCGAAATCACATTTCATTCGTTGATTTTTCTGTAATAAATGTTTTAAATAAAAAAAATAAGTTTAAAATAATTTAATGATGAAAATAAGTTTAATTTTTTAATAGTTGAATAAACCTTTTATGCTGGTCACTAACAACAAAAGACTCTACCAAACAGAGTCATGAACAGAATAGACTTACACATTACAATTATACAACCATACGCACATGCAGTCTGTATGTGCATATGAATTCATTTTGCATGCTTTTTATTATTTTATAGATAAATCTTTGTTTGAACTCATCCTTATTTAGATAATATTTTCTTTTGATAGTCTGTGGTTGGAATGTAAATATAGATATGTATGTTGTAAATATGTGGTAATCATGTGTATTTGAGTTTTAGTTTTATATATAGTTAAAAAGGTCTTTTGGATTTTTTGAAAACTTTGGAGGCTACTTTTTTTTAATTGTGGTTACAACTTTCTCTCAACTCTATAACTGAAACCTGAACCTTTATGAACAAGGCCACCGCAAGGAGATGCAAGTTGAGTGCAATACTACCAAGGACTTGGTGGGGATCAAGTTTGGAACTTCTCGCTTATAAGAAAGCGGTCTACCACTACACCACTACCGCATATATATATATATATATATATATATATATATATATATATATATATATATATATATATATGTATGTATATTAGGGGTGTCCAAAAAATAAAATTTTTTAAATTAAATGTTGCACAGTTTTAAATATTGTTTTTTTTTGATCGAAAAAACTTCTGTGCAAAATCTTAGGTGTTTTGGATAATATTTAGAGGTTGCTCAAGGAAAATAAAAATTTACTGTGTTAAAAGCATTTGTCGCAACAACAATATTTAAAAAACTTGAGTTATAGCTATGATATACTAATAATCATTTTCAAAAAATTCCTTGAATAATGCAAATTACATTCAAATGTTGCACTATTTACAAGATCAAAAGTTTAGTCTGTAACAACAGTGGCATATGTCATCAAGATGCTTTTGCGGCAATCTGGAATGCATTTTCTGTTGTATTCAACAACTTGTATTAGTTTCTGCATTTCAGATTCAGTTTTTGTGATGGATCGATTAAATGTGCTCATAAGAGCAACAGAATGCTCAGCAGTGTCATTGATAACTTTCATAGATTTAACAATTGCTTTAGTATAATGAAATATAACAATTTTCTCCCAGGTCTTTGGATCGGTTATAGATAAAATGGTTACATCAAGACCAAGTGACTGCAAAGCAGCAGTTGATGATGATGTAACAAGTTCATGAAGTTGCTTCTTTTCCAACTTGTTTAATTCTGCTGCTGGACACTTTATACTCCTGACACTCCAACCAGCTCCACTTTGAACCATAGCTTTAACAATCAACTTTTTTTCTGTGTCACAAACCCTGTCAGAAAATAATGAAAGTGGAATCATTTCTGACCCAAGTACCAAGTGTGCTTTTGAAGCTTCTTCATAGCAGCATTTGAAATGACCTTGTTGATCTCAGAATATTGTTTAATTCTTGTGAAGAGCATCAGGTCATTTGCTGGAGCATCACTTGCAATTGGACAGGCAATCCATGCTGGTACATAGATATGAGCAGCAACGATACAAAATTTGCACAAGTTGTTCTGTTCTTTCATAGTTAGCTTGAATTCATTTCTTAAGAGGTATATCTTCATACAATAGATGACTTTAACCATCCATCTAGCCTTGTGATAAGCTCCAGGCATGCGAAAGCGAAGCTTCTTGGTGGCATAGTCTGATAACGGAAAACCCAAAATTAAAAGGCACAACTCGATCATCTCTTTGTAGTCTTCTCTTGGTAAGTACAAAGAGTCATCTGATAAGAAAGGCTGCAGAAAGAAGCCAGCCTCTGATCTAAGTTACTGAAGCTGTTGTTCAGCAAGATAGGTGTCATCTAATGGAGCATAATTGGCTTGATTTATGCTAGGCCAACACTTCTGAAATAATTCAAATAGAGCTATGTTGGACCCACTGCTGGGTCCAAGCAAAACTGAGAATATTTCCCCAATAATTACTTCATGCATATGGTGAGGGCAAGCAAAGTAGAGAAGATTTTTCTCAATCAACTTCTCTAGCAAGATGCACGAACCATTTTTGGAACCCGTGTTTGACGCTGTTGTGTCAAAACACATATCGACAATATTATTTGCAACATTCCATATGGTCAGTAACTGGAAGGTTGCTTTTGCTTGTGCCAGTCCAGTGCCAGATGATATCTTTACAATACCCAGTATTTTCTCCAGATTACGACCAGTCACATCAATAGCAATTCTATCAACATTGGACTTTGGATTTTCATAGTTGGTGCTGTCTCTCATTATCTTACCATCCCAGTGGACGACCATATGTTGTTTCTCACTTGACATAAATTTCTGCGGAATATGATTTTCAGTTGATGAACGGTGCATGATATGTTTGTGGCGGACTGTTGATCTTGATAATGGTGTACTTTGGAGGTCCTCTCCACTTGCTCTAGCAATTGCAGCTGCCAATATAGTGAATTTTTGGTCAGATAAATTGATTCAATCAAGTGTGGATGATACATCTGGAGAAGACAAATCTTCATTGAGAATATGTGGCTTTTTATTTTTAGGACTTTGTTCACAGTCAGTTGATTGGGTTACTAGTTTTTTGTGATAAACCGGAATTTCTATTTCATAATCATCGTTGTCATCAGGAATGTTACTGACTTCTGTTGCTTTGCTATCACTATCACAATCAAGACTAAAGTGGCTACAGCTAGGGGTAAGGACAGCATTTGCTTTTTGTCTTCTCTCTTCCTCATTCTGCTTTCTTTTTGTTTCTGCTTGTTGGCGCTCTGCTGTTGAGAAAATTTTACATCTTCTCCAGCCATCTTCATCATACGAGCATTCTTTTGGTCTTCCAGAAATATTTTATCTTTATCAATTTTAAGTAGCTCGTTTGCATCCTTGTGTGAAATGTCAAACAGTAAATCTAATTTGATACTAAAATCTTTCTCTCCAGCAATCTGTTACTTACTAGCTCTTCCTTTATTCTTTTTAATTAAATTATATTCATCAACACATGCTTTCACTTTTGATGCAGTATGAGGCTGGTAAGTCATTGGAATTCTGGCTTTTTTCCAGATGTGAGCTAAACCATTAGATGTTGCTTTTGCACTGGCTGGAACTGTTTGCTTCAATGCTTTGTGATAGTGGAAAAACGTCCTTAACACATCAATCATCGTTGGAAGGACATTGTTTGGTAGGTTTTTCTCAGGTTGACCAATCAACCATATTGCAGTTCGATTATGTGTCTAAGGAAAATTTGAAGAACTTATCTTTTCACTCATATTCAGCAACAAGCTAAAATTAAATGATACCAAATTAAACTCAACTTGAGAAATTAAATATTAATTTGCAAACATAATTTAAAATATGTGATCAATATTTCAATATGAATGTGATGAAATCATAAGTATTACAAAACTACAAACACTAAAGTAAGTTAAGACACCCAATAATATTTAGCACTAAAGAAAAAGATATTGGCATAACAGCTATAATTATTATTTTATAGGATTAAAATAAATAAGAACCTCAAAATCTTTAAATATTTCAGTTGTTCAACAAAAAATTAAAATTAATGAAAATGTTTTTCAATCAAAAACATCAGATGACAAGATGGCTGCTTGTCACATGACCAAAGAAGTTAGCTCATTAAAGACAATGGTACATCAAATTTATTTAATATTTTATCTAAATTGAACATGGAATAAAATTAGGAAATTATTTAAGGCGTAATGCTATTTTTGTAAAACTAAAAGGCCATTGAGCAACCTCTAAACATTAATTTATTTTAATTATCTTTTGCACAGTAAATTTTAATCCCAATTGGCACAAAATAAACTAGTGTGCATTCAGATCAGAGAAAAATTTTTTTTTCCAGTTGTTATGTGAACACCCCTAATGTATATATATATGTATATATATATTTATATATGTATGTATGTATGTTTGTATGTATGTATGTGTATATATATATGTGTATATATATATATATATATATATATATATATATATATATATATATATATATATATATATATATATATATATATATATATATATATATATATATATATATATATATATATATATATATATATATATATATATACACATATATATATATATATATATGTATGTATGTATGTATATATATATATGTAAATTTTTTTTTTCCAGTTATCTTTGGTTCGTAAAGTTCCAATACCTGTAATAGTGGGTTCTGTTGTAAATGATTCTGATATAAAAAGTAAATTAAAGCAAATAAAGTCTTCTATTGAAACCACTTCTGAACTGCCATCTGTTTCACAACAATTTGAAAAGGATATTGAGGTGGGTTGTGAGTTAACAGAGATTGGGCTTGAATATATAAACATTCCTTCAGCAGAGTTTTTGACTCCCACAATCCCTATTGATACATACACACTAAGTAGTGATGAAGAAGGATGTGATGAGTTTTTTGATGCTGCAGATGAATTTACCAACATAAGTACATTTGAAAATAATCTTTTAAATAATGTTAGTGATTTGGTGAAAAGTTCTGCAGCTAAGCAACTTGTTTCTTCTGCAATTGAAAACAATAGGTATTCATGTGTTTTTATAAATATTACTTTCTAGATTTTTGTTACATAGTTTTTCTTTTTTTGTTATTGCTCTCAAACTAGGCTTTATTTCTATGTTAATTTAAATGTTCTTTTATGGGTGAACCTTTTTTTGAAATTTAAATATATTATAAATAAATATTTATAATATAGCCAATATTTATTTCTTTATATTTAAATAAAATATTAAATAAAAGCATGGATTATATCGATTGATTTGTATATGCATGAAAAATCAATAAAAAGTTGTTTTGATCACATTCTTACTAAATTTTTATTATAATTTTTTTCAGGGTTAAAGAAAAAAAAACAATGGATGAAGAGGATTATTTTTGTCAAGGTCAATTTTGTTTTATTGTTAAAGTTACAGAGAAAATTAATGCATTATAAATGCAGGAGAAAGTTAAGTAAAAACATGTTGGAACAGTTGGGTGACTTTTGAACTTTTTTTGGAATTTGAAATACCACTATATTTAAAATACTACAAAGTTTACAAAAAAAATTTCAGCTCAAAAGTCTAAGAGAAAGAGCTTTATGTAGATTTTTGGTTATATGCAAAATAACACATTTTAACAATCTTTTTAACAATTACAAAAATAATGGTCTATAAAATAAAAACATTTTTATAATATTTCAACATATATTTTTTAAAGATAGGTTAATTTTTTCTGGAAAATATTTGTAGATATTAATTTGTGATGTTGCCTGACTACTAATATAATGTTTTTTTTTGTTGTTCTTCGTTTTGAGATGAGCCGACAAGTTGCTGGATTATTCTGATATTTCTTTCCGCCCCCATCATTTGTGACATTTGTTTTTGATACAGTTTTTTTGACACAATTTTTGATAAATAAAAAAACAGATATTGTAAAATTCAAGATCTTTTAAGTTGCCTTTATCATCAATGGCATATAACCAAACCTTAATCTCACTAACTAAATTCAGTTTGATAAAAACAAAAACTGTTAGCTTAATTTATAAGTTCTATTTCAGCTGAAGGAAAGTTTCTAAAATGACTGATTTAGTTGGCAAATTAAGACATGAATCAGCTAAAACCATGATAGCTGCTTTAGGGACAAGTACCAATAACAAGCCTTTTTTCTTTGCATAATTTGTGAATTATTGAAAGCTCCAAAGTCATTTTAAAAAAATGCTTAGCAAAACTTGACTTCGATAACATCGGTACATGGAAAATTGCGTTCCTAAAACACATCTTATGTTATCTTCTTGTTGCTCATGTAGATAATTAATTACTGGTTATGAAATTTCAAGAACCAAGCGGTATACGAAATCTGCTAACCATGAGCGAGACTAGGTTTTTTCAAACCAAGACGAAATCGAGATGAGAAGTTAGTACTTCTCGTGAGACTGAGAACGAGACGAGAAATTTAACAATTTTTGAACACAAATTTATTAAAATCCAAGTAAAAAAAAAAATGTAAACATGGTTTTGACAAATAGACACAAATGACATTTGTCAAATGTAAACAACTTTTTCAAATATTAATTCAGAATTTTTTTGCCAAACTTTTCCAACAAGACAATGTTTTCTCTGATTAAGATGATTTGTTCTACTTTTTCTGGGTGTAAGTTGTGTCTGGATGATCGGACGACATTTCCACCTGAGCTAAAAACTCTCTCTGATTTAGTTGACCTTGCTAGAATAGCTAAAATTTGTCTAGCTAATGAAGAGAGTTCTGGCAATGTATTTGAATGCAATTTCCACCAATCAAGAATCGAAAAGTCTTTTTTGGCATCAGGGAGATATTCATACTGGCACATTTTGCACAAAATAGGATTCAGTTCAGATGTTGGCTCTTGTGTTTCAAGTCTGACGTTTAACTTGCGCTTCAGTTTTGAATTAGGGGACAAATCTGCTGAAAGGACTCTGGCAACAGGTTGGCACTCAACATTATCCTTAACCTGTGAGGCTAACCATTCTTTTGTTGTTTGAAAGTTTTTGAAGAGCTTCAAGTGAAGTCCTTTTAAAGCAGGATTTAAGTAGTTTGCTGCAGCACTCAATAAGTTTCCAGTGTGACAAAGAGGAAATCTTTTCTCAATGCAGCTTTTCAAGTTTTTTGCATACAAGACACCGTAGCCATTTTTTCCATCCGTCTTAATAAATTGATCAAGTTTGTCATGGATTAAATAAAGAGAATCCGCTACAGTGTTAATTGTTGGAATAGACTCAGCCGACCACGTTTCTGTAGCTTCTTTAAGTGGTGCCAAAATTTCTACTGCTCCCTCGATTGATTTCCACTGTGATGCACTGATGGTCTTAAAAGAAAAAATATCTTCATAAATATGCACATAAGCTGATAATTGCACTCTTTAGATGTAGGACAGAAGCCATGTAATCCAGTTCACTATTCCATCTTGTGTCAACAGATTGGCGTAACTGTCTAAAATTGATTCCTTGAGCGTCTGATTCTGATTCAAGCAACTCAGCTGCAACTGTTGACTGGTGAGTTAAAGAAGCCAAATCTTTGCATGTTTGCAATGCATCATTCCAGCAGTCATTCCAAATGAGTCTCGAACTGCACATTGCAAAATATGATTGTTGCACAAGTATTGGTCAAGGCGCTTTGACAATTTGACTGCAAGTTTCATGTTTCTTGCCTCGTCATTCACGCAGTACATTGGCAAATCAGCAGGCAAATTTAGTTCTTCTAAGAAAGAATCCAGCTTTCCTTCAATTAAGATACCTGTGTGTCTGCCTGGGAACTGTTGGACATGGTGTGTCCAGTGATGTAGTCTCCAATTTTTGTCAATAGCATGAAAAGTCCAAGAGATGTAGCTGTCCTGAGCTCTAGAAGTCCAAAGGTTAGAAGTAAATGCAGCACTTTTTAGATTTGGCGTAATCTCTGTTATTATGCTCTTCATTCCAGCTTGAACTTCTCTTGACCGAATTGAAAGCTTTCTTGAATATGTTGTTCTGTGATGAAGGCTCAGTTTAGGGTTTGCAATGTCAAACAATTTCTTGAAACCTCTTCCTTCGACTGCTGAAAAGGATGCCAGATCAGTGCAAAAGTAATCCAGCATTGCAGAGTCAAACTGTTTTTGAATGGAATTGTCTTTGTCAAATTTGGACTTTGTTTCAAGCATTTCGACCATGGTTTGTTGTTTCTTCTTAGGAGGAGGAAGAAGAGAGTCGTCAGTTTTTTCAGAATACTCAACGTAATCTTGGCTGTGTTTTTTTTTCGAGGTGACGATGAAGTCCGCTTGTGTTTCCATCTTCTATTTCAAAGACTTTTTGCACGCCTTGCATTCAGCACCGTCACTTGTTTTTTGAAAATATCTCCAGATTTTGTTTTTTCTTGGTGACAATTTTGATTGTTGATATGAAGCAAGAATATTTCTTTTCAATATGAACAATGTGTCAAGTTGAATTCCACTGGTAAACTAATGAAATTAAGTCGAAAGTGCACCATTTTATACAAAAAGTTTTTGTGTTTAAAATCTAATTAAAATTTTTTAATTAGGTTTTAAAAAAAAATCTAATTAAAAGTTTAATTTTTTTTGTCAAAAACAAATTAAATTTTTAATTAGATTTATTAAAATCATGGAGTCAAAATATTAATTAATTAAAAAAACAAATTATTAAGCATTTTGTAAATTATAATAATTTTTAATTTGGAAAATAGTATAATATTTAAGTCTTGTTCTACTTCTCGCGAGAATTTTCTATTTCTCGTTTCTCACGAGAAGTCCCATTTCTCACGAGAAACGAGAACAAGACGAGATCTGGCTCATGGTTAAAATCTGCCATAAAATAAACTGGATGACAGGCACTAGGCTGATAAATTTTAAAATCTTTTAACTTATCAGAGTAGTTGTTAAAATAAAAAGTAAGGTATTCTACAAGATGCTTGTAATAATCCCTTGGAAAATTTGTGTTATCCAAAGAAAACTCTATAAAACTCTTTGCTTCAAAATACAAACATGAAGCTCTTAGAGTGGTCAAAAACAACCTCAGACCTTTTTGAATTCATATTGAGATGGAGAACAACTTTTAATGTAGTGGTAATTTTCACACAAAAAAAGTTTTTTTCTATTGTCACCCTAAGGAACAGTCACCTTAAAAGGTTGCAACTTCACTAAATGTAAATTCAAGTCATACAATGAAATTAATGATGATGTGGTGTGATGATGTAATGTGATGGTGATTATGATCATGATGATCATGATAAGTTTAAAGTTTTTTCTTTTTTTAATTATTTTTTAAAGATGATGAATTTGAAGAAGATAAAGACTCTGATGTAGATGAAAAAGGTTAATAGTTTTAATTTTTTATATATTTAAAATGTTTTTGTAAATTATAACAATTATTCTTTAGGTTCCACCAAACAAATAATTCTAACAACGCACACTTATTTTACACCTATATAGATACTAGGTGTTTCTTTACAAGGTTATGTCTGAAAAAAATAAAAGCCCTAGCTTATCTCTCCAGATATGGTTTCATTCTTTATAAAAAATTTATTTAAAATTTTTGAAAATCCTTAAGGTCCATTCTGTGGGTAAAAAGGGTACCTTTGAGAGTGTTTTATACCAGGGCACTTCTATGTGAAAACATTAAATTTTTTTATAAAATGCTGAGTCTCAGATTTTGCTGATTTTTACACCACTCAAAGATTTTATTAAGTTATGAACATCCCCAAAATTTGATAATCTAATTCCAAACAGTTTCAAAGATATAACTATATTCACTTTGTCTTGAACCAACAAAAATCCACCATTTTAAAAATGATTTTGGTCTTTGTTTCTGTTTCATTGTTTATAACAAGTAAAATTTAATAAATGGTGGGAGGGGGTCTTTATAAGCTGTGGGTGGGAAAACTTAACAAACATCAACTTCTGCATATTAAGCACCTAAAAGTAACACCTTATTTTTTTGACAATTTGAATATTTTTTTAAGACAACTTGACCACAGCTTTTTGCATGTTTTTAAATATTAAGTTTTTCAAATATTTGCAGAACAAAATTAAGCTAAACTTAACATAAAAGAATTAAAAAACAATTAACTAATAAGAATAATATATTAAATATTATAATATTTTAATATAATAATATATTAAAATAGGAAAAGTATAAATAAAAAATTAATAAACCAGAATTCTAAAATAATAAAGATAAAACTTAAAGAGATCCCAAAGTGCAAGACAAGTTGTGTTCATATTAAAGATGTTTTAAAAAAAATGTTTGAGCTGAATTTTTTTGACTAAAACAAAATAATTAACTTATACAAAAAAAAAAACTTTTTAGCCTAACTCGATGCTTACTGTCTTCATGTCAGTGTGTGTTTTTAAGTCTAAAACATAAGCCACAATCTACGATTTTAATAACTTATTCAAGCGCATTTAATTCCTAAGAGTTTTAGTATATGACGTCATTGTAGAATTTCGATAAGAAATCTAAAAATTCTTTTTTTCTTCAAATTATGGTATTTTTTATTATTATTATTATTATTATTATTATTATTATTATAGATTACTAAAGAATTTGTTTAGTTACTTATTATTATATAAAGATTTTTTCATCATAAATGACTATAGAATTTCTTTTAAGTTATTTTATTTTCTAAATTTCTCAAAGTTAGCATTAAAAATTTGAATAAAATATTTTAGATATTTCAAGCTTGTCTAATGCTATAAATTAGTTTTGTGTTATATTTATTTATTAAATAATATTGTTATTATTATATTTATTGGTATTAAATGAATATTATTCTTATTAAGATTCTGTTAAAAAAAATTATTTTGCATTATTTAACCTCAAGAAAGTTTAATTAAGAACATTTATTTGCTAAACTTTTCATCAGGTACAAATATTATCGAAATTTATAGAAAAGTCATATGTTTAATGATAACCCCTTATTTAAAAAAATAAATTAAACAAAAACAAATAATATTGATTCAAAAAAAAAAAAAAAATCCTACAATGACGTCATTTTTAATAGTAAAACTCTTTGGAATTTAACACCCTTGAATAAATTATAAATTCTGTAGATGGCGGCTTAAAAACACACACTAACATGGAGACAGTGAGCTTCAAGTAAAACTACCAAGTTAGTTTTTTCTTTGTTTATTTTTATTATTTTGTTTTAGTCAAAAAAGTTCAACCCAAACTTTATCATTAATATGATAAAGTTTGGGCAAACATTATCATTAATATGAACACTAATATGAACAATTTGTTTCAGTACTTCAGGATCCCTTTAACTAAAATAAAACTCAAAGTCTAAAGGGAAGTTATTTTAAATGTTTATAGTTTATGTCTGGAATAAAAAACTTCGAAGTTGATTTTTTCTAATGATTTTATATTATGCGAAACTTGTTTCGCATATTTATTTTATCAAATGTTTATTTAAATTATCAAAGATTTTTACATAAATTATTAAATAAATATAAATTGTTTCGTATTTAAAAATTATTTTTAATGATAAATAACTTGATATTTGAAATAACTTTTAATTAAATATTTTATATGTGGATTTAAAAACATTGTGAATTACAAAAAAAAAATGTGGAGAAAAATGGATAATAAAAATTGAGAAAAATTATAAAAATATGAGTATTTGATTGTTTAAAAGTTAAAATGAAAATTTAGTTTTTTCTTGAAGTTAAAAATAATAAAATAATCGTAGTAAGTCAAATAGTAAAAATTATGTTTTTTAAAATTGAACTTTAAAATTTATTTTCAATTTTATTATAGATGAAGATATGCAATCTCATGGTTCGGTTATCACTCATTTATTATCTCAAGTCAAAATTGGAATGGACCTGACAAAGGTTATATTTTATTTTTTAATAAAAGTTTTTTAAGATTATATATCTACTAGCTGGCCGGGCCCATGATACAGGTCATGGTAGACCTATGCTCCAACTGGTGCTGATACAGATCATGACAGACCTATGCTCCAACTCCAACTGGTTGTCAAAAAGTTTTTCCGTATTTTGTTGACAAAAAGTAAAAATTAAAATGCAAGACCGGAATTTTTTTTTTAATACTTGATAGACTGCCTGCCCCAACCAAACCCTCAGTTGATGTAGCAGCACTCCCTTGCGAGTCAGGCTAAAATATAGTCGATGTGGCAGCACTCCGTTGTGAGTCAGGCTATTAGATAGTCGATGTAGCAACACTACGTGCATGATTTACAGTACAAAAAAATAAAAATAAAAACATTTTATTAAAAAAAATAAAAATAAAAACATTGTTTATATTATTAAAAACATTCAGAATGTTTTAAAAACATTCTGAATGTTTTAAAAACATTCTGAATGTTTTTAAAAGCATTCTGGTCAATTAAATTTGCGGTTTTTTTAAAAAACGAATAATTTGTAATTAAATTAATGGTTTTAACTTTCTTTTCTTTTCTTTTTTTTTCTTTTCTCTACTTTTTCCAAGTCTGTAGTGTCCAGAAGCTCTAAACATGTTTGTTGACTTATGATCTGCTATAAGAAAAAACTTCATAAGATTTAATGACTTGAAACTTATTGTTTTTAAGCCCGGAGTCCTGCAGTCCCGGAGTCCTTGCCGCCATTATATTTAAATACTCCGGGTTCAAAAAATGATTGTTCCTCTAATTTAAACGTCTTAATTTTTTTCCTATTAGTAGTCCATAAACTTATTTATATTTTTATAGCTCCTGGATACCAAAAACTAGGATAAAGTAATCTTTTTGTGACTTTCAAATGCAGAGTCCTTTTTGGGACTCCGCATCCCTGCTTTTTGACAACATGGAAATGTTGGACAAAGGTCAAAAGTAATTAAATTGACGTATTTGTTGACAAAAGAATCACTTTTTTCCTTCCGTACTCCCAAGTTCAACAATTTATAGAACTACATATATATATAAATAAATATATATATATATATATATATATATATATATATATATATATATATATATATATATATATATATATATATATATATAAATATATATATATATAAATATATATATATATATATATATATAACCCCTAACTGGTTGTCAGATAGTTTTTCTGTATTTTGTTGACAAAAAGTAAAAATTAAAATGCAAGACCGGAATTTTTTTTTTGTTACTTCATAGACTGCCTGCCCCACCAAACCCTCAATTGATTTAGCAACACTCCGTTGCGAGTCAGGCTGTTTGTCAGTTGATGTAGCAGCACTTTGTTGCGAGTCAGGCTATAAGATAGTCGATGTAGCAACACTTTGTGCATGATTTACAGTAAAAAATATATATATATCTATATATATATATATATATATATATATATATATATATATATATATATATATATATATATATATATATATATATATATATATATATATATATATATATATATATATGTATACTTTAAGATTATTAAATCTTTGCTCACTACTCATAGTATAAAAGTTTTTCTCGATGGACAGCACTCTTCTTCATATTCTGTAACTTCAGGAGTTCCTCAGGGTTCTATCCTTGGCCTTAAACTCTTTTTAATTTACAATAACTATCTTCCAGAAATTCTCACATCTAAGGTGGAATTGTTTGCTGATGCCAAAACTCTCTGATTGCTTGTAGGGGGCATTTGAGCTGGAAAAGGATCTCACTTCTGCTACAGCATGGAGCTCTCAGTGGTTGGTGTACTTTAACTCAGATAAAACTCAATTTTTTTCAGGTAATCCTTATTGCAATAATCTAGATCATCAATTTGATTGCAAAATTCTGCTAAGTTTACATCTCTTTATCATGTTAGCCACTTTCTTACTCCGGATTCTATTCTTTATCTCTATAAATCTCAAATCCGTCCTTGTATGGAATGCCTCCAACCATTATCACATTGTCGTAATGTTGCTTCTTTTTCTCTTTTCTATAAATACTATAATGGGTACTGCTCTAAAGAGCTAGTGCCATATACTCTTGTGCCATATACTAAAAATCATTCTTTTGTTACTCGTCATTCTATTAAGTCTCATACTTTTACTGTGACTGTTCTAAAGTTCTCCAAAAGTTCTTATTTGTCTAGTTTTTTTCCTCAAACATCAGTTTTTTGGAATTCGCTTCCTTTATCTTGTTTTTCTGATTCATATAATTTGCAATCTTTTAAGTCATCTGTTAATCATTATCTTGCTCTATAAATTTCATTTTTTCTCTACCAGTAACTTCCAACTCTAATAGCGGTTGCTTGCTGCCTTGTAGGAAGTGAAGATGTTTATATATATATATATATATATATATATATATATATATATATATATATATATATATATATATATACAGGGGCTATTCTAGACAGTTTTCGATAGTGTTGACAGTATTTGGGGGCCATTCAAATTAAAATTTGAAAAAAGTGCAGATTTTCCGCTAAAGTTTGCTGGAACAAGGTGGTACCGCCGCCAAATTATTTTCTTAGAATAGGCCCTGATATATATATATATATATCAGGGTGTTAGCTGGCCCAATGGCACTGCATATACTGCGGAATTTTAAATGGGTTTAAAATTCCCGAAATTCAATGATCTTTTTTTTTTAAATATATTTTTTTTTAATAATTTTCAATGACTTGAACTTTCCAAGAACCAAGGAAAGTGATTCGACTTCGATTTCCCATCAAATTAAACTTATATGAGATATTAGTTTGAGTTAAAGTGATTTTTCTTTATTTAATGCTTAAGTATAAACATTTTATATACACCGTTGTATTAATAAAAGTGTGAAAAATATTTCAGTTTGAGTGAAAACAGATACCAATAAAGCAACTCAAGATACCATTCAAAAAAACAATTGTACACTTAAGATACCATTCAAAAAAGTTTATCAACTTTATGACTTTATGATTTTAGATGTAACTTTATTTTTAAGCTTTTAAAAACTAGCAGTCTTACAAATTCTTTAAACTATAAAATATTTGCTTTTTTAACAGGTTATTATTATGATTTATTTTATAACAGTTTTATTATAGCATTATTTTAAGTATAACGATCTGTTCAGATTTAAAACAACAAAAAATTAGGCTGCTACTTATGTTTTTTATGGATGGTTTCTTAAAAAGAAACCTAATCAAGTATACATTATATCAAAATGAAGCGAGTTTTAAATAATTAATCAAGATTTTAATTTTAAGATTTTTATTCAGGAGCAGCACTTACTATAATAATATAATGCAAAACAAAATTTAATAAAATTAAAACACATAAGAAAAAATAAATAAAAAATAAATAAAAAAAATAAATAAAAAAAAATCTGAAAACAAATACTGTAAACTATAATATATATGTCAGGAATTAAGGAGATGCATTTTAGTTTGTTGTTTAAACAATGAGATGCTTTTTAGGTCTTTAATATTTTTATTTTGGAAACGATTCCATATTGATGGACCTCGGTTTGTAATTATTAAAATTATTAAAAGTATTATGTTTACAGCAAAGCTTATTTACTAAACAATATAAAGAAAATATAACAAAATGAACACAAAATATATATTTTTAATAAGTTTCTTTGCAAATTAGTAAAGCATAACAATTACATGATACAATAAATCTAAAATTATGGACACCAACAGGAAGATAAGCCAAGCTTACCTTCCAATTTACCATTTTATATAATTTAAACATCATTAAAAACTGTTAGTAAAATTAAAAACAAATGTTTCTAAACAGAACTTAACCTCTCTAGCAGATCTAAGAAAAACTGTAATGAAGTCATGTTGCTTCAATATCAAAAAGAATATTTTAAATTATGACTCAGCCCATAAAATCTAAATGATTTTAGGTCAGCACTAAATTGGCATACTTATCTGTCAAAAAAATTTTGCTTTTCATTTTTTGCATCTTGTTATAAGAATTTATTGGTTACAAAAGCATTGCTCTGTAGGAGCATAGCTTTTTATTTAGCAAATTTATGAAATAACGTTTTTTTAGTTTTGACAAATAATTTCATAGTTTAGATTGATCATTTTTTAGATTGATCATATAAAGAAAGTTATTAGAAATGCAAATTTAGTCTATCAGCAGTAGGCAAAGATTTTATTAACGTCAAATTATTTTAAAAAATTAGTTGATACAGTTAACTTCCAATTATTCTAACCTCCACCAGGAATAAGAATTTGCTTTTAGAAAATTAATTAAAATAATTTGAAATTAGAAATTGACTTTTTTGTTGGAATTAATAGTAACAGGAGTTTTTTTTCTTAGCTTTACTCAATTATAAGACACCTGTATGAGAATGTAAAACACAGTCTGAAAAGTTACTCTTTTTATGACTGATTTTCAGCATATGAATGCTCTTGTAACTAATTTAGTAGTCTTTATTTTTGTGACAATTTTTTAAAAACTCTGAATACTCTCTGCAGGTTTTACATCAAATTAAAGTAACTTTTCCAAATCATTTGTTTTAAAGCTGCAGGATTTAAACCCCCAAATTTTTCAAAAACTGTTCTATTAGGAATATTATAACTTGTTTAGAGTTTTTTTTGTGTAACACTGTATTTATTTTTGATTTTTAATTGCTTTGATAAAAAAAATTAATTGTTTTAAAAAATTTCAATACGTTTCTTAATTTTTTTTTTTTAAATAATGTGTCTAGTAATCTGTGTTTTTTTAAATGTGTCTCCTTGTGTGTTTGTCAGCACTACTGATGATTTTTTGAAAGGTCTCTAGTGCTTAAAATTTAATTAATTATTTAAATATAAAAATACTTTTTATTAGTGCGTTTTTTGGAAATTAAAAAATATTTTTAATAATAAATATTTGATTTTTGAGAAAAAAAGATTTACTTTTGTTTACTGATTTGACTATCTTTTACTTTCCACACACACACACACACACACACACACACACACACGCACACGCACACACACACACATACAGTATGCAAAAAAAATAATCGTACACTTCAAAAAAAATCATAATTTTAAAGGATCAAAAAAATGAGTTGTCCATTAAAATTAAAAAAAAATTTTTTTAGATATCTTATCAGATATTGTTTTAAGAATTTATTTGTGCATTGGTGAATTAATGCTTTTCAAACCTATTGAATTTTACACAGTTGATCTAATGGTGCATATAATTGGCTACAAAAAAAATAATCGTGCACTTCAAAAATAATGTCAAATTAACTAAATTCCATAGAAATTAGTATCAAGTGGAGCCTCCATCGGGCTTGGTGGCCTCAACTAGATGATTTGGCATTGAGTTGACCAATTTTGGGGTCTTTTCTGTTGTTATATGATCCCATGCGCTTATTATAGCTCCTTTCAAGTCGTCTTTGTGTCTAAATGCTGTCTCCAATTTTTCTGTCCAAAATATTACCACAAATTTCCAATGATTTAGATGGCCATCTCAAAGTTTCGACTTTGAGATGGCCATTCCAAATCATTGATGTTATTTGTATCAAAGAATACATTTTCTTATTGGTATGTTTTGGATCGTTATCCTGCTGGAGTTTAAAATCGTTTCCCATTCTCAATTTTAAGTAGATGGTTGCAAGTTGGCTTTGAGAATTTCACAATACATTGAAGCATTTATTTTGTCATCAATAAATGTAAATTTTCCTACTCCTTTCCAACTCCTACTACCCCAAACGGTTACATTTCCATCTCCATACTTAACATTTCCTTGAAAATAATTCAATTTATAAGCTTTTTTTTTGGCCTCCATCTGATGAGATGAGGTTGTATTTGACTCATCAGACCACAAAAGTTTTTTCCACGATTTTATTATTATTTCCGTGATTTCCATGATTTCTTTGCAATTTCCAATCAACGTTTCCTTTGTTTAAAAGTTAAAAAGGGTTGTTTTTAAACTACTCTACCTTATATCCTTGTTCTCTAATTCGATTTCTGATTGTTTGAGGAGTCACTGCGATGTTGTGATCTTCTAGAATTTTTAAAGCTAATTTATCTGCCAAAACAAATCTATTTTTCTTTACATTAATGATGATACTGTAGAGGACAAAAATGCAAGACCACTAACTGGTGGTCTTGCATTTTTGTCCCCCACAAGCCACAGTTCCAATCAGATTATGATTCTTAACAATTGAGAAAAAGGTATACTTAGACACAAATAACATCAATGTATTGAAATGGCCATCTCAAAATCCGGACTTGAATCCAATAGAAAATTTGTGGTATATTTTGGACAGGAAAATTGTCAACCAAGCATTTAGATGCAAAGACGACTTGAAAGAAGCAATAATGAGCACATGGGCTAATAAAATAACAAAAGAGACCCAAAAATTAGACAACCCAATGCCAAATCGTCTAGCTGAGGCTATCAAGGTTAAAGGAAGCCCCACACTTGATATTAATTTCTATGGAATTTGATCAATTTGACATTATTTTTGAATTGTACAATTATTTTTTTTTGCAGTTTATTATATAGACCAATAGATCAATTGTGTAAAATTCAATATGTTTGAAAAACAATTAATTCACCAATACACAAATAAGTTCTTAAAACAATACTTGATATCTAAAAAAAAAATTATCTATAAAATAAAATTTCAAATTTTAATGGAAAACTCGTTTTTTTTGATACAATCTTTAAAAAAAAATTTTTAAGTTTACAATTATTATTTTTTTTTTTTGCATACTATATATATATATATATATGTATATTTTAAATTTTTTTTTATAGAAGTATTCACGCCGATTATTCGATGTTATGCTTTATATGATTTTTGACTAAATTTAGAGCAATTTTCGTGCATTGGCGCAAATTGATTCTGATGTCAAATCCAGTTAATTTGTTCAATGATATTTTCTTAATATGTTCTTGTACCAAAAAAAGCACTGTGCTTATTAACTTGAGAAATATTTTGTACCTATCTTACGCTGATTACAATGGATAAATACTTTGATTATTGTAAAATGATTTTTTGCTGATCTTTGAGCTTTTTTTCAGTCATGCAACAAACTTTATGATTTTTACCTCATTTTTGGTATCAACTAATGTTTTTTTAAAATACTGTTACTAGAATCTTGGATCAAACAAATCCAAATCCAAAATGGTTTTTTTAAAAGATTGGGTAAAGGAATTTCGATCTTTTGTTGTAAACTAAACGAGATCAAAATGTATCAATGTGAGTCAAAAATATATATACAGTAGCGTGCAAAAGTAACCGGACGAGAGCATAACTTGAGATAACTTTTGAATGAAAAGACCAATTTCTTTCAAATTTTCACTGAAATGTCAAAAAATTGATTACAAGTCTAAAAACAAATGAATTTTAACTAAATTTAAGCAATCTAATCTTAAAAGTTATTTTAATTAAATTATGTGCTTGCAAAAGTATCCGGACAGAAATAAAAAAACTTGAATTGGATTTATTTTTAAACATTTTTAAAATTGAAAATGCTTTATTTTAAAGTAAATTGCTTTAGTACTTCGTCGGGAATTCCTTAGCATTGATTACTGCTTGAGAGTGACAAGGTATTGAGTCTACCAGCTTCATAATCACAATAATTTTGATTTTTCCCCATTCTTGTTTTAGAGTGTTCAATAAATCATGTTTATTTGTTGGTTTTCGACCTGAAATTTATCGATCAATAAGCTTACATAGACATTCAATAGAATTAAGGTCAGGACTTTGCTAAGGCTATTCGATTAATCAAATTTCTTTGGTTTTGAAAAAGTTTTTCACAAGGGTTGAAGTGTGCTTTGGATCATTGTCCTGCTAAAATATCCATCCTCGAGCCCTAAAAAATGTTCCATGCAAAATTTTGTCTTGGTAAATGCTGAAATTAAAGAACTTTATAATGTAAAATGTAGTGTTGACACAATCAAACATCTTTTGAGGTCTGCAAATCTATTTGGAAGATGTCCTACAAAGAAACTTTTTATTTATATAAAGAATTGAAAAGCACGCTTAAGATTTGCTAATGAACATTTGAATTGGGCAAGAAAACAGTGAGTGAAAGTACTTTTTAATAATTTAAGTTTATGTTATTTGGATCTGATAATATTAGATAAGTCCATCGACACAAAGGCCATAAAAACGATCCTAAATACCAGCTACCAAAAGTAAACCACAGAGGTTGAAACGTTATGAACTGGGCTAACTTGAATAGAGAATGTATCGGTCCTATCCATTTGATTGATGGCAAAATGGACAAAAATTTGTACTTTGTACATGTTTTTGTATACTTAAGAATGTTATGCTACCACATGTTAAAAAAAAATAGCCTCAAGGAAGGATGTTTTAGCAGGACAATGACCCAAAGCACACTTCAACCCTTGTGAAAATTTGAAAATAGATTTGCAATAGTGAAAATTTGAAAAACAGATTTGTAATCAATTTTTTGACATTTCAGTGAAAATTTGAAAGAAATTGGACTTTTCTTTCAAAAGGTTATCTCAAGTTATGCTCTTGTCCGGTTACTTTTGCACGCTACTGTACACATTTTTTTGTGGTTATTTTAGATGCTCAAAGAAGACTTAAAATAACCTAAGAGCTCTGCAGTAGAGCCTTTACCTTAAAAGTTTACGCTTTCTTTATCTCGAAAAAAATCCTGGAGTAGGCATCGAACTACAGATCAGCGAAGGATCCAGCATTTTTTGGTGTTTCAGATAGCTAAACAAACATGGTGGAAACTCCAAACAATTGTTTTTAAATGTACTTTTAAGGTTCAGAGTTTGCAGTTAGGTATCGAATCAAAATTCAAATTATTAGAACCATTCAATAACAAGAAAGAAGTCGCCGTAGCTAGCTCCTTGAATCCACTCTTCTTCTTTTTTAATGGTTTTTTACAAGAACTCTTTATTTGAAGTAGTTTCTGAAGCTTCTCCAAGCTCATCACAAGCTCTACATTATCTTGAATATATTTTACTGTAAGCACAGCAAAATTGAATTTTTTATTATGAAATATTTTTTTTAAAACAAGAAATATGTTTCTTGTATTAAGAAAAAAATATCCTACTCTGCAATTTATTTTTAAAAACAACAAATATATTTTTTGTTTTGAGGAATAAATTTCTTAAACTATGGTCAATAGATTTACAATTTTGCTGTGAGTTCTGATGAGTTGTTAGCAACTTTGAAAGACTTTGGTCTTTCAAAAAGTTTTGGAATTCATTCTATCCAAAATGTCTGAGGGAGTCTCATCAATAGGCATTTTTTCAAACTATTACTTAGAATATCAAAAATTAATTCTGGGGAAATATACAATTGAAGACCTAGTGGCTGGTCTTTATTAACAAAAATTGCTTTTAGAAGGATTTCAACTTTGATTCAATCCGTTTTTACATCTTTACGGACCTCCCTTTGTCATTATGTTCATTTTTACTAAATTTCTAGTGATTTTAAGAAAAGTATGTCAGTGGAAAAAAAAATTGGTTTAGAGTTATTTTCTTTGTATTTTATATCTGACTTTAAACCGTTTTGCAAACCATTGCTTTAAATAATTTGTTTTTTTTATGTCATATTCTTCTTAAATAATAAGACTAAAATATCAAAACTTATGAAATTAAGTTTTACTTTAAAAATTGCAGGTCAGAAACCAAAATGTCCAGGAGAGAGAAATGTAGTCAGCTATTCTATTGATCTCTTTGAGTATTTTATTACTCAGAATAAAAACCTTCCTGATTTTAGAGAAATGCAACTTGAATTTTATGAAATTCAAGGAGTGTGAAACAGCTCCATATTTGTTAATTTTCACCTAATTGTCTGATTTTTTTCCACAAGTTCACAATAATTTCTGCACTTCTTAAAAGTCTAAATGAAATAATTTTAAAATTAGAAACTTATTCATTATGTTTTTGCAAAAAAGTATTTTATATTGAAATTGTTTTATCTTTACCTTACTATTTATTAACCTTTTATAGTTTTATGATAAAAAATAGTCTATTCACTGGCTTAACAGTTTTATTTACGGCTATATGAAGCTCTCCGACATGATGGCAGGAGGTTATCAAGAATAATTGTTGGCTAGGAAACTTAGCTAATCTTGTGCAAACCCCTTTTAAATAGCCGGGGATTGAAGTGGGTGAAATGTATGAGATCAAAAGAATCAAACAAATTTCTAATTGCTGTGTATTGGGCCTCAACGCTATTGTGTTTAAAAACCATGTTTTTTAAATTTTATAACGAATTTAGTGCTTTTTTAAAATACCACCAGTTAACAAAAATAATAGTAATAAAAATGTGCACAATCAGTATAGATAAAAAACCTTCTATTATTTGTAATGGCGTTATTATATAGTTAATGATTTGTAAATCTCTATTTGCGTCAATTGTTTGAATTGTTTCAATTGCTCTTAAAAACTCAAAAAATGTAAAAATTTTAAACTTTAAATAAGTAGCGCTAGTATAAATAGTCATTTAAAATAAAAAATAAAAAATTTCATAAAAAAAAACAATACCTTGGAAATATTTTGACACTCCACGTAATAAAATTTGTTCCTGAGAGTTAAAATGGGATTGGCTATTTTATATATATATATATATATATATATATATATATATATATATATATATATATATATATATATATATATATATATATATATATTACATCCATTATTTGACTTAAATTACGTTTTAAATTAAATACTTTAAGTGAAAATTTGCATATTATGTACTGATTTTTGAATTGATTTTTCTTAAGGTCACTCTTCCTACCTTTATACTTGAGCGCAGATCTTTACTAGAGATGTATGCTGATTTTTTCGCACATCCAGATTTGTTCAAAGAGTAAGTATGTTAACTATTTAAGTATATCATTCATAGTATGTTGAAAATATCTTTTATCTGAAATATAGAAATATTGAAAATATCTGAAATATTGAAAATATCTTTTATAGAGTTAAAGAAAAACAATTTATTAGTTTATAAAAAAAATTTTATTCAGAAAAAACATATGCAGTTACATATTTAGAGACAGGTGAAATTCCTGGGGAATTTCACCTGTCTCTAAATATGTAACTGCATTGGAATGGGGAAAATATAATATAAAGCCCAGAATGTATTTTTGGGTAAGAATGATATATGTAGGAGGAACTCATAACCTATAGATGGTAATTTTTTCATAATTACATTATGAAAACTTGCCTAAATCATATGTGTGCTTTAATGTGTGTTGACCACAAATTGCATTATGGTCTAAACCAAATGTGTTTACTACTTGGAGTCGACTAAAGCTAGAAAAATATAGAAATAAATGTTAAGATATTAGTTTAGATATGAACTAAATGCTTAGGTGCAAACAACATTTCACTGATGACATCTATAAAAATATTTTGAGGCTTAAAAACTATTCTTACTCTTATTCTGTTGTATTCAATTTTTCTTACTGCTTATAAATAATAAAGTAAATTTCAAATTATGAAAATTTGCTAAATTAAAATCATATTTCAACAGAAGGAAAACAAAACAAGGAAAACAAAAGAAAGTTATCTTTTAATATATTCTATATTTATATTTGTTTAGTTTTATCTTTCATGGGAAAGATAAATTTAAAAAACTAGAAGAAAAAAAAATTTAATAAAAAATAAACATCTAAATGTATATAAAATTTATAATCCTTTCAAATAGAATATAAACAATACAGTACATAACCCTTCAAGTTTGCAGTGGTTAGAACTAAAAAAACAAAAGTAAAATTTTTTTTAAAAAAAAAGATATCTTCTAAAGCTTTTTAATAAACAAAAAATCCTCATAGCTCGTCTTTAGTGTGAAAGTTTTTAGTGCTATTTTGAATTTATTTGAGAAAGTTTTTCTTTTTTAAGTTTTAAATTATTCTCTAATTAAATTAAAAACTTAATAGTATTACATTAATGACAAAAAAATACAACACTAAGAAGAAATAAAAATACAACACTAAAGGCCGATTTCCACTTTCAGGAATTTTTCTATGGAGCTGAACAGAAAAGAAAATTATCTAATCATGTAACAAAAAAATTTAAGATGCACAATTTTTATGTTACCTGATTGGATAGTTTTCTTTTCTGCTCCTTTCTACTGAAAATTTTTTATAAGTTGAAATCGATGCCTAATGCACAGTGGGACAAAATCAAGTTTTTTGCCAAAATTATTTTCATAGTTTGTTTTTTTTTAAATAGCTATATTTATATATAAAATACATAAATAAAGTAATAAACATGTAATTATATAATATAAAAAAAAATATATTAAAAATATTAAATTTTGGTGAAAAATACGAAATATTTTTAATGGACAAGACAACTTTTATCAGTGTAAACATCAAAAAAAATATTTTTGAATGCATGTATTTGTCATAAAATACCTTTTTTAAATTTATATTTACAGAACTTATATATTATAACAGTAATGAAAGATTTTGTAGGTATTCTTTGTGTACAAAACATCTTTTTTACATGTTCAGTATTTCTCATCAACTGACCATTAACCGAAGACCAATGTTTTGTTATAACATTTTTTATTGCAAAAAGTTGCAAAATATTTATGATGCATGGCTGTTTACATACATTTAGCATGAGATTTACATAAGCAAATGTTTGGAGGATATTGGAGGTTGGTTTGTGTGATACCTAATAGTAAAGGTTAGTAGGAAAAAATATATCAAAAACTGTCTGTTTTTGATGCATAAAAACTTATGATTAAACTTACGTTAAATTGTTTTTAAAAGTCTGAGCGAAAAAAGCATTGTTAATTAAAATAATATATTTTAAAATGAAAGTCAATAAAGTTAATTTAAAGCAATAGTAGTGTAAGAAAGTTGATAAACAAAAAATGCTAAACAGTGTTTTGGAACACATGTCAAATTAGCGTGTAAATAACTGCATAAAATAACGCTTAAATTAATATTAATGTTTTTTTAACTAGATATTTCCTCTAATCAACATTTCTTCTCCATTATGACAAATTTTCACCGGGCAATGCCGACATTGTTTTTTAGGTATTTTGGCACACTCTGTCCCACTGTGTTATGAGAGAAATAAAAAATACAGCACTAAAAATAAAAGTAATAAGTAACTTGTGAAGTTATTTTTATCACTTTTGTTAAAGAGTTGTATATTATTAGTTATATATTATAAAAAGAGTTTTATATTATTAGTATATTAGTGGTATTATTTTTTAGAATTCCTGATATCAAAGACCCAGGTGATCGAATGATTCAAGTTTTAAAATGGTATCTCTCCTCATTTCATGCTGGGCGAAAGGTGCTTTTTTTGTGTACAGTTTAACTTTTAAAAAAGGTTGAATTTCTTTTTGTTTGAAAAAAATTAGCTTTATAAATAATTTTCCTGCATCTCCTAAATATTTTATTGGAAAGAAACTCTATAGCTGAATTTTATTATTATTTTAGGTCAATATATATATATATATATATATATATATATATATATATATATATATATATATATATATATATATATATATATATATATATATATATATATATATATATACATATATATATATATATATAGTTTTTTGTTAATTTTTAATATTAGGGTTCTGTTGCAAAGAAGCCTTATAACACAATTTTAGGTGAAATTTTCCAGTGTTTTTATAAATGCAGAGAAAATCATGTTGCACCAAGTCAGGTACTTATTTTCAACACATTTTTTGTTTAAATTGACAATAGGCACAATATTATTTATTGATTAAAATGTTCTTAAGGATAACTTGGCTTCAAGTGGTCCCATACCCTGGGCAACAAAAGATGACGTTACATTTTTAGCAGAACAAGTATCTCATCATCCTCCAAGTTTGTGTTCTTTTTTTTTTTTTAAAGTAAAAATTTGTATTATTGATTTTTAAAGACCTAAAGTATTTATTATAAACTATATTAATACTAATATTTATTATTTACTAATTTAATTTTTTTTTTGATTTTGTAAATCACCTTCCCAAGGTTGATAAGGCAACTACAGATGAGGAGGTTACTTGTGATTATAACCCTCTCTCAACTCTATAACTCCAAAACACGAACCTTGACGAACAAGGCCGCTGCGCAGAGAAACAAGTTGAGCGCATTACTACTAGAGATGTGGTGGGAATTAAACTCCGAACCTCTCACTTATGAAGCGAGCGATCTAGTACTACACCACTACCACAAATAAATAAATAATAATAAACCTTATGACAATTGTTATGTTTATGATGCAGTTACACTGGAATATGACTAATTGCTCATTTTTAACACAGATGTTGATTTGTTAAGACTAACACTAAAAAAAATTGGAGACATTAGAAATACTTTTTAGTATGCTAGATTATGAAATACAAAAATCTGCCTTTGTAAGTCAGAAAAAAAGGATGTTTCAAAAAACTTTACAATTATTTGAAACCTATTTTTGAATTAATTCCCAATTTTAGATTAAAAATGTTTTTTTTTAACTTTTTTTTTTAACTTTTTTTTATTGGTTAAAAATAAAAACAGAAATGAAAAACAGTTACTCAACTAGTATAAACTTCCTATATAAATATTTTCATATTGCAACCATTTTTTGTTATGATTTTATTGACCCAGTTTTCCATTAAAACATTTAAAACACGTTTGCAAAATTTTTTTCCTAATCTATTTAAGTAATCTTTTTTTTTTTTTAATTAATTTTTTTTTGAGTTTAGATTTATTTTAGTTTTATTTTAACTGTTTATGTTTAAAAATCTTTAGTTTCAGCGTTTTATGCGGAATGCGAGAACAAAAGAATTTGCTTTAATTCCCAAATTTGGACAAAATCAAAATTCCTTGGTCTATCTATCGGAGTTCATATGATGGGAAGTGGTAAAACTCTGAATTAAAATTTTTTTAGAAGTTTCTAATAATGTTTTTCTAATACATATATATTTTAATTTCTATTGTTATTTTTCTTTTTTAAATAAATAGGTTTAAATAACAATAAATTTCAATTTTTTTTTTGTTATTATTATTTATGATATATCTTTGCACAATATAAAACAAAAACAAAAAAAGAGGGAAAAAAATTCAATAATATGTTCAATAAAGACTTTCGGATATTTTGATAAGTGCAAATATATTTTAAAAACATTTATCTTTCCAACATTGCTATATACAATTTGTTTTTTGTGGTTAAGGAAGTGTTTTTGTGAGTGATCATGATGAAGAATATATAATGACATTCCCAAATGCATATGGCAGGTACTATTTTTATTTTATTTTGTTAATCTACATTTGAATTGAATGTTGTTGTTTTTTTTGTATGTTTTGTCTTTGACTAATTTATCACCTGGAAATCTGGAGGGTTTAATACTATAATGAAGTTTTTTAAATCTTTTTTAAAAGCAATTAAAATTTAAAACAAGAAGTACTAACAAAGAAGTGCAATTTATATTTGTTAAAACATATTTTCAAAGAGTTTTTAATTAAGGTATAACCCAAAATCACATTTAATTTTTTTTTGATTATTTATTTATTAGATTTTTTTTTTAATTGCTCAAAATTGAACACAAACTACCAAGAGTAGTTATGTATATAAAGGTTTGTGAAAATATTTTAGATATGCGCTGTTCAAATAAATTTTGCATAAGTTTTAAAATGTAAATTTATTCCAGACAAAATGGGAAAAAAAGAAGAACATTTAAAACAAATTTCCATAGTTAATGTCCATCACGATTAGATAGTTACTATCTAATCGTGATGGACATTACCTATTGAAATTTTTTTACTATTAGTACCTGCCCTAACCCTTACTTAATGTATGTACTGAAACTTCTGCAGATGGCTATGATCAGTATGATCTCATTAATGCAAGGCTAAGTGTGTTTCATGCAAGTTTTATACTGAGTGTGCAGGGTTGTTTGACAAGTATAGATATAATTATATATTTAGGACTTTAGACTTCTAAAGTTATTATTATTTTTTTTTTAATTTGATGATTTGACATTTGTTAAAATTGAATTAGCTAAAATTGAAATGAATTAATTATAAAGGTTTTATCCAAAATCCTATAGGATTCTATAAGACTTCTTAAATAGGATTTACCTATCATACCAAAAACATGATTTTAGATCAATATTAGCTGTACCCTATTTTATATGATTTTAGATCAATATTAACTGTACCCTGGGTGGAGCTTGGTGGTCGTACTGAGATCACATGTGCAAAATCTGGGTATTCTTCACAGATAGAATTACATACTAAGGTTTTGTTTTTTTTATGAATTTTGATAATGCTGCTGATGATGATAATGATGATGATGATTATGATGGCGATGATCATGTTAATGAAGATGATGGTTTTTTTATTATTCAGCCATTTTATGGTGGAAAGCGAAATAGAATTACTGCTGAAGTTTTGTAAGTTTAGTTTTATGTGTTTATAAACTTGTTTATCCTTGCAGCAATAAAATTTTTAGGTAAAAATTTAACATTAAAGTTAAAAAAGCAAAAGAAAAAAAAATCAAAAATGTACTTAAAAGATTTCTTGTTTAAAATAAAGTAGTTTGTTACAAATAATTTGTCAGTGTTGAAATAAAATTGTAAACCTTAAGCAACCAAAACTACATTCAGCTGACTTTTTTTTTTTTTTTTTTGTATTTAAGTGTTAAATTCAATATGTTTTTATGTGTGCACATACTTAATTTAATTTACTTATTGTGTTTAAGGTCAGCACTAATAGCGCCAAAAAAATTTGTTTCATATGTTGATAATGATTTATGTATGTATATAAATTGCGTAAAGATGTCAAAAAAAATATGGTTTTTGCAAAACTTCCATGATGAATAATTTGCATTGTAGTGTAAACATGAAACTAAGGAATGTCAATACAGCAGGTGGTGGGTTTATGTGCAGTTCAATTAAGATAATTGGTGATGGTTTTTGATAAATTTAAAACTTTTGTCTGCTGCTGTTCATTGTTTATTTTATTTTTGTATAATGGGTTTTGAACAATTTCTAAACAATATTGATCAGTAATGGTTTACAACAAAGCCCAAATGAACCTGATGTTTTGAAGAAGGTGTAGAAGATCTTTTTTGGCTCCTTGCTACAGTTTTTAGACTATTGTTAGTTGACTAGGTCAAACTTGTCTTAAATTAAACCATAATTCATCCCCTGTATAATAATTGTTATTTTACATGGCTTAACTGTGTCATTGTCAATTCATCCCCTGTTTTGTTTTTTTACATGGGTTAAAAGTGTCCTTTCAATTTTCATCAAATGATTTGTGTATCCAATTCGATACAAGCTTTTTTTTAAGAGTATTGTGAATAATTTCATTGTTTGTAAAACTGTTACTCAAAATCAAGGCTTCAATTAAATATTGAGAGTTTTCTTTAATAATGGCATGCACTAGTTCAATATTCTTAGCTGTGTATGCAGTTTGAGGCTGCCATGGTGGGTATTTTTGAAGCTCTCTACTGTCTTTAAATAAAGCAGTCTACCTGTACTATATTTTGACACAGAAAACAGATTTATTTATATTTGTTAGTTACAATTTAAAAATTCAATTTCAAACATAAAATTTTAATCAAACTCCAAATGTTTTTATTATTTAAACTATTTATTGTTTAATTGCCAAAACACCTGAATTTAAAATATTAAGAAATGGGCTTCTTTTTGAGCAAAGGAAATAAGAAAGATAGATAAATCATTATTGAATATAGTTTTTTATTATATTTGGATTCCTGAATTTAACATTTCAATTATACTTTATTATTGGGTTTTGAATTGTTTGTTGTTTGTTTGTTTTTGTATTATAGCGCACCAAATCAAAAAAAACCAATTCTATCTGTTAGCGGCGAATGGAATGGAATCATGTATGCAAAGTTTGCTGATGATAAGGTTATTTATAAGTTTTTGAATTTGTTTGGTTTTTTTTTAAATATAAGAAAATATATCAGTAAAAAATAAACTAAAAATATGTCAGTAAAAGGTTGTCAAGTTAAGAGTCAAAAAAGTCCAAAAAATTTCAAATAAAATAAATTAGAAATTAAGTAACTTTTTCAACTGTTTAATCAAATTATTTTTTAGGAAGCTACTCCATTTGTTGATACTCTTAAAATGCCTGTTACTAAAAAGATTGTGAAAAAAATAGACAAACAAGAAGAATTTGAATCAAGAAGGTTTGTTTTCACCTTCAAGCATAAAGTTATAATTTAAATATAAATTATATATACATATATATATATATATATATATATATATATATATATATATATATATATATATATATATATATATATATATATATATATTAAAAAAAACACAATATTTTTCAATCTTGACATGTTTCATAGATTACATACTATATTTTTAAAAGAAAAAATTACATTTAAAGCTCAGAATATAAAATCAAAATTTGAAGAAATTACAGAGAAATATTAACGGACAAATAAAATTGTTACAAATCAGTAAAAGTTATATTACAAATTATGATACCGTAAATAGCATAAAAATAATAAGTAAACCTTTGTTTTTATAAACAAAATAAGTGAAACCTTTTATAAAAATAATACCTTTGTGAGTGAAATAAAAAATGAAACCTTTTATAAAAATAATAAGTGAAACCTTTGCTTTTATAAAAATAATAAGTGAAACCTTTGTTTTATCAAAATGATTACAGAATTTCTACAAGAGAAAAACTGGCCAAAACATGATGGCAGAGCGAGTGAATCAAGTAAGCAGCTACATGAATAGTGTGGGAATATATCAAAGATTCTCTTAACCTTCGCTGATCAAATAGATCTACTTGAGTGCAATGGAAATGAGAAAAACAATGAAATAGCAAAACTCAGAGTAAATTTGGAATCAGCAAAAAAAGAAGTAAATCCTTCAAACATCAGCAGCAATTGGGTTTAAGTAATAAAACAAGATGATGAAAGTGCTAAAAACCAGCTGACCAACTTGCTGTAGCAAATGCAACTATAAGTGAGTTTAATGAAAGAGAAAGAAGAGAAAAAAAATGTAATTATTTATGAAATACCTGAATCCGAAATGGAATTTTTAGCAGATAAAAAAGCAGATGATGGCAAAAAAATCAAAGAGATTTTTAATGTAATTGGCAAAAGCAATATTTCACCAGTTTATGCAAGAAGGTTAAATTCTAAAGACACAAATAAACCCTGTCCAATAATAGTTGAACCAATTAATGTTTTGTTTAGAAATCCACTTCTTCTAGCAGCAAAAAATTTGAGAGAGAAAGAAGGTTACAAATCAACATACATTCAAGTCCAGATTTACTGAAGCACAAAGAAATCTTGATTACGATTTAAGAAAGAAAAGAAACGAAGCAAACAGTACACTTTCTGAAGACTCACCCTTTCGATATGGCATTCGTGGAAATAAGATCTTCAAAATCAAAGCTCAACAGTACTAACTCAACAAAATCATATCAGCCACTATCTCTAAACAGACTAAATGCTTTGAAATGTATTTATTTAATGCAACGCCTTTAGAAAATAAGTTTGAAGAATTTAAGGTATTAGTAGACATGTACCGTCCACAAATCATAGCTGTTAGTGAAACATGGTTTAAAAGCATCTCGGTTGTAAATCTAAATGGCTAAAATCTGTGTAGAAGAGACAGAAATGATGGGCACAGAGGAGGTGGTGTGTGTTTATATATTACTGAAACTATTAAATCATTAGAGCTAAGCGATGCTATTTTTAACTTAAGTAAAATTGAACTAATTTGGGCTACAGTGTATTTTGAAAGCAATAAGTATTTAGTTGGTTGTATCTACAGACCAAACAGTTTTGTTGACATGAACGATTTTGGTTTGGTTTTCAAAAAGATTAAAGACTATGTTGATAGAAAAGGATACAAAGACTTACTAATTACTGGGGATTTTAATTTCCCATCAGTCGTATGGTCAAATGAGTACATCACAAATATTAAAAATGAAAATGGCATCGAACAAAACTTAAGTGAAACTCTTAGCAAAACATTTCTGTATCAGCATGTGTTCCAACTTTTCAAATATATAATTCTGCTACTAACAGTCTTGATCTAATCTTCACAACTCAGCCAGGAAGCATCTGCACTATTGATCCAAGATCTGTCCTTGGTAACATAAATAAAGATCATATGGTCATCTTTTTCGATTTCATCATTAAAAATAGGGTTAATAACTTATTGCACAGCTACTTAAAGTTTAATTACAAAAAAGCTGACACCAATAAAATCTCTGAATTTATTACAATTGTTGATTGGGTAATGCTATTTGAAACTTTATCTGTTCAGGAAATGTACGACAAACTAATTCATTTTTTAAATGTAGCATATAATCAGTTCATTCCAGTGCTTGATGTATCTCGAATAAAAAAACAAATTGCTCCATGGATATAAAAAAAACTTAAAACTTTAATTAAAAAAAAGCAAAATCTTAGATACCTGAACTGTACTTGTAAATGGAAAGAACTTAATATGTGTAAAGAGTATAAACTGACTTGCAAGTTAGATAAAAAAAGAAATTAAAATAGCTTGTCTTGCATATGAAAATGTTTTAGTTAAAAGATCTAAATTGAATTCGAAACTTCTGTATAAATTCCTTAACAGCCAAAAACTAGTTAAAGAATCAATCTGAGCCTTAAAAACAGCTAATGGTGATCTAACTCAAGAACCTAGAGAGATAGCTAATCTACTCAAATATTTCCAAGATGTTTTCATAAACGAAAAAGAAGGGGAACTTCCACATTTCACAGTTGAATTTAATGAAAATCACTCAAAGTTTGTTGATCTAAATCCAAATGATATCAGCTACGAAATGATATTAGATAAATTAAAAAAACCTTAATCAAAATAAAGCATGTGGTAATATGCATCCATTTCTGCTCAAAAACTGTGCTTAAGCATTTGCTATTCCTCTATCATTAATTATTCGGGCATCTTTAACTAATAGTCAGCTTCCAGTTCAATTTAAATCAGCAAATGTAACACCACTATTCAAAAAAGGTAATAAGACTCTTCCCAGCAATTATTGTCCAGTTTAATTGACTTTTCCATATAAAATTATGGAAAGTATAATTAGAGCTAAAATGGAAGAGTACCTGTATAAAAATAATCTATTAGCAAAAGAGCAACATGGTTTCGAAACAAATTATGTACTACTAATCTTTTATAAAACATTGACTACATTTCATCAAGCTTAGATGTTGGTATTCTAGTTAATGTAATTTTGTTAGATTTTGCTAAAGACTTCAACACAGTTCCTCACAGGAGACTGTTAGCCAAACTGAAAGTATACGGCTTTGATGGTCTGCTACTTAAATGGATTGCAGCTTTCTTAGAAAATAGATGACAAAGAGTTGTTCAAGGTGAAATCATTTCTGACTGGTTTAAGATTTTTAGTGGTGTACCACAAGGTTCGGTAATTGCAGCACTTTTATTTATTTTATACATTAACGACCTTCCAAAAAAATTGATTAATGTAACCAAACTATTTGCTCAATTATCTTCAGAGCTATGCGCTACTAATCTTCAAAATGATCTAGATATTGTCTACTAATGGTCTCGAACTTGGCTTCTTCTGTTTAACATATCAAAATGTGTAGCTATGCATTATCGCCATAATAACAAAAACTATTTATATAATTTAAAAAGTATTCAATTAACAGAGTCAGATACAGAAAGAGATCTTGGAGTGCTTTTCAATACAAACCTAACTACACGAAATAACTACACGAAGAATAAAACCTAACTACACTAGTGGAATGGAGACAAAGAGGAGATCTAATACAAATGTATAAAATTATGAATAATAATGACAAATTAGAGAAAGCCATTCGTTTTAAAATCCTTAACAATCATACGAGAGGTCACTGTTTTAAAATGTCCAAGGAAATGACAAAACATAAGCACAGAGAAAACTTTTTTAATCGAGTAGGGAATTTATGGAACTCTCTGCCAGAAGAAGTTGTTAAATCGCCTTCAGTCTACAGCTTTAGAGCAGCAATTGATTGCTGGATGAGCAGCAATCGATAATTTTGGCTTTCAAAGTGTGCCTGATAACACACTGACTCTGCCAGTTACAGTGTTTGCTACTGATATATATATGACATGCATGACGAGTCAACCTTTTTGCAAAAAGATTGCCAACAACAATATATAGCCCGATATGTTGACATCTTGTCACAAAATGCAAAATGTTCATTGAAAAAGCTTCACTGTTCAAAATTTCAGCAAGTTAATGCCACTTGTCACACCTCTAAAATATCAAAGGTTTGGTTTGTAGGCAACAAAATAAAAGTTCTTCCTTGGCCTGGAAATAGTCCGGATCTTAATCCGTTTGAAAATTTGTGGAAATACATCAAATATAATCTTGATAGAACCAAATGTACATCTACAGAATCCTTGAAGGATGAAATCAGACGAGTTTGGTGTCTGGAAGCTAATAAAGATCAGTGTTCAAAGTTGTTTGAAAGAATGCCGAGAAGACATCTGGTGATTAAAAACAAAGGATATATAGAATATATCCTTTTAAAAATTAAAGGATATATAGAAGACTTCATCTGGTGATTAAAAACAAAGGATATCCATGTAAATATTGATAAATATTTACATTGCTTTGTTTAAATGTATTTATTAAAAAGTTTAAATGTTTAAAATGTATTTATTTTCATTTGAATTCAATACATTTGTGTGTGTTTGTTTATTGATCGCTTAATGTGTATGCAATTGAATGCGGTGTAAATTCCTTTAGGTTTTTTATTAAAGCATGTCATATATATATAATCTATCATCAAAGTTCAATATTAGTTTCATACCATTGAAAAAATAATGAAATTATGCAAAATTGTTAAGTGGTTCTAAACTTTTTCGTTACCTGTATAATGTAAGTCAAGCTTTGATGAAAGTGTTACCTTTGTTACCTTAAGTTATCTATTAGATAATGTATTTATAAGACTGATGCCAAAGGTATGTGATAGTAAAAAGTTTTGAATGCTGGGGTTACTTTTTGTTTGTTTTTTTCTTCCCAATATAAGGCAAATTCTTTAATTTAGTTGCCTAATGTTATATTTTTATAAATTTAATATTTTTATAATTTTAAAATTAAAAGGATGTGGTGTGATGTCACAAAATGTTTAAAAATCAATGATATTGACAACGCAACAAATAACAAACTAAGGGTAAACTAATCTTATTTATTTTGTTTGTTGAACTTTTATATTATATATTATATTTATATTGCATTTTTAATTGCTTTTTAGCTCGAAGATAAACAAAGAATGGATGCTCGTGTTCGAAAAGAAACAGATTCTAAATGGATCACAAGGGTAAGCAATTATACTTTTTAAAAAGTAATATGTAATCAATTGAGTTTATTGTATTAGAGTTTTTTTTATTAGAAACTCTTTTTAATGTAGTATTAATTTCGTTAACTACTTTGTTTTATGGTGGGGGCCAGTGCCGGTGCTAGTGGTCACCATAGGACAAAGAGGCCCTTCTTTAATTTGCAAAAGGGCTCCTAAATTTCCAAATAAATCCCCTAAAATTGCTGGCCTCTCTTATTGGGGGGTGTGGAGGAGCCTTGCCACGGCTCTGGTGGGGGCATATGTGTAAAAAATATTTCTAAAAAATACTACTGAGATTAGTAATATCTTTATGGATATTACTAATCTGCAGAAAGTATTGCTGTTTTTTTGTTGCTCAATTTAAGGTACAGTTAAAATTCATAATTTGATTTAAAATTTGATTTAAAGCATTTAATGCTAAGCATAAGATTTTTTGAACTTTGGCGTAAGCGTACGATTTCTGAAACATTGGCCTAAATGTAAGATGTTAATGTAAGAATTATAAAATCTAATTGAATAATGGAATTAAAAATAACAATGAATAACTATTAAACTGACGACTATTATTTAAAAAACCAAAGTTAAGCAAATAAACAACCAGAGTTAAGCAAATATAAAAACATCAAGGAAGATGCATGGTTGTCTGATATTGTTTTTAATTGAAAGAATTTTAAAAGGATTTAATTTTTAGTATTAATATTTTAGTACAAGTCTAACAAGGTCATTATTAACAAATGATAAGACAGTAGAATTTTAGCTACAACATTGTATAACACTTGTGAACAGTTTTAACAACAGTGAGGCTTACAACACTTATTTATTTTTGGTTGCAATCAATACTAATAATGTTAAAGGTTAACCATAATTGTTTATGTAAGTCATATCAATAATATGACTTACATAAACGATTATGGCAATAATGTCTAAAGGTCAATAATGTTATATCAATAAAGGACTGTCTCAGTTGCTAGAACTTAATAATAATGATAAAAGAGAGGATTGTTATGATTTTTGATTCAAAGAAATTGTCAAACCTTAGACAGGAATAATTTATGTAAAAAAAATACCATTATCTGGCAATTTGGAGAATAAACTTATTTAATAAACTTATAAACTTATTTTACTGTTTCCATGTTACAAATCTGTTACCCCATATTTCTCATCACCTAAATAATCAATTAATCGCATTAAGACCTTTGTTTGTAATTTGTTTACAAAAACTTGCAGGTGTACATTGTTTTTGAAGTTGTTTAGCTGAGATAATTTTTTTTGACCTGTAATTGTTTGGGAAAAATAATAAATTGGATTTAAAAGACTTTCTTGGAAGCATTATTTTCCATCTAAACATTTAATGTTTTATACTATCACATTTAAAGTTTTCATCATATTCAGACCTCATTTGATAAATAAGTATTCTACTATAGATAAAAAATGGAATAAAGTTTAAGTTGTTTTTTATATATTAAAATGTATTTTTGATATTTTGGCTTCTTTTGCTGCTATTAAATCATCTTCTAGTTATAATGACATATTTTTTTAATGCAGCTGATAAGAATTTTACAACGTCGTCTTCCTAAACCGGGCGTTATCATCCTTATTAATAGAGTATTAAAAGCATAGACACACACACAAAGGATTAATGAGGCTAAAATGTCAGTAATTTGTTTGTTTTTTTTTTTGTTTTTTTTTTTTTTTGATTCAGCTCTATCTTTCAATCCATAACCATTTCTGCTGAGACTTTAGTAGAGACTTAGATTGATAAAACCAGGAAGGCTTTTAAAGGAGCTTTCCTCTAATAATATTTGCTAAAAAAAAATGATACAGCTAATTGTTATAACTTTATAACTTATCGATTACTCTATTCCAAAGAAATCATAAATTAAAACTAATGGCTATTGGTGCAACAACTTACTTGTACATGCAATTAACATCAGAACAATAACATAGTATGAAGCCTCAAATTTGGTAAATAATTAAACAAATTGAAACCATTGAAATTAATGAAAAATTAAACATTCCCGTTGCCATATGCCCCATCTCATCTCATTTGCCCCTACACATTAAAAGTATATATTGTCTTTAAAGTTTAAGTAAAAACGAAAACCTATGGATAAATAAATATGCAAGAAATTGTGAAACATTAATAAATAAGAAATGCACAATAGAATGCTGTGAAAACCAAACAATGCAATTATAACACGTAAAAAAGTACGCTACAGCCGTAATCGTGCTTAAAGCAGACTCTTAATCAAAGAGTTGCAGTTTACAAAATCCGCTCTCAACACGTCTATGTTTAAGGTGAGAGTAGAAACGGAATTAAATATTTTTTTTTAGGTGGTACTCATAATAATAACTTTCATAAAATCAAAATAAAAAAGTTATATACATTAAAATGAGTACAGTATTGTTTTATACATTAAAGTTATATACATTAAAATGAGTACAGTACTGTTTTACAGCTAGACATAGCTTCCTGCAATTTTAAACTGCTTTTTGGAAACATCTTATTTTAACCAAATTTATTAGTTCCGCTGGCTGTTAAATATTACCGACTTCAACTACCGACTACGAAATCAAAGCGCCAACTGCAACCGCAATGTCTGAGCACAAATATTGGTAATGCGCGTATGTGAAGATCAGATTAAATCCCTACTCGCGTTTTAAAGTTCTAGGCCGAACGTGAAAGTTTTAGCGTTTTTATTGAAAACGTTAAATTTTTTCACAAAAATTGAGTTTTTTTTTTTTTTTTGTGGTTAATTTCATATCGTTATATCGGCTATTAGTTTTTATTTTAAGCCTGAATTACTAACTTTATGATATATTTATACAAAATAAATATTAAAAAAAGGCTTTAATAATTATATATACATGCGTTGATATATATATATATATATATATATATATATATATATGGCCCTACTTTGTTAACAAAAAATTCATGATATGATTTGAAAATCATACACAATTGCGGTATTGGTCTTGAAAATCACGGTATTATATCTTGATACTTGCAGGGGTAAGCGAAACGTTTTGAAAAAATTCAAGTCTTGAAATAGTGATACCATTGTAACATGTTATTTTCACGGGAACATTATAAATATAGATCAGTCGTAAATATCTTTTGATAAAAAACAAAATTTAATTTTGGCTTCATCCCCTAATTTGTCGTCTAAATTGAATTTTTGATAACTGTGATGTGTCGTCTAAATTGAATCTTTGATAACTGTGATAAAGCAAAGTTAAGTTATTACATTTATTAACATCGTAAAGTAATAGCTCTACATTGCTTATTATCTTATCAGAATGAAAAATAAATAAGTCATTACAAACCTCGGATAACTATTTACTTAAAAATTATTTTAAACTTTGCTTTTTTGTTGTGATGTCAAAATTATAGACATTTATATACAAAATAATAATACAGAACTATACAAAAACTTTTCATTCCGTGACGTTTTCATAGTAATTTTCGTAACGATATTTTACTAAGAACGGCTACGAGGACGACAACTTAAAAGGTTATAAATTTAACGTTCTCGTTGCAGTTGGCGTTTTGATTTTGTAAAGTCGCTATTTTCTTGATTACGACGCATAATCAACCGTTTGAGCAATTTTTAATGTGTCTCACTGGGTTGCTACATTTATTTTGGTTTAATTATTAATTAAATTATGTCGAGCTTCGTATACAGTTAGAAAAATGTAGATAAAATAGCTCTCTCGTATATAATAAGCCGTTTGGGCAGTTTTTAATAACATGAAAGTTGTTAAACTGAAACTAGTATTGAGGCCAACATTTTAATCAAATTTTATTTATAACTTTGATTCTGGGTATACATTTAATTGAACGAAAAAAAAAACCGACAACACTTTTTGTGAACTTACTTAGTAGTACTCTCATCTGTATACTGATTATTGATCATAGTTATAAATTGTATTGTGATCAACATACATTAAACTTTAAAAGCGTGTTGCTTTTTTTTCCAGGTATTTGATGAATGGGAAGAAGGAGAAGAGCGAAAATGGTTTTACAAATGGCCTTTATATAAAAGACATGGTTTACCGAAGCCTGGTTGCACATGATTATTTCAGATATGGTTAGAAAAACTGTATTTTGGATTTATTAATCGATTTTACAGCTGAAGTTGTCACTATGAAATATTTAGCCTAAATTTAAAAAATTGCATAAAGTTTCTAAAACAAATAGTTTTTAATATTGCAATAATTTTGTCATAAAATTATGTAGAATATTGTTATCCGAAGTTAAATCTTCTCGAATTTTTGTAAATTTTACATATGCTGTTGAGTTTACAAAAATTTGTCAAAGAAAAAACTAATATCTTATAATTTGTTATATATAAAATATTGTATTGTATTGTTAGCAGTTGTAAAGTTAACCAGTCAAGTTTATATATATCGATTTATATACAATGTGTCTGGTTTTTTATTTTGTTATTTATAAAAAAAGTTTTATAAGAATTTTTACACTTTTATGAAAACTTGGCATTTTATTTTTCATAAAAATTAAATTTAATTAAAACTCCAAACCAGTTTTTAAGACATTTGTTGCAAAGCAATTTTTTGTTTTTCTTTGTTAATTCTTGTTATTTGTTTTTCTTATTATTATTGTTGTTATTATTATTATTATTATTATTATTATTATTATTATTATTATTATTAATTGGCTTATAAACACCTTTTTAGTGATATAGCATGTTGGTAGCGAGATTGAAACTTACAGAGTTGCCACTCAATCAGATAAAATTAAAAAAAGATCCAAGTATTTTTTAAATCTTCAAAATTTAATAAATTATGTTTGTAAGCTATGCTTTTTTCGCGGAGTGTAATCTTTTGAATAAGTTTTTATCTTTTTGATGATTGGTTTTTTTTTAAAGTTTTTTATTAACATAATCAGATATTGTAATAATTACGAGTGAAATAATTGTTAATTAGTTACCCTTAGATAACTTACGTTAAACGTGTTCTTAATAATTTAATTTAATTACTTATTATATATAATTAAATTCAAATTACTATTTGTTTAAATTACTATATGTTTATTAAATATTATTATATATAATTAAATTCAAGTCACTTTTTGTTTAGCTTCGTATATTAATACAAGCTTTGATCAAGTTGAGGTTTTCACAATTGATGTTTATCTCAATTGTGTTGTCAATCTATGAATAACAATATAATTTTTATGAATGGACTTGCTACCAAGATACGTATTAAGTTTAGATTTTGATAAGTTAAAGGTGGCTTTTTCTTAAAATTTATATAAATAAAATTCTAAGAATTATTTTTTAGAAATGCTCTAGGATAAAAAATATAAAGTAGTAATCCTGCAATGGATTGCATGAATTATTGAGTGGCAATCCTGCATGCAACATAACTTTAATTTTATATTACAAAAACTATTTTATTTATTATATAAAATAAATTTTGCGATAATCTATTTATATGATATATAAAATATATAAAAATTTTAAAGAGTTGCTTAATATCGTTATTAAAAATTGCTAAACTTAAAATTTGAAAAATAACGGTATTAACATTTTTTACGATATTTAACGACTTAAAAACGCTACAGTAACTAAAAAAATGTAATGTTAATAAAAAAATTACTATTATTTCGACCAATGAAAATAATTTTTGGATGTTCCGCTTAAAAAATTTTTGTTTTAAGTTTGTATATTTATGGTATTTTTATTTTAAAAGAATATATTTGTAAAACAATTCAAGTTATAAATTTTGAAAAAAACATGTATAAGTTAACGCATACTTAATAAATTTTAATGTTTCTTAATAGTCAATTTGTGTTTTAGTTTTCTAGTCAATTCAGTCCTCCTTCAATATTTTAAAATGAATTTTTTTGCGCTGCAGTGCACAGAGGGTAAGCACAGTGGGTCAGAGGTAAGCAAAACCCCTCAAAACCAACTTCTATATTAGAGTTGTTGTTTTTTTATAAATATAATCTAGAGACCCCCAGTACCTAAAACTGATATAATTTTTTCCCTGAATAGATTTTTGAGCCCAGTATATTAATTTTACCACGAAAATGGCAATATTTTTTCGTTTCAAATATTGGTAAAAGCAAAAAAATCATATAAAAAGAAATGGCCCAAGTGAGACAATTTCAATTTCTTAACGGCATATATTTCCAACGAAATCATATATTGAAATAAGAAGAAGAAATTTGAAAATTTGTTTTTTATAATTGCTTCTTTTCAATTAAAACCCCTTAAAATGCGCAATTTTTTTTTAACACTTTTTTTAACACTTACCTTTGCACACAGAAAAACACTAGGCCGCACATGTGATCAACTTTAAATTACACTCTCATATATAGAAAAAAATTTACAACCAAATATTCTGAGCGCAGTAGGCGCAAGGCTTTTTATTATAAATAATCCCATCGTAGATTTTGCTTTGAAAAACTGAAAAAGACGTATAACGAATGGTTTTAGATTTTTAATCATTTAAATCTTGTAAAACTTTTTTGAATAGCACTTTTAATGTTATTGTGGAAAAGTGATGGAACATTTTATGACAACTATGTGGTGTTAGTATAAAAGCTTTTTATTTTCAACTATTTTTGTTATGTTTAACCGTTTTTTAATGTATGTTTTTGTGGATTGTTATGTTGTATTATGTTAATTTTACGGGATCATGTGTTAAAAGAGGACTAATGGAAGAGAAGAGTTGTTAATTGTATTTATGCATGCAAAAAGTTTTTATTTATGCAAAAAAATGTCGTCTAAATAACTAAAATGCAGTTTTCACTAGAAAATTGTATTTTAAATGGGTCAAATTTGTTTTGTTCATTTAACGCCCAAAAAATGGAAAAACAGTATATTATTTGTAAAAAGTAGTCATTTCATACACTTGAATATTACATTTTTACACTAAAACAATAAAGAGCACTGCTCAAGGAAATTCCAGGCAAGTAATGATCAATGAAAATGCTTTGCAGCTACGATACTAAGGTTTACAGAATGGTTATGAGTGAAAGAAAAGTAAGACTCCAATCAACCTGAGGAGGCCAAGGAGCTCGTGACATACTAATGTATGATGTAAGTATATATATATGAAAAAAGAAAATATCTTTATATTATCATGCATAAAATTGTATACTTAAAAGAGTGCTCAATAGATAAACTAGAGCTATATAGTATATATGTTACTGTTACCCGCAGTACCAGGAATTAGCTAAATGCTAATGTTTATAAAACAATTTAATATTGCAACTCTGAGAAATTTGCTATTGTAATATATTTCATGTTATATACATTTTTATATCAATTTTAATTTTAATATTTTTGATATATAAATAATGCACACTATCACATAAACAAATATTTTAAACAACATTAAACGTATAACTATTTTACAACTATTAGTTAACTAAAAACAAATTAATAATATTATTAACCTAACTACAAATTGATTTCCGTCCCGTAACGGTCCAAAATACAAATATAAACCGTAACGTCGACTAAATAAATCGTAGCAAAATTAAACTTTTACTACTTGCCTGATGATTGTAGTAACACATAAAACTCAGAGTTGCAATATTAAATTGTATTACAAACATTAGCATTTAGCTAATTCCTGGTACTGCGGGTAACAGTAACATATATACTATATATGTAAGTGTATATGTACATGTGTGTATATGTATATATATATATATATATATATATATATATATATATATATATATATAT
This sequence comes from Hydra vulgaris, assembly GCF_038396675.1. NCBI lineage: Eukaryota > Metazoa > Cnidaria > Hydrozoa > Anthoathecata > Hydridae > Hydra > Hydra vulgaris. The sequence continues at coordinate 28,639,933 of NC_088926.1, forward strand.
ATATATATATATATATATATATATATATATATAATTGTGTTTATAAAGTTTGATTTTATTAAAAGTTTTATGTTTATACTCACAATATCAAAGAAATTAAGTACATAAAATAAATAAAATACCATCCTGACAAACCATGATCACTCCTGGAGATCAAATATGCCCAGATTTAAATTCTCCGACCTCAAATAACTATGTTTAAACATACAATATGTCCCATCTAATTGAAAAACCATTGGGATGTTCCAGTACCACCTTGACTACCCCTAAAATGACCACTTGTATGGTCATGACCACTCCAAATTTAAAATGGAGCCCAAAAATATCTATAAAGCCTAAATATGTTTATATTTAACCCATAAATAGTTTTGCCATTTTTAGACGATTTTAGCCCACTGTACAGTGTATCAAGGAAGTTTTATTAAAATAAAAGTTCAACTATTCTATTTAAATCTTTCTAATGTCGCAAAAATAAAAGAAAGCCAAAACAGCTCACTTTGCCTCAGAGACATGATAAAGTGGCGAAAACTTCCAATCTTAAAATATAACTTTTGTTTTTTTAAAACATTTTTTTCAGACATATATAAGTATTATTAGAATAGTAATTTTATCGAATTACGAGTTACGAGAAACTCATCCAGTCAAATGATTACCTTTATTACAAGAAAGTAAAAATAAACTTTTAGTGTCTTGTCGCTCTTACGTTTGGGGTAGGTTCGGCAAACATTTTCGGCATTTCTGTTACCTGACATTTGCAATTTTCTTGGCACCATGGTTTTTTGTGAAACATTCTTATTTGATATAAAATGAAAATTTTCAAGTCTTGAATTAACACAGTACCTGAAAGTACCAATAAAAAAATCAATTTAGATTAAAAAATTGATATTTTGTCGGATTGCCTGTTCATAAATATACCAACAGCTAATAAGTTACACGAATGGAATTTAGCGAGCAATTATAATGTATAAATAACAAAAACATTTTTGTCCATTAAAAACTCTTTTTAAATTTTATTTGAAAAGTTTAAATAATTTAAACTTTCTTTTCGGTATCTATTCTAAGATACCGAAAAGAAAGTACTATGAAATTTACTGAAAATTGTATGTAGTAACTGCAAAAATTGTATCAGGGAAGAAACAAGTGAACACTAAATAAGTAAGAGAGAACTTTTTTAGAAAAGTTGAAATATTAAACTGTCTTATTACATTATAAGTCTTGTTATATATATATATATATATATATATATATATATATATATATATATATATATATATATATATATATATATATATATATATATATATATATATATATATATATATATATATATATATATATATATATATATATATATATATAAATATATATATATATATTTATATATATTACACAAGGAAAGAGACATTGTTGGTCTAGAGCAAGCGCAGCATAAAACCACTAAAACAATCACGGAAATAAAGCACTTGCCATATGAAGAAAGACTCCGTCATAGGGTAACCTGGGGCAAAGCGAGACACTTTCTGGGAGAATGTTCATAACTTGAGAGGAATCACGTTTCACAACAAGAAAGTTTGCAGCTCACTAGCACATTATGTGTCTAATAATCTCTTAAATATTTGTGGTGATAGGTTGTTGCATGATACATAATTAAATTCAAAATGGCAACAACTACCCTGTCTCACTTTCCCCAAAACCTTGGGCAAAGTGAGACAGATTTCATTTGAAGAAAAACTAAGTAAAAATATAATTTTCAATAAAATTAAAGCAGACTTGATAAATTTGATCTGATTAAATATAAGAATGCAAATAAAAACACAAAGGTATTATTTTATAATGTAATTTTTCCTTCAAAAAACATGATAGGAATTAAAAAAATAATATCAATAAAAAAAATGCATATGCTAAGTTTCATGTTAGTCGAAAAATTTGAATAAAATCTATTCACATAAAAAGCAAACATCGTTTAATGTGCAGTCTTTACGTACCCAAACAGTACATACACAAGCTATCCAGTCAATATGGGTACCATTGCACCATTTCCCTTGACAAACTGGACAAAACCATTCCTCTTCATTGTTTACATCTTTTTCAATCAAGCATTTCTTTACTTTTCTTTTTTTTTTTGTTCTTTTTTAAATATTTTTTTGTTTAATTTATTGTCATTGTTCTTTTCCAGTAGTTTCTTTTTCTTATTGCTCTTTTTTTTATTTTTCCTATTGTTTTTTTCTCGTTGTTCAAGTAAAATATTTTTCCTATTTGGAGAACTAGTTATAATCTGAGATTTTCCAGCTAATTTTCTTTTTGGAGGATGAAGTTTTGGAATTTGAAGTATGTCTTCAAAAGAACTTGATGAAGTAACAGTGGTCTCTGAAAAGCTTTCAATTGGCTTTAATTTATCATGACTCATTAATTCTAATGTAGTCAACTCTGGCTGCTGTAAAATTTCACTTTCTTTTTTGTTATCGCATTCAAAGTGAATTTCATGAGGTATGGATAACCTGATTTTATTATTATCACTCAAAGATGCTCTTGGATATTCATTTTCTAACAAATGCCAATTAAATGGGACAATTCCAGTTGCTCTAAAACTTGAAGTAGCATTTTCCATATTAGCAGCTCTTAAATATGCTTCATTAAAAAATTTGCCAAGAGTTTCTGTTTGAATTCGTCTTCCTTAATAGTTTGGCATCTATCTCATACATGCTTGATTAAAAAAGGTTTTCAAAGGCTGAAAAAATCCACAGTCCAATGGTTGAAGTTTATGAGTTGTGTGGTGGTAGCGATAACAAAAACAATCCATTGTGACGAGCATAGTCTATAAGTTTTAAGTTTTTGGTATGAGAATGATGATTGTCAAATATAAAAAAAACTTTGTTGATCAAGGTGCATCGTACATGTTTAACAAAATGTTGTATATATTCAAGAAATAAATCAGTATTAATCCAGCCATTTTTTGAGCATCCTTGAATAGTTTCAACTGGAGCATTACTGCAAGTAATAGTTTCTTTTTTTTGTGCTTAAATATCAACATGGATGGTACATAATGACCAACAGAATTACATGGACATAAAATTGTTGCTGTGACTCCTTTTCCCCCACTTGTCACTGATGAAACACACCGGTTTCCTGAAGATGAGATAACTTTTAATGGCTTATGGACACATGACAACCCAGACTCATCACAATTAAAAATTTGGTGTGGCTTAAAGTGATATTTATCTAACAAATTATCTAAATTACTAAAATAGATTTTAATATCATCTTCGTTCAAACCAAATACTCTGTTTATGATAATTGCTTCTGGTTTCCTTAGTGATAAATTAGGATGGCGTTTTAAAAAGCCTCGCACAAAGTCTTCTCCTGCTAATTTACTATCTTTGTTAAAAGGATTTGGAATTAAATTTTTTTTTGCAGAACTCAAATACTATAAATCTAATATCATCGAGAGACCATAAAATGAATTGTCCATATCTTTAATATACTTATTTAGATCTTGTTCTTGGTTAACAGAAAGCACTTATCTAAATCTTCCAAGTAAATTAGTATCTAAACTACTTTCAAGTGAAGCCTTTTTAACACGCCGATGTAGTGAATCTTTTGGCACACTAAAGGTTTTACAAGCTTTTCTTAAAGACATCTGCTTCAACTTTACTGCTGTAATAGCATTTTTCATGTCATCGTCGTTCCAGTTAGCTTGATTAGTTTTTCTCTTGTAGTTTCTCATTTAAAAATTATTGGTCACTAAATGACAACAAAGTTATGTTATTCTTTTAAAGTTTCTAATAAAATTATGTTTTACTTTTACATAAAATTCTTTTATAAAATGATGATAGATTATAAACTTGCTATCCTAAACATTTACTTTGACGATATCTTTCAGCAACTAGCGTTGTCGCACTTTTCCCGTAAATGTGAAGTTATATATTTCTTAAATATCTTTGAAACAAAATAATCTGACATGGCAGCTGAAAGATAGCAAATGAATGATTACAAACTCAATATTATGTTTGTTCTGTGGTAAAAAATGTGTACGTGTAGTGTACGTCTAGAGTACGTGGATTTTTTCCGTAAAAGAAAAAAAAATTAATTTTGATTTTTCAATCACATTGACGCAACTTGTAAGCTTATAACCCATTTTTCTTTGTCATATTATATGAAAAAGCTGATGGAAACTACTTTAAAACATAAGAAAAACAAAATTACTGAATCATTTCTAAAAAATTCTGTACAAAGGTAGAAAACCTAAATGTCTCACTTTGCCCCGGTGTCTCGTTTTGCCCCAGGTTACCCTATTATCTTAACTACACTTAAAGAAAGGAGAGTTCGAGATGATTTGATTCGACAATTTAGAATTTCAAAAGGTATTGATCAAATCATTTTTGAGAACCCTCAAGTCTACTCTCGAGTCCTTAATACAAGAGGGGTTGGGAATAAACGGGGATTGGGGGGTTTGGTGGTAATTTTAGTCAAGATCTAATAAAAATAATGTTGTTTTTATAGTTTTGAGATACTAATTTTTTGTCGTTCACAATTAAAAATTAATAAACGGGGCTGGGGTCTTAAGATAAGTTTAGGATGAGTGAGAATGTTTCCAAAAATTAATAAGCGCCCCTCTCCCACCCTCCTCCCATGTATTAATGACTCGAGAATACGCACCATCAATATATATATATATATATATATATATATATATATATATATATATATATATATATATATATATATATATATATATATATATAAAGTTAAAAATTGACCTACCCTAATATATATATATATATATATATATATATATATATATATATATATATATATATATATATATATATATATATATATATATATATATATATATATATATATATTAGGGTAGGTCAATTTTTCGCTTTGTTTTTTAAATCGTAACGGCTATAAATTTAAATCGTGAGGTAAATAAATAAAAAATAAAATGAATAAAGATTTATTAGAACAAGTTTAAAAATTACATATTCTAAAGGACATACAGGTCCAATAAATGGACACTGACAATATGCCCCAAAATAAGAAAACAAAGTACATATGGAACAAATGACCACGGGTATATTTATTATTGGTAATTTCGAAAAACAAATTTTTATCAATGCAAACCAAATTATGCATAATTTTGAAACATATAACTAAATCATGTTTTAAACGTCTGAGCTCCAGAGAATCCAAACCAAGCAGCTGTAAACGGCTAGAATAGCTTAAACAACTAAGATTGGCAATTTTTTTTGTGAATCGTTTTTGAATATTATTAATAGATTTTATTAACATAGTTTGGTGTGGCAACCTAACTGGAGAGCAATATTCAAGAATTGGTCTTATATAAGTGATAAATGCACGTACTAATATAATATGATTGCGAGTTTTAAAGTATTTTAAGATTAGGTATGCTTTAGTATTTGCTACATGAATGACTCTGGCAATATGTTTTTTGTAGTTTTGGTGGGAGTCCATAGTTACTCCAAGATCTTTTGGGTTAGATGACCAATCTAGAAACAATCACCTAACATGTAATTAAAACCAATACTATGCAATGGAGAAAGTGCTAATCTGTGTGCAAAATGTTTCTTGCTGGCAAGTGGCAATTGCCAAGTATCCGACCAAATAATTATCCTATCAAGAGCAATAGTTAAATCGTGACTATGATTCATATCGCGAAACGAACTGTATAACTTTACATCATCAGCAAAAAGTTTTATTGTACAATCGAGATTGTGTACGTCAGATGATAAATAAATTTATAAATAATAAGAACAAAGTTGGTCCTAGTACACTACCCTGAGGTACGCCACTAACAATTCGAATCGGATCTAACAAATCATTACCAATCTTTACTTGTTGAGATCTGTCTGTGAGAAATACAGAAATCCACTTTAAAAGATTACCACGAATATTGTATAATGAAAGTTTAAATATTAGTTTTTAATGTGATACGGAATCAAACGCCTTTCGGAAGTCAATATACATAATATCTGTAATCTGATGATTGTCAAGTGCGATACTCCAAAATATATGAAAGAGGAAAACATAAAACATGAGCTAACTTTAAGAATTGCATTAGGTAAACCATCAGGACCGAACGAGGTACAAGGATTAATTCCCATTAGGGTTTAATACACTGACACTGGTGGTGTTTATTAAGGATATTCATTTTATTATTAACATACTTATAAAACTTGCTAATATTATTTCCCTCTACTAGGTTTAATTCAATTTTCGATTGGTAATTAGATAAAATTAGTTTGCAATTCCTGGCGAACTGTTTGTAAGCTGATTTGTTATAAATTGTTTTACTATTTGTCCATCTTTTCCATAATAATACTTTGCGGCTTAAGATTTTTTTAATGTATTTTGGATAGCGATTACTCGTTTTGTTATAATACTTTTTCCTAATAGGTACAAGTTCATTAATACCAGTAACAAAAAGCCTTAGAAAAATGCTCCAGTAATCCTCAATTGTACAGGCACAAGAAAACTCGAAATACCAATTTATTTTTGATAAATATAACTCAAGACTCTTAAAATCAGCATTAGAAAAGTCGTAGAAAGATTCTGGTTTATTTTCACACTGGTTGAAATCGTTCGTATTTATAGAAAATTGGACTGTGTTATGATCGCTAGTGCTAAAAGGACACTCAACAGATATATCACTTATAAGAGAACTGTTATTCGAAAAAATAAGATCAAGAAAATTCATATTGCACGTGGGTTCTTTAACGAATTGGTGCAAACCGAGTTCATTTACCAAATTTAAGAATATACTATGACACTTTTCGTTTGGTGAAACATAGCTTGGCCAATCCATTTTAGGTAAGTTGAAGTCATCAACAATGATAATCTGTGACACCGAGTAACACAAATTATAAATAATTGAAATTATAAATTCAAGATAAGCAACATCTGTTATTGTATAAAAAGGTGGACGATAGCAAGTTATTAGACGGAGTTTCTGAGATCCAAAAATCATATCAATACAGATGATATCAATATCAGTATCTGTTTACTTAATTTGTACTTGTTCTACTTTAATGTCATTTCTACAGTAAATTGCGACTCCTCCGCCAATTTTAATACGGTCTTTGCGACAAATTGAGTAATCTTTAGGACATAAAATTGCGTTAGAAAGTTTATTATTGAAAAACGCCTCACGTACGCAGATTACAGCAGGTTTTGTAGCCTCGGCATATAAATAAAACTCATGAAGTTTATTGGCAAGGCATCTTGCATTGACAAGACGGAAAGAAAATTTTTTATTTGAATTTTTTTGTAAAGAAAAGCTGGCATTGTTATTGAAATCAATTTCTTTGTTAGCTATATTTTTTCGACTTATTTTTTCATTTTTAACTTTTCTGCTTTTCTGATAAATCGAGCTATTTTTGGACGAAAATTTTTTTTATATGACATATTGTTAAAACCAACAGAATTTAATGATTCGTAACAGTTCAGATTTGATTTCCTGTTATTTGCAGTTAATTGCAACGTGACGATTTTTACAACTCTGTTACGTATTCCATAATAATAAACCAAAGGTTGTACATTTTCTAAACTTAGTTTTTTGCACTTATCTCTTAATAATTTGGCATTATACCTTTCGGTTTCAGTTAAGTCAGGGTTAATAAAAACATTGCTAAACCTGCTTGAGTTTTTTAAGATTTTCGCAGCTTTTAAAATAGAATTTTGTTCTTTTTTATTATTAAGGACGACAACAAACAGTGGTTCTTTATCAGATTTAGATTTAAGCTTTATAACTTGTTTAAGTTCAATATTTGAGTTGATTGAACTAAACATATCTAGAATTGATTTTTTATCTTCCTCTTTAGCACTTGCAGTATCCAAAACTTTTGACGCAATTATGCCAAAAATTATTACGTTGTTTTCCCTTTTCTCCCTTTCTTTTGTTTCGGCAGCAACAGCATTCATAATATGCAATTGCTCAACTGACTTTTTTAATGGTGCTCTGCCACTAACAACGTTTGCCCAAGATGTTGAGGTTGGTGCGCTTAGAGACATTTTCTAAAGCTTTAATTCTTTCTAACAACAGTGAATTGCAATTTTTTAGCTCATCGATTGTCTTGTTTAACGCTCCAATTATTTTATCTTGCTCGACTTTATAATTATTGAACTCAGTTGACTGAACATTTACCATTATTATTTGATTTAACTTTATTAAACCTTTTTTACTTGTAATAATTTCGTTGATAAAATCGTACGCAAATACACGTCTTGTCACTTTAAAAGCGGAAGTTCAAAAAAAGTACTGAAAGCTGTATTTATATATATAAAATAAAAAAATAAAAAGTTGAATATGTTTAGTCAAGCGGCGGCTTGCGGATTAACGATCGAAATTTAAAAGTTCCCTCATCAACATTTGCTCTAAAAATATAAACTTTTTGCTTGTGGTTTCATACTTTTCAATAAGTTCAGACAAAATTGCAATCAAAAAAGTTTGACACACCAAGAAATAACTCAAATATTTGTATTTAAAATCATTGATTACGGTTTATCGTTTCGTTTTATTAAGCAAATATGTTACAAGTCCAATTCATATTTAACTATAAATTTTTTACTTTTTGTGTTACATCTATTATCTAATTAAACACTCTATAAAATCCAATAGATAATCATTATTAGTTTAATAAGTCGTTTAAAAAACAATATTAAACTAAAAAAAATTATTTCGAGAATGTAACAAGTAAGTTAAGAAAATAAATCATCGTACGACTGAGAATAATGTCCTTTAGACAAAAACCTTTGACGCATTTTTCTGCTAAGTAGTTTTGTTAGTACTGATTTATGCCTGGCTTCAAATCCATATACTGTGTTAGAAGCTTTTTGACACATCTCTCAACGCTCTGGGAATGAGAAGGGAGGCCTTGAATATTAGGCTTTATTTCATTTTTAATGAATTTGTAAATATCTTCATCAAAAAACTCTTTTGTAGTTAGTGGCTCCATTTCGATGTAAGCAAGATCAGCAATATCAATAAGAGATATCCAGCTCGTAGCATTCCAATTTAGTTGAGGTTTTTTTTTTCTATTCCATAACTGCTTTTGTTTCTAAAAATAAAAACATTGTTACTTTCAAAAAAATTGCAAAAAACAAAAAAAATTAATAACCTTAATTAAAAGTTAATATTATAAAACAGAGCACAATCTTCTTTTTCTTTCGGCATTTCCCGTTTAGAGGTCGCCACTGAGGATCAAACTCCTCCATCTAGCCCTGTCATGAGTGTCCTCCACTGACACACCAACCACTCTCATATCCTCCACCACTGCATCCATAAACCTCCTCTTAGGTCTACCTCTCCTCCTCTTACCTAGAAGTTCCATTCCCAAAATCTTCCTGCCATTATAGCTCTATTGTCTCCTCTGTACATGTCCAAACTATCTCAATCTCGATTCTCTAACTTTATCCCCAAAATATGCTACCAGTGCTGATCCTCTAATAAACTCATTTCTGATCCTACTCTTCTTCGTCACTCCAAATGAGAATCTTAACATCTTCATCTCAGACATTTTCATCTCCCTCACTTGTCTCTTTGTCAGTGCCACTCTCTCCAGTCCATACAACATAGCAGGTCTCACTACTGTCCTATAGATCTTACCCTTCATTCTAGCCAACACCCTTCTATCACAGATCACACCAGACACTTTGTGCCATCCACACCACCCTGCCTGCACTCTCTTCTTTATCTCTTTTTCACTTCTTCCATTACTCTGTACCCTCAACCCTAAGTAGGTAAACTCGTCGACCTTCACCAAATCAACTCCTTGTAACTGGACCTGTCCACCGTCTGCCCTCTCAATCACACACGTGTACTCTGTTTTACTCATGCTCAATTTCATTCCCCTGCTTTCCAAAGCATACCTCTATCTTTCCAAGTTTACCTCCACTTGCTCCCTACTCTCACTACAGATCACAATGTCATCAGCAAACATCATAGTCCAAGGGGACTCCTGTCTAACTTTGTCCGTCAGTCTGTCCATGACAATTATGAACAGAAAGGGACTCAAACCTGTCTGTCATTCCTACTGCACATCTCACTGCTGTCACACTGCTCTCATACATATCCTGCACCACCCTCACTTACCTTTCCGCTACTCCTGACCTCCTCATACAATACCATATCATATCTATCATAAGCTTTCTCTAAGTCCTCAAACACACAATGTAACTCCTTCTGTCCTTCCCTATACTTCTCCATTAACACTCTCAGAGCAAACATAGCATCTGTGGTGCACTTAGCTGGCATGAAACCATACTGCTGCTCACAGATCTCTACTTTTCCTCTAAGCCGAGCTTCCACTACTCTTTCCCAGATTTTCAGGCTGTGACTAATTGACTTTATTCCCCTGTAATTACTACAGCTCTGAACGTCGCCCTTATTTTTGAAAATTGGCACCATCATGCTACGTCTCCACTCCTCAGGCATTTTCTGACCTTCCAAGATTCTGTTAAATAACCCTGTCAAAATCTCCACTGCCATCTCTCCCAAAAATTTCCATGCCTCCACTGGAATATTATCCAGTCCAATTGCCTAAGCACATTTCATTCTCCGAATTGCAGCTTTTCCTTCCTCCTTGCTCACCTGGGAAACCTCCTGATTCACAACCTCTGTCTCTTCTAATCTTCCTTCCCTATCATTCTCTTGATTCATCAGTTCCTCAAAATACTTCTTCCACCTTCCCAAGACACTCTCCTCACTAGATAACACATTTCCATTTTTATCCTTAATCATCCTAACCTGCTGCACATCGTGCCCATCACTGTTTCTCTGTCTAGCCAATCTGTACAGATCCTTTTCCCCTTCCTTAGTGTTCAACTTCTCATACAGATTACTATATGACTTTCCTTTAGCTTTTGCCACTGCTCTCTTTGTCTTGCCACACATCTCCTTGTACTTCTGTCTACTTTCTTCATCTTGCTGAAAATGCCAACTTTTTTTAGCCAACCGCTTTCCTCTTAAACTTTCCTGAAATTCCTCATTCCACCACCACGTCTCCTTGTCTATCTCCTTCTGTCCTGATGTCACATTAAGTAGCTTCCTAGCCACATCCCTCACTCTATTTGACGTCTCATCCCAGGTTTCCAGAACATTACCACCCAGTGCCTGTCTCACCTCATCCCTGAACTTGACACAACAGTCCTCATCCTTTAACTTCCACCACCTGATCTTAGGTTCTGCTCTCAATCTCTTCTTCTTCTTCACCTCAAAAACCATCCTACATATCACCATCCTATGTTGTTTAGCTACACTCTCTCCTGATATCACCTTGCAATCACTAACCTCTTTCAGGTTTCTTCTCCTACAGAGGATATAGTCGACCTGTGTGCCTCTTCCCCCACTCTTATGAATCACCCTGTGCTCTTCCTTTTTCTTAAAATAAGTGTTAACTACAGCCATCTTTATCCTTCTAGCAAAATCTACCACCATTTGTCTTTTTGTATTCCATTCTTTAACCCCATATCTACCCATCACCTCCTCATCACCACTGTTCCCTTCACCAACATGTCCATTAAAATCAGCTCCAAGAATCATTTTCTCTTCTTTTGTTCTTATCTATCTTTCCATCTAAACCAATGCAAAATATTTATGTCTATTCTTCTGAATCTGCGTTTTTTGAAATTATTTTTACTTTTGACTTAGCTCTGTCTAATTTACACTTACCCATTAAAATATTAATGATGTCAATTTCCGGTAGCAATAGATGCTTGATATCATGGATATAAGGCGTTTCCAAGAATTGCGCCGAGATTTGAAGAACATCCGCCTCTGACCAGCTCCATTGTATATCTTGGAAACTTTTGAATACTATAATCTGCCTGAGTTCTTTTACTTGGTTTCCACTCATCCTGTTCCTTAAGTAAAAAATTAAAAATACTTATGATAAGTGATTTTATTTTTAGTAAGCGTTAAATACATACTAAACAAATTACAATTATAAGGCCACGCAAATAAAAATACCTGAGATGTTATTATCTCAGATATACATTCTGGGAGATCTGGTAATAAACTTGAAAGCTCGTTATTAATATGTTTGTGGTGTGATATATTTCCTTCCTTCTCTTTAAACCTGCTGTTTTGTTTTAAAGCAGAATTATATACCGAAGTCATCTGAAATAGCCCTTTTGGTCCTGTTTTTGAACTTTTGCTTCTTTAGGGCATATCCAAATATTGTTTTCCAATTTGCATTTTACATAAACATTGTTACATGACACAATATCCAATGAACAGCAACAAGTAGATATGTCAAAAAGTTTATCTAGTTTCAGGCCCGTAGCCAGAATATTTTGAAGGGGGAAGCATTTTTTTTAAAGGCGCTAAAACGGTATAAATTGCATTCATTGCGACAACATTTTATTCGGAAAATCAAATTAAGTAAAATACAATAAAATATTGTAGTAAAATGTTTTATTGTATGTACAATAATCAGTGTTAATCAGTGTCTTACAGCGAATAATTTCTACATCAAGCAAACGTGGCAGAGGTAGATCGTTGCTATAGATTTCGACAACACCTTTATGACTTTCGATTATGTCACATATTGAGGCTTGAGATATATTTTCACACACAACATGCAACAGTTTTATTGCTTGACAAGATTGTTCACAAAACATTCCAGCTTGACCAATCTTCATCTTTACCGGTGTTTACAATCAGATGCAATTTATCGCTAATAACCTCACACAGAATAACAATGTAGCATAGTGCATCATAAAAATAATGATAGCCATCAATATTCTCCATCCCTCTTGTAATACAGAAGTTCAGGAGACTTTTTCTGTGTTTTATTATTTCAATATGCAGTTGTTCTCTCTTTGGTGAATTGTTGATCCATAATTTTATAGCCTTTAATTTGACTAACACGTTATGTATTTGCGGAATAGCGTAGCTGTGGGATATAACAAGATTTAAACAGTTTTTTAATTTTAACATCCGTAGAATGCTAAGCTATTCTCTGTCAAAATGGTCTTTGCCAAACCATGCCGCATGTTGCTTGCTCCATCATACCCTTGGCCACGAAGATTTTCAATTTCTAATTCATGGTCTAAAAGCCATTTTTTTGTCAAATGATATAAAGCATAACTTGTAATTCTGTCAGCTGGAATAACATCAAGAACTTCTTCTCGAATAATATTTTTAAAGTTAACAAACCGAATTAAAATCACCACCTTTTCTTTGTTGTGTAAAGATACTTCATCTATCAAAAGAGTATATAATTTGGCCTTTTTTATTTCTAAGAGAAAATCAGCTTGAATCATATGATAACCAACAATGTCAATAAGTTTATTTTGGATTGTTCCAAAGAGATACGTAGCATTCTTTAGTCTTTGTGAATTGAGATGTTGAAGTAATTCTGAATTATGCTTTGCAAGAAGCTGAAGCAGTGCAATAAAGTTTTCTTGGTTGACACTTGTATTAGTATCAGATATCTTTTCGTTAGATCCACGGAATGTCAGACCTTGCTTTCCTAAAAAAAGAACTGCTTCAGTAATGCAACCTTCAAGAATGTGTTTGTTAAAGCGAATTCTTTTTTGCAACGTTGTATCAAGTTTTATGTGTATTTGTGAATTGGGGTTGTTGCACAATCTCTTTGCATCATCCAAATACTCCAAAGCATATGATTGATATTTGTTTGAAACATGTTTTTTAAGATGTTTTGCTAAATTTTTCCAGTCAACAGCTGGAGTCAAAAAAAATTGTCCTTTACTTTCCTTACTACCAGTTGGCAAAAAAAAACTCAAGATCAACAGTATAAACCATTATTTTCCTTACTGTACCTTAAGTATGGATATTTATCAAGTAGTTTAATGGGGAAACGTCGCTTTTTTCCATCGACTGATAAAGAAAGAGGTGTTGACACACGACGGTGGTGGTTATCATACAAATTAAGTTTTTCAGCATTGGATAACAATGGCAGTGTTTCAATCTCTAACAACCCAATATCATAACAAAGATGAGCTGAAGTATCAGATTGTTGCGCTTCATTATTACCATTGCCAGATTGTTGTGCTACATTACCATCGCTACCAGATTGCTGTGCTGCATTATCGTCAATGTCAGATCGTTGAGTTGTATAACCATTGCTTCCAGATTGTTGTTCTGCAATCAATTTCCAATTGTTGAGCTGTAACATCATGAATTCGAGATGTTTCTGCAGCATTACCGTCACTGCCACCTGTTTGAGGAATGTCAAAAGTGTTTGGAGTAGATATCAATTTTCCAAAAAAATTCGTAATTTTAGTAAGTGATTTGCCAGCTTTCTTCATAACCTTTTGCTCTTTGGCATGCTTGAATTCTGAACCTGATTTTTTTCTTTTAGTTGATTTTGACATTTCTAAAAAAATATATATAACTACCAATTCTTGTATTAAATGTTGTTTTTTTTTTAATTATTTTGTTCAAATTTGCATTTTATTCAGTAATTGACCAATTAAATTACAAAAATATACAATTTTAAAATAAATAATAAATTAAAAATAGTTATACAAAATATATTTAAAAAATTATGTACTTATTAATATACTTCTTAGTTTACAGTAGTACTCAAATTACAGTATTACTTTTTACAATTTTTTATTATTACTAGGCGTTTTACCATTGTAGTTATATAAATTTAAAATATTTTGTTAAAAAAATAGAAAAAATCTTTTAAACTGCACTGTTGCAACTTGCCCACTTTGCAACTAGCCCGAATAACAATGCAAATATAGGGTGGAATGCAAGAAGCGAACTTGAGTCAAGTTCGACTTGAACTTTACATTGTAACCAATAGCGGCAGAATATGTGTTTTTCCCTCAAAAAATACTCTGCCGCTATTGGTTACAAAGTAAAGTTCAAGTCGAACTTTACTCACGTTCGTTTCTTACGTTACCCATAATGTTAATGCAAATATTTTGTTATACAAAATCTTATAGTTAATTGTATATCAAATTTATGTAAAAAGTTGTAAATTTAAAAAATCCGAAAAAAAAAAATTAAAAACAAATCAATTCCCCTATCATCAAAACAATTAATGATTTAACGAGTCAACCCAATAACTTGTATTTAAAATTGAGAGAAATTTGAAATGAAACAACAGATAAATTAGGAAACTAAACTATGTATAAGATACAAACCAACGTTCTAACTTAAATCACATTTATTTATTTTGTTATAATTAAGTGCCGTAGCGCGGGAAAAAATCAAACAAAGGAACCCAAGCTAATTGTTTTTAGACGCAAACTAATCGTATGCAGGCCCGCCAAGCGTCTTTGCGACGCGTATTTACTAAAATAGCTATTATATTAAAAAAATATTTCAGTTTTTTAATTTTTATCAATGAACACTAATTTTCATTATTAAAGTTTATATTATATTGCAACATATTAGGGGCGCAAATAGGACAAGGCAGGGGGGAGCACGTGCTCCACTCGAACCCCCTGCTCCCCCCCCCCCTCCCCATCCTCCATACTGCTCTGAGTTTAAAATACAGGTTTCATTTAATACGTGCTTTAGCGTGTTTGAGGTTTATGTTTTTTACAGTTGCAAATAGATTTTTAATTTTTGTTTCAATAGATTTATCGTTTATTAAAAGCAATCGTTGATTGACAGATAACCATATAGATTTTAAAACACATGAAACACGCTTAACAGTTTGGCTTAAAGTCAGAACAATCTAAGAAGTAATAAAATTGAATCAATTGTCTGTATGTGCTTGGATCCGTTGTAATTTAATCACAAGGGCAACCTCCATAATTCTCTTCACGTTTCGATCGCGTATAGGGCCTTTTTTTTATTTTTGGCATATTTTATTTTCTAAAACTAAATACTTTGTTCATATTATTATTACGAGACACATAAATTATTTGCAATAAATTAGTAACACTTTATTAAAGTACTAAACTATTTAAATTTTGCACAAAATAATAACTTACTTGATGATAATATTTTTACAATTAGTATACTAATTTACTTGTAAAACATGCTTATTGTTTACTTTAATCTATTTTAACTACATTATATCATTCTACAAAAGTAAATTTATAAAATATAAACCAGTTAAGCATGTAAATCTATTTGTATAGACTCGGGTGAATCAAAAAGTATATTTTAAGAAATATTTATTAGCCGCTTATGAATTTGATTTTTTGGTGTTAAGTTAAAAGCAGTCACAGACTTTACTAAAGACTATGAAACTACAAAGTTAAATTTTGTTTACAAACAAAATACAATACATGTGTGCATGAAAAAATGAAGAAAAATAAATTTGATATATCAGCGAAAAGTAGTTTACGAAGTATTTAAATCTACTAAAGGCTATTCTCCATCCAGCTTTTTTTTAAACTTTCCGCGCGGAAAGCGACTTCACGCATGCGCACACTGTAATATTAAAAATATTACAGTGTGCGCATTGGAGGAAATAAATGCTCAACAACGTTGAGCTTTTGAGCGGAAAGTTATTTGCTCCTATAGTATTATCCAATAAAAAACAAGAAAGCTATCATAATACTAGAAATAATATTTTTAAACAAACTTTAAAAAATTAACAAGTATACTTGGATTAAAAATTTTGCTATTTTATGATTATATTATGAAATATTAATGCTAAATTAGATATAGTAAACGGGTAAATAAAGTAATAATTATTTTAGGAATAATATAACAAGACTTTTATAATATTTTACTTTACAACTAATTTGTTTTTGAATTATAAAAAGGTATAAAAGCAAAATGGAAATTAATAGCAATGGTGATTTGGCTAGAATTAATATGCCACCTGAACAACAAACATATATTTTATCTTTGCTTCAAATACAAAACAATTCACAGCAATTGTTTTTGTCGCAACCAACAATTGAAACCTCACTTATATGTTCTAAAGAATTAACTAAAAAAATGTAAATACAACTCTAAAAAGAAAAATTAACTCCAACAATATAGACGAAATCGATAATGAAGAGTTTATTGAGTGTGTTAAAAAATACTTCTGTTTATGCAATACTGCATTATCTTCGCTTAAAGATTATGATAAAAGAAAAAATGCTTGGGAAATGATTAATGAAAGTCTTGGTGGTGCTTATACAGGTTAATAAGTTTCTTGCATTCAAAGGGAAACTATAGAGAAAAGTTTTGGGCTGATTTATGTTTATAGATATAATTTATAATTCTAATCAATTAATAGTAACTGATTATACTTATTTTAATATATCATGGCACTCTAAGTAGTGCTTTTTTTAAGTTTTTTTGTTATACTTGATTTTTTGTTATTAAAACTCACTCTGTTCTAATTAATTTTATAGTTGAATCCCTAAAAAAGCTATGGAAAGGTTTACGAGAAAATTTTAAACAATGCAATGACAGACGAGAGAAAGCAACACGGTCAGGGGCAGCAGCATCTATACTGCCAACATGCAAATATTTCAAACAACTACAATTCTTGACAGATACAGTCTGTCCTCAAGACACAGATTCGAACTTAGATTCAATAGTTGAGAAAACGTCAATATAGAGTTTCAAGTTGAACCAACTATATACACAAAAAATTTAGCTGAACAAGTCGGTTGCAGTTCCACCGATTTGCAATTCAACACAAAAACTTGCTCAAGTCGCAATAAAAAAAAACATAAACCAGTCAATGCTATTGACACCTTACTTGTTGAATGTTTAAAACAATTAAATAAAGATGACAATGAAACTATTAACACAGATTCTGATGATTTATATTGTAGAAGTTTGTTTAGCAGGTTAAAAGAGCTTCCAAAAAAGAAAAATCGTTTGGCAAGAATAAGAATTGAAGAGGTTTTATTTACTTTAGAGTTTGAAGTATAATAACTTTTTAAACAAAACTTTTTATATAAAAATTTTATAAATTTATTTCTATTTATGATAAAAAACGTCAAACTTTAAATTATTTTTTTTTATTCCTTGTATACTGTCTGAATATTATTATTTACTATTTTATATTATTCTTCATCAAAAGGATTACATGTACTGTTAACTATTCTATCTTGCCATAAAACTTAGCCCTCCTCCGAATTAAAGTAATCTTTATAATTATTTCTTATAGATTTTGCTTTTTTGATAAAATTATGGGCTCCATGACATTGAATTGATTTAAGTCCTTAATAATTATTTGTTTCTTTTCTCCATTGACCAGGAATACTCTCGTGTGAAGTTTCTTGATCAACATAATGACTTGGGCAATATGAGAAATTATCTGTTTTTATTTGTATTTTCATTAGAAAGTTGTGCAGAGCCACAGTTGCTTTTACAACAATTCAACAATTCACATTTTCAACTTTTAATACTATCGGTCTTCTAAATATTCGGAATCTGCTAGCCAATACCCCAAAAGAGTTCTCAATTACTCTTCTTCCTCTTGATAAGCGATAGTTAAACACAATTTCTGTTTTATCGAGATTAGTTCTTCTTGGATAAGGCCTCATCATATGCGGCTTTAATGCAAGTGCCTCGTCGGCTAAAAAAGTGTAATCACTTTACATGATGGATCAGGAAAATTTAACAGATTATTGTCAATAGCGGATCCAACTTTGCTATTATTGTAAATACCACCGTCACTTTGACGCCCGGAGCCACCTATATCAACCTAAGTGAATTCATATTTTGCATTACACGTTGCTAAAAGTACAATGCTAAATGTTTTTTTGTAGTTAAAATACATTGAGCCACTTCGGGCTGGCGACTGAATAATTACATGTTTACCATCTATTGCCCCAAGACAATTAGGAAAATTCCATCTTTCGTAGAACTCAGAAGATATTTCAAGCCATTCTTTTTATGAAGATGGTGCTAACAAATATCCTTTTTTTCAAATAACATTCCAAATTACTTTACATGTTTCTATGACAATTCTTCCTATAGTTGTAGGGCTCATTCTGAAACTTATTGCGATTGTTATCTGAGCATCGCCAGTAACAAGATATCTTAATGCTATACATAGTCTTTCTTCAGCAGTTGCAACTGCCCGTGTTAGAGAAAATTTAGACATAAATGGAGCAACCCATGATAGTAATATTTCAAAAGTTTGTGAACTCATGCGAAAACTCTGAAAGAAGTATACACTGTCAAATAGTTTTAAATCTTTTACTAATACATTAAAAAGACCTTTTCGTGAACGTTCCATAAAAATTCTACGCATCCACATATTATGTTTCCTGCGATTTCTCAATAAAATACACTTTTTTTAATATAAGCAACAAAGTAATTTTCTTTTTTAGTAGATTTCTTTTATTTAAAACCATTTTTTTTTATAAAAAAACAAAACAGCACAAAATTCAGCGCGGTAAATGGAGATTAAATTCCGCTTGTAGTTTTCCGCCCAAGAGCAAACTATAGCGCGTAAATTTTCCGCCTAAGCGCAAAAAATTCTGAATGAAGAACGGCCTTAACTCCATCGAAGTTCCGCAAAAAATATATATATATATATATATATATAAAATATATATAATATATATATATATATATATATATATATATATATATATATATATATATATATATATATATATATATATATATATATATATATATATATATATATTTATTATATATTATGCGTTATATTTATTTTCTTGATTTAACGGCGTTATTGATTGATGGAAGGCAAAAAGTAAAATGACATTTTTGTTTAATTTAAACTATTTAAAAATAGTTAGCAATAAAAATAATAAACTAACGATTTCGAGATCATAAATTCTGGCGCTATTGGTAAATAAACGCCTTTCTGAGATTGCTTTTAAGACTTTTAAGACTTTTAAGACTTTTAAGACTTTTAAGACTTTTTAAGACTTTTAAGAGTCTCACTCGCCACAACTTTGCTATTACACTTTTGATGTTATAAATCAATAAATTAAAATATAATGCTACACTTTAAAATGGTTTACATGTATACCATATTTTTTAATCGGTACTGCCAATTGGACGATTTGTTTATATATAAATCATACCAAGCAAATAATTTTATTATTATTTTACTGAATATTCAGATCAAATGTATTTTCTAATGTCATTTTTAGATAGAGTATTATAACACATCTAGTATGTTAATTTATAACGTGTACCTTTTATAGAAAAAAATTAAATGCAATCTTTACACCTAAAAATTTTCCTATCTTATTTGAAATTTTATAAACAACTTTTACACATAAAAATCTTAGTTTCTTTAAAACACTCTGTAAAAATAATACGACATAAAATTTGTTGATTTAAAAAAAGGAGAAGTGAAAGCTAGAAATATGCTAATACACAAGCTCAAAAGACGAAAAACATCTACTTTTTGTTGCTCCACAAAAGAAATATAGGGGAGACCGGAGTTAGTCGAAACACGGGGTTAGTTGAAACATAGAACTTTTGCGCCGACTAACGAGCAGTTTATTATTGCAAACAAGAAACGAAGGTTTCAAGAACTAAAATACATACTACTTTGTTTTTGGATAAAATAAATTGCGAAAATTAAGTTGTTGCTCAAGATTTTAGAGAATTGTACACATGAAAGTAACTTTTTGTGGTTTTTGTATTATTAATGGTAATCTTGTATTATAAAAGATAATAAAATAGTTTTGATAAAATCTAAGTAGTATTTTTTGTGGGCTTTCTTTTAATGTACTTTTTATAGGTTTTTGTGCTTAGGATACCTTAATTAAATTTAAGTTTAAGAATGCACTGGTTTAATGGGGGTTTGTTGGAACGTTGTGATTGAGGTTTGTTGGAACGTTTTTGTTTTAAGGCATCAATTATATTCCTTCTATTATCGCTCATATATTATTTTTGTTATTTTATAATTATCCATACTGGCATACTAAATTAGAGTTTAAATCAAGGAACTTATTCTTTAGCATTTGTTTTCATTTATTTAAATCTTGCTACCGCACGTTGTTGACAGCGGCTTGTTCTTTATTATTTTGAACTCAATCCGTTGGTTGCGGCTTTTTAATATCCATTGAATTCTTAAAAGCAATGGTTTTTAACTCTTTACAAATCTATGTTTGTGAACTTAAAACTTAAACATTTTAAAAGTTCTTTTATTTAGTTTTTCAAAGAAGTTTGTTGTTTAAATTTAAATTATTTTTTCAATATACGATATATAATATACTTGTGTTTTTTATTATTAAACATGCCGTATTTTTTATTATTAAACATGCCGTACTTTAAACTTTCATATTATGTTTCAACTAACCCCAATGTCTATTCCAACTAGTCCCAATGGGTTTTTTGGAACATTTTTTTATAGCTCTCTAATCAAAGATATATTAAAAACTACATAACTAAATTTAATTATTATTAGTAAATACTGTGTGCTTTAGTAATTAGTATTAAGGCAATACAAAAAATTTCAAAAAGAATTTGCATTTTGGCCATAAGTTCACAAATAAAAAAAAAACGTTCCAGCTAACCCCGGTCTCCCCTACGTAAAAGATAAAAGAAATATACGTAAAATATAACTACTTAAAACTTATAACAACGTAAAATATAACCACTTAAACGTTTTATTGCTTTTTGGTATTATAGTTTATTCCGTCATCCGGCTACTCTCCATACTGATGTCCTCATAATAAATCACAAGGTAAAATCGTAAAAAAAAATAAAATAAAATAAAAAACGTTTTACAAAGATGGCTATTGGACCCGTATAAAAATAACAAACACCGTAAAGTAAAATCTATTCATAATATAAAAATTAAAATTTAAGAAAAAAAAAAAAAAACTATACGAAATTGTCACGAATATCTACTATCAAATTTAATTTTCTATTTTTTAAAATATTTCTAATTTCATCTTTTTGTTTATTTTGTTGTGTTAACATAAGTAACTCATTTGTAAATAATTTTTGAATTTTTCCATCAAATTCTTTCAATTCAAATATTTTTTCGTAAATATTTTGTTTTCATATTGACATCTTATTCTATCAAATATATTTCAACAATAAGATTTTCTAATAACAAACAGCGGAAAATTCTCTCTTCGCATTTTTGCAAATCCAAAAAAAAAAATTTTAAAGTGTTAGCATGAGGATATTTGGTTGGGTAGAGCTGGTTTAAAATATCTAAAACATAAAAAATGAGTGGCTGTACTCTATCACATTCGTATATTATATGGGCAGTATTTTCGTTTTTTGTTATACACTGTGGGCAAAGTTTGTCTTTTCTAATTTTAAAATCAAACATCTTTTCGTTGGTGGGCAATATAAAATGTGCTGTTTTAAAGGAATTTTGCTAGTTTTATTGTTGGTGTTTCTTTTATGAAGACTTAGAAAAAAATGTTTTCAATAGATGCTTTCCAATTATAAAATTTCCAATTATATTTTGGTTTTTTTATTGGTTTATTTAATAAATTATATAAAGTTAAAACTGTTAGATTTTTATATTTGTACTTTGTTTTTAACTTTTTTAACTAATAATATATATAAAAAGAAGCTTTTTTATAATCATAATTTTGGAATTCCGTTGAAATTTTATTATTTGATATTTCAATTGAGTTTTTCTACTTCATTTTCTATATTTAGGACTAATTTCTCCATACAAAGTCAACAATAAAGTATAAATAATTAGGGTGCTACTTTTTTTCGTTTTATAGTATTGATAAATATTTATCTTGATCTTTATTGTATTGATAAATATTGATCAAATACTTGTAATGTAATTTCATGTTCTTTCTTCGTCTGTAATAACGTTACCTCTTCTGTGATATATTTGTACAATGCTACTCTTCTGGTATAAAGGTTTATGAATGTGCACATATACATACAAACGCACACACATATACAAGTACACATATCCAGATACATACATACATACACACATACATACATACATACATACATACATACACATACATACATACATACATACATACATACATACATACATACATACATACATACATACATACATACATACATACATACATACATACATACATACATACATACATACATACATACATACATACATACATACATACATACATACATACATACATACATACATACATACATACATACATACATACATACATACATACATACATACATACATACATACATACATACATACATACATACATACATACATACATACATACATACATACATACATACATACATACATACATACATACATACATACATACATACATACATACATACATACATACATACATACATACATACATACATACTTACATACATACATACATACATACATACATACATACATACATACATACATACATACATACATACATACATACATACATACATACATACATACATACATACATACATACATACATACATACATACATACATACATACATACATACATACATACATACATACATACATACATACATACATACTTACATACATACATACATACATTCATACATACATACATACATACATACATACATACATACTTACATACATACATACATACATACATACATACATACATACATACATACATACATACATACATACATACATACATACATACATACATACGTACATACATACATACATACATACATACATACATACATACATACATACATACATACATACATACATACATACATACATACATACATACATACATACATACATACATACATACATACATACATACATACATACATACATACATACATACATACATACACACATTCAAAGTAATTTTTTTAAACATTTTTTTAAACATTTGAAGAAGAAAGTAATTAGTACTCAAAATTTGAGTACTGATAACTTTCTTTTCCCTTTTGTAATGAATTTTTATAAAAATTAGTAAGAGATATTATAGAGGACAATTAACTCACCAATATTTTGCAGTTTTGATTTGCGTCTAAGATAGATAAAATATTATTATTGAATTTGATTTATAAATAGATTTGATTTACTTGTTTAAATTTTATGTTGTAACTTACAGCATATAAAGCTTAAATAAACAAACCAATCAATTTATAAATCAAATTCAATAATAATATTTTATCTATCTTAGACACAAACCAAAACTGCAAGAAATTGGTGACTAATCTAATAAATAATCACAATTGTACATATATTTTTATCATTTTAAATGATAATCTTCTTTTTGAGAAATTTATTTTTTATTTTTGCGTTATTTATTATCTTTTACTTTTATTTTATACTGTTTATTTGCTTTTACTTAATTGGCAATGAAAAGTATTATAAATATAATTAAATAAGTTAAACTATAAAATGCTCTACCAATAAAATGTTTTTATATAAAATCATATCTTCTTATTTTTCAAACCAATTCTTAAATGTTATTTTTGTCATTTAATATTTTAACAAATATTGTTTCTTTTATTTTACAAAGCAATTGTTATATCTTATTTTTTGAAAAACTATAAATTTTAAACGATATGCGATATATTTAAATTTTCTTTTATAATATATATCAGAGATACATACATTGAAACTTTATTTTATTGTCAAACTATATTTTGTCTAGTAATGACGCATTTTTGGGGGCTTAATGATAAGACTAAATTTGTCTTCTTCTAGCCCCGGTCATGTAATTATTTTTTTTATAAGTTACGACTGTAAATTTTTTTTATCGGCAAAGTGTAAATAAAAAAAAAAAAAAAAAAAAAAAAAAAAATTGCAAGAAATTACAATGAATAAAGGGGAGTCCCTGATATGTTATATAAAATAACCACGGACAAGTTACAAGTACATGTAAGAGCAAAAAAAATAATTAGTTACGCATAAATGTTGGTAGTTAATGAATAAAGTAATTAGTTACGTTAAGAAAGTCGTTAGTATGTAAAGAGTGAAATAAGTGAAAAACCAAATTAGTGAAGTTTAAAATATATGTTTAGTAATTACAACTAATTTAAAATAGTTTATGTAAATCTACTATTAGCACACTATTTCGGGATTTAATTGTAGATAATATAGTTTTATATTTATATTTTAGTATATTTTAATCTATTTAATTAATAGGATAATAAATATCATCATGTCAAATGGATCGAAGGTATGGCAAAATTTAACAAAAGAAAAAACACAAAATCTGCCACTTGTAATATATGTAAAACAACAATAATGTGTAAAGGATTTTCAACAAGTGCTCTTCTTCGTCATTTAAAAAATCTTCACAAGGAAGACGAAGTTGAAGTAACGAAAAAAACGCCAAACAAAGACACAAATTTAGAAATGCTCAACCTAAGTTGAAAAAAACGCCAAACAAAGACACAAAGTTAGAAATGCTCAACCTAAAATTACGTCATTTATAAAAAAGGAATCTATAGAAGAAATTGTTTCAAAATTGGTGGCTGTAGATGGCTTTTCTATTGATGCTATTGCAAAATCTGAATTTATAAGAAAATCTTTATCTGATTAAGGAATGTTATTGCCAAAAAACCTTTCACATGTAATGAATTTGGTAAAAATTCAATACCATCTAGCAAAACAAGAAGTGGTTAAGGAAATGACTATACAAATTCAAGATGGCTCAAGATTTTCTATTTTGATGGACAAATACACATCTTTAAAATATCGTCGCTATTTGAATTTAAATGTGCATTCATTAACTAGGCTTTGAAACTTGGGCATGATTCGAATAGTTGGGTCGCTTCAAGCTGAAAAAATTATTGATATGGTTGAAAATTAATTATCCGAATTTAATTTATCTACAAAGAAGCATATAATTTATAGTGTAACTGACGGTGTATCAGTTATAAAAGAAAGGGAGATTAACAAACTGCTAAATGTAGCCCATGTGCACAAACTGCTAAATGTAGCCCATGTGCATAACTTTGTTATGCACATGGGCTACATTTAGCAGTTTGTGATGTTCTCTACAAAAAATCAGTGATTTCAAATTTATCGGGCAGTGAGTGTAGTGCATCAGACAGTCAGAATTCTGATGAAAATAATAGTGAAGATGACGAGTCTGAAGAAATCGATAATCCAACTTCAGTGGATTTACAGTCAAGCTAAAACAACGATGTATTAAATTACGAGACGTTGAGATCACTGACGAATTATTAGGCCACATAAGTATTGCACAAACAATTAAAAAAGTCCGGAGAACTGTACGAATGTTTCGTAAATCACCACTCAAAAATGAAATTTTACTAAAATACGTAAAAATTACATACAATAAAGAAATCAAGTTAATACTGGATGTAAAGACAAGGTGAAATAGTTTTCTTGCAATGTTGGAGCTATTTATTGCATTAAAAACATGTATATTAAAAGCATTGATAGATTTTAAACACAACAATATTACCAATATTTCGGAGGATGAAGTGGTGCAAGTATTTAGTGGTGCAAACTGTAGTAACGGTGGTACAACCAATTAAACTGAGAGTTGAAAGACTTGGCCGACGCAACGCATCCCTACTTGATGCAGAGAGTGTATTAGTCTTTATATTAGATGTTTTGCGCAAAAATAAAGATTGTTTTTTGGTTAAAATGCTGCAGTATGTGCAACAGAGAATTGTTAAAAGACGAAGTAAAAAATTCAGTTGACTTGCTAAAATATTTAAATAATCCATCAAATTATAAACATGAATCGGACATAGATTCTGTATTATTATTGCCTTCCAAATCAGTCCTTTAAGCTACAGCTAAAAAATTATTTTCTAAGCTATTTGTTGAGGATATTAATGGTGGTGGAAATTCCGCTTAAATTGAAGAATTAGAATGCAGTAATTTATGGCCGAACCAAATTTGAAGACAACATCTGAATTAACACTTCATCAAAAGTTGGATGCTGCCATTACAAACGTCAGTCGAATTGAAAGTCCAGATAATGTATTTTATGGCATTAAAAATATTACAAAAGAAATGGATATTTTTGATGCAACGAAAAAGCGTACAAATAATTTAGAAAAATTATATAATGCTCTATTAACTATCCCACCAACATCAATCGATTCAGAATAAGATTTTCGGTAGCAGGTCTTTTTATTACGAAAATTCGGTCATCGTTAAGTGATAGCGCTATTGACAATTTTTGTTTTTAAAAAATTATTTAAAAAATTAATATATATATAAAATATAATGTTATTGAAGTTTATATTTGTTTTGTTTTGAGAGTCTTAGTTTCTAAGAATTATTTTGTATTTATTTTCTTGTTAAAATTAATAGTATCAAAAAGGGCTTTTAGTTGTATTTGTTTGAGTTTACACATTTCCTCCACCTAATTGGAGAAATTGTCGCTTTTACCAAATCCCGGGATTTCCCAGGATCCCGGGAAATTATTCATTTTTGTCCCGGAATCCTGGGAATTAGATTTTTACGGGAAATGAGAAGCCCTAATCCATATACATATAAGCACACATATATATCCATATACATACATACACATAAACACATATGCATACACATACATACACACACATATAGATACGTATACATATACTTTTATTTTTATTTTATTTTATTTTTTTTTTACGATTTTTGTATATGTACTACGATGTTCGTAGTACATATACAAAATAAGAAATATATATACATAGTTAATAATACAAGTTTAAATAAAGATTAAAAACTAGCACAGCAATTATATTTACATTTAAAGTCGTTCAGTATAAAAGCGTAAATAAAATGAAAAATTAATAAACCGAATATCGTAGTCAATGCAACCTTCAATTATACTCAAATAAATGTATATAAATAGTAAATTTAAATTAACATTGATTAAAATAAATCAATATTTAGGTATTTATGAATTAAGTATAGTTTAAAAGTATGTAAGTATGTATTGAAAAAATTACTTCTTTAGGTTTTCTTTTAAATAAAAAATAACTCCACTCATGAGAAAAATCTAAATTTTTTAACACAATAGTGTTCTTTTTTTTTATTTTTTTCTCAACGGTAATGGAGAAAAAATAGGGAAATGATCCGAAACTTCATTTTTAATCATACCCATTTTAAGGATTCCTCAATAACTCGTTTTCAGTTAAGCCTATGCTTTTATGGTATAAAAAACCTTGCTGAAATGTTTTAGTAACATCAGCTACAACTACAATATCATTTTTTACGTGTTTTTTGTTTGGAATTAAAAACTTTTCAGGCGAACCTTTTAATAATTGTGTTAAAAAAAAGAGGCTTATTCAAAATTTCTTCAATTTCAGTTAAAGGTAAAACATATTTTTGTTTTAACTTATGTCAATTGAATAATAACTGAGAATAAAAAGAGGGTAACATCTTGATCTGAGTTGGGATAGTTTCAAAAATGTATTTGCTTTGGTTCACATTTCTATGGTGGTTTAGTATGTGTACGATTGCATCCTTCCATGAACCATTGCATCCTTCCAAGGTCTATCTAGATTTTCATTGTAAAATTTGCTTACCCATTGCAATTGAACAGAGTTTTTTGATTAAGCAGTTAACTCCTTTTTTTATTATTTGTTGTATTTTTTTTTTATTAAGTATTTTTTGATTTATTAAGTCTACATACTTTACCCAATATATTGCCCAAGAAATCATTTATTTTTGCCTCTATTTTGTTCAGGATTCCTTTGCTCGGTTGGGGTGCTATAAAAGCTAAGTTTATTAATTGCGGGAATTTCGAAGTGTTCATGATTGCTTTTCTGCCTTTTAAAGATAGTTTGTACTTTTTCCATTTTCGCAAAGAGCTTTCCATTTTCTTATAACGCTCTTTCCATTGGTTGTCGTATTGGAAGTTTCTGTAATTTAAAAAAATTATTCCTAAGCTTTTAAAGGAGTTCTCGTCCCAATTAAAATTTAGATTTTTGTCTTTGAAAATACTTTTACAAAACCATAAGCCTTGACATTTGGGAAGGTTTATTTTAGCGCAAATTGTTTATTTTAGTGCAAATGGCTTTTTGATTGAGCTTTAAAAAGTCCCCAACTACTCTAATGGATTTATCTTTGTTTTGTCTAACATAGGTCGAAAAAAGTTATGCGTGAATGATGTACAGTATTATTCACTTACCCCTCTTAAAATATCTATTCTTTCTGATAACAAACCGTTTATTTTAAATTTATCTTGTTATAAATTGTTTTCACAAAAGATGTAAAAATCTTTCCAAATCCAAAATGTTTCAAACTATCAAACAAAAAAGCTTTATCAACCCTATCAAAAGCTTTCACCTGGTCTATAGAAAGTATGCATGCATCTAAATCACTTTTTTTTAGCAATGAGAATATTGTCTCTCGTGTAACTGAGATTAAAATATATTGTTCTGTTTTCAATACACACTCTTTCGTTGCTATGTATTATGTTTGGTAAAATATTTTTTATCTATTTCGCGACGTTAGAATTATCTTGTTCTAAGTCCATGTTTTTGCAAACTGAGAAAATCGATGTCAAAGTTTGAGTTTGTTTGCTGCTAAGTTGAAAAAATTATTTGGGAATTAAAGATTTTCTTTAGATTGATGATTGTTCCGTTGTTTATTTTTAAATAAAAAAAACTTATAAAAATTTCGCTAACGCCCATATTTTCCCACCCGCTTTTGGAGAACAAAATAACTTTGGTATTTTGTAAAATGCATAAATGTTATTTTGTTACATCTTATATATTAAATATATTACCTACATTTTTTAACAAAGACATGTTGAAAATCGATGGAATTTTGTTCTAGGTAGTCATTCTTCTCACGCAGTGTTGTTGCACCCCCACGCCCCTAAATTAGAGTTGGTTGGGACCCGGCGAATCTATGGGAACTCTTTTTAAAGTAAAAGGAGTTATTTTTTTTTGTAATACCTAAAAATGGAATTTTTAAAATTTATTTTGGGAGGGGCTCCGACCCACTAGCTATTGCACTGTTCTTACAAGTTTGTTTGATACCTGTTTGCGCCGGCTCTGAACAAGACTAAGACATCTAATTTAAAACAGAACACTTCGCTACATAATAAAAAAAGGTAATATATAGCGTATAGGAAAGGGATGAAAAATATTTATCAAAGAAATAGCTTTTTTAAAATTTTCTATCAATTATTTAACTCTTACAGATATTAACACAACAATTAAACTAATCTAATTACAAATAACATGCAAGATGAACTTGATTTTATTTTTCGTATACCTGTGATTCTATTACAAGAGTTTAAGTATTTATTAAAAACTATTATAAATAATAAGCTAAATAAGGAATTTTATCAAGATTTCTAAATAATAATAATAAT
The DNA here is from genome assembly GCF_038396675.1 of Hydra vulgaris. Lineage (NCBI taxonomy): Eukaryota > Metazoa > Cnidaria > Hydrozoa > Anthoathecata > Hydridae > Hydra > Hydra vulgaris. The sequence goes on from NC_088926.1 coordinate 28,670,088, forward strand.
TATATGTTCTATATATTAATACTAAATAAATAACAGAGAAAGTCATATATAAAATCACTTTATTAATGCTTTGTAAAACGCAATATCAACAGCAGGCATGTATGAATACATGGAAATGTTATCGTTGGCTTTTTCAGCAGATAAAGACTGATAAGGAGCACGTAAGCAAGCTGCCATTGGTATATTTGTCTTTAATGGTTTGGTAATAATGCTTGATGCTGCTCGCTTGACAAACTTATTAATACGAGCTTGTAAATAATTGTCTGAAAATGAGGTTTTAAAAAAAACATGGTATGGCAGTCCATTTCAATAAACAAGATTTTTAACTCTTGTATAAGGCACTAACTTATAACTTGAAAAACCAGCAACAACTGAAAAATTCTTCACATCTATTAATTGAATTTGGTAAACAGAGAATGGTTTTTTACGGTTTACATTTTTAATAGCTCTTTCTAGTCCAAGCGGACTAAATATTTCTGCAACAGAGAGATTTTTCAATTTGACTATAAATGTTATCACATTCTTGAATGCTGGAGTGACCTGGCTCGCAGAACTTTTGCTCAATGAATTTTGGGTATCGTATAATAAATTCACATAAAGCTGCTGACATGTAACTATTGTGGTTTTGTGGTACACATGAATCAAACCAAAGTATGAACTTATTTATGTCAAGGTCATCCATGATTTTCAGAAGCAGACATGTTACAGCACTGGCAAGATCATTTCCTCCACGACCAGCCATAGCTTCAAGCCAAAGGATGCAATAACCTTTCTTGTTAAGCAAACAATGACCAGTTAAGTTATAATTTGAAAGTTTCCGTTTGTAATAAAATTTTCCAACATTAGCCCGAGGCACACGTAAAACATTTTCAAGATCAATACAAACAACTGCAGTTTTAGGATCAGCATTTTGACGATCTTTTTCACATTCAGTTTCGGTATCATTCCTTGGTGTTATGTGCTTATTATAACTATCTGTCTGCTCATTGCTTGCATTAACAATGTTGCAATATTCATAGCATGTGTCACATAAATCTTTCTTTGGTTTTTGAAATTCTATGTTGAACTCGTGATTGAAGATATAACGATACATATGTTCTTTTACTGGTATATAGTCATTTTCATCACAATATATTTTAAAAGATCATACAGTTTACCTATATTGAGTGATCCTTCCATATACTCTTTAAATGTCTTTTTCCTGCAATAATGGGCCTTAATTCTTGGGAAAAGATTTATATGGTCTCGTACAACTTTTTTAGAATCTTCCGGTAAGCTTTTTTTTACATGTCTTCCAAATTTTGATTGCATTGGCGTTCCAGTAGTTAAGCATTTATTAAATGCTTAACTACTGGAACTAAATGAAAAAATACCTTCGTTTTGATTTAGAGCATGTTCCATTTTTTGGTTAATATTTTTAGTTGCCATTTTGAAAATTACAATAACAAAATTATTCCGCACAAATATGTAATTGTAAATATATGATTGGTTGATCGTTAAAATAAGATAACATTTTCAAATTTGCTTATTTAGGAGATAGAACAATGCAATATGGCATGCAACACCGTATTTAAAGTTTTATATGTTTTCAATATAAATAAAATAGAAAAACATAGTGCAAAACTATTCAAAAACTATAAAAACTCGATTTTTTCAAAAAGTGGAGATAGAACAAGATAATTCTAACGTCGCGATTTTTTAAAACTTTTGTTAGCATTTTATTACCCACATTTGTTAATGATATGGGTCTATAATTTTCTTTATCATTTTTGTTTCCTTTTTTAAAAGTACATGCTTTCAGAGATTCTTTTTGAGAGTTTGTCATCTCGCCAGTTAACAAAACATTATTTAAACTATCAACCAAGTCTTTTTTAAATATATTTAAAAAATGTTTGTAATATTCTATTGTTAAACCGTCTGAACCGGGGGATTTATTATTTTTCATTTGCCCTATATTTTGTTTACACCATGCTTTCAGAAATTTCTTTTTTCAACATTTTATTTCTTTTTAGCTATTTTCTTAATTTTGTCGTTTGAGAACAAAAATTCCTGAGAAGGTTTGTCATTTTCTTAGAACTTGTAAAACTTTTTATTAAAATTTTTAAATTCCAGCAAATTTTTTTTGGTTCGGTTTTAACTTCCCCGTCTCTGCCGTTTATTTCAGAGACATATTGCTTAGCTAGTTTTTGTAAAACCAAAAAAAAAATTGGAGCATCTTTCACCTTCTAGACTCCACTGATTCTTCGCTCTTATTGCTGCGCCTTTGGATTTTTCTATTTTAATAGCTTCAAGTTTTAATTTTAGTTCGTCACCTCAATTTTACATATTGTTATAATAGAAGCATCTTTTTAAATGCATTTCTTAATAATTTTAAATTCTCTTTTGTTCTTTGTTTGCTTCAGTTTTTGCTAAACTTTTTTGAAATAATCTGATTGTTTTCTTTACCGGCTTCCCACCAGTCCTTGACATTTCGGTAAATATACTTTTGTTGACTCCATTCGTTCCAAATCGCTTCTATGAGAGTATTAAATTTTTCATTTTGTAAGTCTTATCAGTGAAAATTTCATTCACAGTTAAAAAAAGTTATGAAAAATATCATTTGAATTAAATATGAAAAAAGGAAGCAGTTAAGAAAACTATCATTGTATTGAATTCGACTTAAGAAAAATATCATTGAATTGTTTTATTGCATTTTTATCTTATGCAAAACTTATAAACTGATAAAATTGATTATAAAAAATAGATTACGACAACGGTTGAAAAATTTGAGTCAAACAATGTGTATTTCTTGCTTGGGGGTATTTATTATTTCATATTTTTGGTTAATACATTATAAAGTATATTTTGAAATTATTTATTCCCAATAATTCCTAGCTTAATTATTGTTCAGTTAAACCCATCTTTTAGGATGATATAGAGGAATTATGCAACATTCATAGATTAAATATAAAAAACTTAATGCTAGTTAAGAAAAAAGTTAAAATTAGGGATTTAGAAAATGTTATTTCTGATTACTCTTCAAATTTTGGCACAAGCAGTTTAATATTTGAATGACAAGCAACAGTGAAAAATATTAAAAAATACTCTTTAAAAAACACTTAAAAAACACTCCTAAATAATCTTTTAATAAATTTACAATATAATATAAAGTATATATTATTATTATTTTATACTTTTTGTTGAAATATTTAAAGAATACCCAAATACTACGATGATAAAATGCATATTTTTGAAACAAAGAAATGAATTTTATAAAAGTATATTGGTTTATTCCAATTAAAATTTTTTGAAAATTTACGGAAATTTTGAGCAAGTTTTCTCGGAAAATTTCTGGAAATTTTCAACCCTAGTTTTAACTGCATAAACTTTCAATCAAACCTGAAACTGATTGAATTTTTTGACTAGTACATTTTTAGATAAAAGTTTCAAATAAAATAAAATAAAAATTACCAATTGCTAATAGAAAAGTTTCTTTCACAACACTAAAATTAAAACAATTTAAATGGTAATTTGATTTGGTTTTCTTTTTTAATAATAATTTGATAAATTGTTTTTAAAATAGGATAAAAAATAACTTTATTAAATGACTTTAGTTTAGTAGTTAGCATTTGTTTATAAAAAAAACTAAGCACACAGGCTTGTACTAGGGAGTTTCTTACTTAAATGGTTCAATTTTTTTCATAAAATTGAAAGTAGCCAATAAATAATCTTTAACACGACTGTTGATGAGGTTACTTCTTTAAGAGAAAAAAAATATTTTGGAGTTAATGTTCATGATAAAACGGGAATAATTCGAATTTTGGATTCATGCAATGCGCTTGATATAGTTAAAAAAATGAAATAACATCTCAGAATTTTATGATCAACTTATTGAAAAGTTTTAACACTTTCTGTTAAATTGAGTTTCCGGAAATTGCAAACTTTGAAATAAATCCTGGTTTTTACTAAACTTTTTGAAGCTTGGAAACAAGGCAAGAACATCATATACTTGAAGGCATATCAGAGCAAACGTGGTCATCGCTCTTATGTTTTAGTTTGCACCCTATGTCATTCAAAGAAGCTTTATATTTGTTGCTGCTCATACTAACGACAAATTGATAGTACCAAGCTATGTCACCATTTATAGGTAGTTGTCTGTTCGGAAACTCTATCAGTGGATATTTTAATAAATAAAGGAAACGTCTGCGTTTTGTTTTTTTAATTTTTGATTCGATAACTTACTGTTTATCATCAATCATTCCTTTTTCCTTCCCATTTTCTAGTAACAAGTTAAAATATATATTTTTAGTTACTATTGTTTCTAGAAAAGCATACGAATTTTGCTTAGTTCTTTTTCTTAGAGAAATTGCTAAGTTGCAAGGTTAATTATAGCTAAGTATATTAAATGAATATATACGTCAAAATTTACATCTCTCTTTCTCTTCTCTCTCTCTCTCTCTCTCTCTCTCTCTCTCTCTCTCTCTCTCTCTCTCTCTCTCTCTCTCTCTCTCTCTCTCTCTCTCTCTCTCTCTCTCTCTCTCTCTCTCTCTCTCTCTCTCTCTCTCTCTATATATATATATATATATATATATATATAAATTTATTATTTTCAATACTATTTGAAATATTCGAAACATTTATTTTGTGTAAACTTTATTCAGAAAACTATTAACATATTTTGTTTGAATACAAACTATTAAGTTAAAAATATATATATGTATGTATAAAAAATTATATAATTTTATGAAGTTCGTCAAGCAAACATAAATTAATATGACATAAAATATTCAACATAAATTACAGTATAGTCACCATGAAGGAGTCACTCTTTTGTCATCATTTTGATAAAAAAGGTGTGAAACCTTGTTGTTTCATTGTAAATAACCATTTTTTATATTTACTGTTTTTTAGAATACTTTGGTAGAAAAGACAGACATTTGCCATTCTTATATTACAAGCACATATATTGCATATAGCTATATTGAATAGCTTATTAATATGTCAAATTAAAATTAGAAAAATTCTTGTTAGGGAATCACTAGGGAGTTAGGATCTTCGCTGCCAACATACTGCGAACTCACAGCACCTGAAATATGGAAATGCATATGTCAAAAAAAGTTACAAACTTTTTGCATTAAAATAAAAAGTATAAAGTAATCTTCCACTATACCTTGAGGGCCGGCGCCATCACAAATATATTTAACCTCGACGTACTTGATAATGCCAGGACACGGATTTATTTTCCACATTGAGTTCTTTGCAACAACTTCGCAAGAGTTTTTGCCGTTGCATTCTTTTCGTGCTATATCTACTGCATTTGTTAAGCTACAGTTAGTTTCACGATGAGTTCCCCAAGCACATGGTCTTTGAGACGTGCGACCATAGTTTGCAAAAACTATCTCTATAAATTGATCACTTGGGCACAATATCGTTTTACTCTGATATTCACAAACTATGACAGTGTCTTGGTTTATTGAAGAAGCTGACAAAAAAATCATTAAATCGGGCAAAGAATTAATGTAACGAAAAAGAATAATTATAAAAATTTCATAAACACTAAAAAAAATGATTAATAATCACTTTTTAGTGGGCAATTTATAATGGAAAAAAATGCAACATCAATAATCATCATGAACATCAATAAAATGCAGACAAAAATAAAGTGAAAACCGAAAAATGATAACAAAAATAAAGGATGAAAAAAAAACTCACAAAAACTTTCGTAGCTGTTAGCGATAGATCTTCCAATGTAATAAGAAAATAAACGAAAACTTTCACTTCTAGCAACATATGTTTTTAACACAGTAAACGTAGTAACTTGAAATTGAGTGAAAGAATTTGTATAATTAAAAACAGACTTTCCAAGTACAAAAGTCGTTGCGGCTGCCACTTGCCGATTGCTTAAAGAAGGCTTTGTTGAAATTGCCTTGATATTCCCATTTATGTAAAGAACAACTCCTTGGTCTTTATGCCACGTTATCAAAACAAAAAGCCAATCTTGACTATGGACCAAAGTGCTAACCTAAACAAAACTCAAACTTAAAACATGGTGTAAGGATTTAAATAAAGTAAATATACTAACTCGCAAAAAAAAAAAAAAAATTAAAATATATTCAAAAGGCATACTTCCCAAACAGATTCACTTGTAGATAAAGTGCAATATAACCTTTTGTTTATGACATACAACGAAACCCCTTTTCCATGATGACCCCCAGAATCAAATATAAAATGTGGGGTTGTGTAACTATCGACAATCTTGCTTAGTCTGATTTTAACGACAATTGTTAAACCATTTCTTGCTAGTGATGGGTTTGTGAGAAAATGAGCTAAATCACAAATTTCATAAATATACAACTGCGGTGCATCAAATTCATAAGATCATGCAACTGCAATACTACTTTTTAAATTACAACGTTAAAAAACTTAAGTAAAATTTTTAATATGTTTCTTAGTTAACTCTTTCACTACCGCAAGCCGCTGAGAGCAGCTTTTGATTTTTTTAAATTTTTACTGCAAGCCACTGGTAGCGGCTTATGAATATGCTTCACAATTTATCCTTTTTTGTACATACATTTAAATTTGTATTAAAATACAAATTTAATTATGTAGAGACTTAATTAAAATACATTTTAATTAAGTCTCTACATAATTAAGAACAAATAAGAGCCTTATTGTGTAATTTAGAAATAGAAAGTTATCACTTGATAAATTTATAAAATCTCATGAAATCCTTGATAAAAAAATAACTTCTTTAAATTTCGTTCTAAAATAAAACAGCGTTAACACTGTAAAATCTAACTTGTAGAAGTGTATAAGTATTTACTAAGTAGTTACAAAGGTCTTTTGAAGAAAAACATTCTTTTTACACATTAAATGAGTTTTGTTTTGGACTTAATGTTTTAGTTACTATTTATAAAAACAATTTTAAGCACTTTGCATTTCTTGTTGTTAAATGAAGTGTGTTAAAAACTTATTTAATTAAAAAGTTCATTTGTTTAGCTTTCTATTGATACATAGTTTGCTATGCTTTCAAAGAGATTTACTATTCAAATTTTAACTTTCAATGTTATGTCATCTAAATTTTATACAAAAAAAATGTGCGGTCACTGCAATTTTTGTTAAAACCACTGGCAACGAAAGAGTTATCAGCAGGCTCCAATTTTTTCTATATCTAAAAAGGAAAAAAAAAAGGAGGGAGGGAGGGTAATGCAGAGAGACAGAGGTAAGGCAGAGAAACAAACTCAATTAAAAAAATCAAATCATATAGAAACAAAAAATAAATAGCTCATAAAAACTTATTATTATCAAATCACATAAAAATAACACCAAAAAAAAAAAAAATGTTATTGATGCTAAATAAATTAAATGAAAAACCTCCCCCACCTCCTAATTGAAGATCACTTGCATTTTGATGAACTCTTCCAATGCATTGAAAACGAATATCAAGATACTTGACAACACCAGGACAAGTATTTCCCCAAACAGAATTTAGCGCCTTAATGGTGCATACAGACTTTCCATCACACATCTCTTTTGCTTTTGTAAGTGATCCAACTGATTTACAATTTGTAATGATGTATTTGCGTCTTCCTTGGCAAGGTATATCTGAAGTTCGGCCATAATTAACATAAACTACTTTTATGGTTTGGTAAGAAGGACATGCAACATCTTTTTGAAAATGTTCACAAATTATTTCTGCTTTTTCTTCAGAAAAATCTAGAAATTTATTAAACTATAATTTATTATATTATTAAATATAATTTAACATATTATATTAAATATAATTTATTATAGTATATTAAATATAACTTTTATATAGTATATCAAATATAATTTATTATAGTATTAAAAAAACATTTGAAAATAAAATAAAATATCAATTTGTAGCATTAATTAGCATTGCTCCATTTATTGCTCCATTTAATGCTCCATTTTAAATTATTTTTTGTTTTTTTTTAATTATTAAACGTTTTTTTAATAAACGTTTAATAAAAATAGAATTTCATAACAACACAAAATAACATTTTGTTGCCAATCAGATTTTCCATTCATTTTAGTTTTAATTTTTTATAATGCAGTAATAAATTGTTTTAGTGTTTACTTGTGGTAGTGGCACTGGCACATTAAGCTGGAATTCAGCTAAGCTTAGAAAGCTGCTGATTTATGCACTTAGTTTTTGATTGAAAAACAAGAAAATATTTAAAAACAAACTAATGCTACCTTAATGGGTAACACACTACAATGGATGGAATCAAAAAGAAAGACAAAATCTAAAGATCTATCATCTAAAAGGACGGATTTAACAATTAAAAAATATGAAGACTACATGTGTAAAAATAAATAAAAAAGAGAAAGCTACAATACTTTATTAATATTTTATTTACTATTTTTAAGTTTGTGTTTAAATGGCTAACAAATCAAAGTGTTTGTTGTGGATTCACAAGCAGTTGAGACATAGCTATTATTTTTAAGAGTAGTAAATATGCACAGAATATGAAGCAAACATGTAGCAAGTATGTAGCATGCGTAGCAAATGTGTTAAAGGTTGACAGAAAGATATTATTTTGAAACATGGGTGTGTCATGTTGTATGGAAGTAAAATTATACAAATAATTTTTTTACTTCAAGCTACTCATTTGCTAATAATAACTTCGAACTTTAAAATTAAAAATTAGTTAAAAAAATCAGAGAAAAAGTTGAGAGATACTTTTAGCTCAATTACTAATTCTAATTTTGTTTTTAACATTATACACGTTTGTTGCCTTTGATTTATTAAACCTTCAATAATCATTTTTGTGTTTTTCTTAATATTTCATACAAAGTTTTTCAATTTCTTAATTTTAAGTGAATAAATTGTAAAGTATACAAAAAAACAAAAAAATAATTTATAATTTCTTTATATATTGTCGCATGAGAATTATAGGGTTTTATCTGCATTTTTTTATGTTGTGAAAACTTAAGTTTCGATATCTAATTATTAAAATGTTTTAATGGTGTTATTTTTATAATTATAAATTATAAGTTGTTATTTAGGTTTTATTATTAAACATATATTATTATTCATAATATTTTTCAAGTTGTTTGTTTTTATTACTAATTAAAACTTTTTTTAAATTCTTTTAACGTAAAGAAAGGCAGATAGAACCCTATAATTCTCATGCGACAATATATAAAGAAATTATAAATTGTTTTTCTGGGCCTTGGGGAGCAGAATTAACATAAAAAAAAAGAAACTTTAACAATGAACTCTTTCACTGTAGCAATAAAAATCTTCCAATCATCATATAATTTATAAATTCTAAATTTCATACTTAGTGCTGTTCACAACTAATGCCATGCATAATTAGTGCTGCACATAATTAGTACCATAAATAACTTTTTTTTCATCAAAATATTAGTTAATTGCAAGTTTTGATGGGATTTAATTCTAACTATACTGTTATTTATATAGGAGGAATTACACCAAGCACATTTGACAGTTTTTTACTTTTTATTTATTAATTTTTACCATTAATATCATTATAATGCAAATCATAAATTTTAAAAGTTCAAAAAATAGAAAATAAAAATAAAAAATAAAAATTTGTTTCAAAGAAGTTTATGATTGAAGCTCGAAAAAAAAAAGCAAATTTAAAATATATTTTGTATTGGTTGCTTCATCATTGTGGTGAGAGGTAATAACATTTTAAAAACTTAATTTAAATAGAAACCTTCTAACAAATCTGTCTCTACCCATCCAGTTTCTCCATCAAATGTTAGACCATTTTCTGTTGATTGAACATCACCAAATACTCTTAATGATGGAGATGTTAATGTTCGATTATTTTGAATCAGCAATAAAAACCAATCAAATGTAGGAAATAACACCAAAGGTGGAGAAATTTTCATAAGTTCATCAATTGATGTATATGTGGGAAAAAATGATGTCATCGCAATCTGAAACCTCCCATAACTTGTTTCACCTAAATATAAACATGTTTAAAAATAATAAATAAACATCGCCAGACATGGCAACATTTGCATGGCATGACATGGTCACTAATGTAAAATAATTTAACTTTTGTCAATAAGCAGTTTTGCATTTAGGTTAACTTCTATCCCTCCCTTCTTTTCCATTAAAAAAAGCAACATAATATAAGTTGTAAAATTTAACATAACAATTTTATTAAGAGGTATTCATAAAACCTCTCTTTAAAAATGTCAATAGAAACATAATAACACTTATCAATTCATGTAACAACATAGACAAGTAAAAAAGATACCAGGTAACGACTTACACAAGTAAAAAAGATACCAGGTAACAACTTACACAAGTAAAAAAGATATCAGGTAACAACTTAGACAAGAAAAAAAATCTAGTAATTAAATTATTAACCATGATTACTTCTTTTAAATAAAAAAAAACTAAAAAAAAAAACCTTTATTAACGCTGCATCCAACTGTAAAGTTTGACAAAAACTTCATTTCACTAACAAAGAAACGACTTGCTTTTTCTTTAGCAACAAGAGCACCATTCAAATACATATAGATTCCCATATCTTCACGCCATGTCACCAAAACCAAACACCAGGAAGTAAACACACCTGCAGTTTGTGTCTAAACATGAATACAGTGTTACTTTTTTTATGTTTTCTTTATAATTTTATGTTTGAACAGACAGTATATAACTTTGTGTAGACAGGCAGTACATGCATATGTGTGTATGTATATGTATATATATATATAGTACATGCATATATGTATATGTATATGTATATATATATATATATATATATATATATATATATATATATATATATATATATATATATATATATATATATATATATATATATATATATATATATATATATATATATATATATAACATTCACTGATTCAATTATATAATACTCTATTTTAAAATTTAAATTGAGCACTTTTCTCAATAATTTAGAAACAATTTATAAATTATTGTGATAATTTATAACAAATAGATGACTGCATTGAACTCATTTCTAACTCTTTTTGTTTGCAAAATTTGGATCAATCAAATGCCAAAAATAAATGCAGTTGTTTTTCAACTCTTTTAAAATCTAATCTCCAGTCTCATCAAGGCACAATCTTAATAATAAATCCGGAGTGATCTATGATCAACCATACAATGATATGATATGTGATGATTATATACTCTCTGGTGTCTATGAAAACCATATGATGATATGATATGCGATGATTATATACTATCTGGTGTCTATAGTTTATATTTATAAGATATTTTTTCAGGCTCTCGCCCACACTCCCCTAAAGTAGTTTTCAGGAGCAATTTATGGCTCTAGCAAAAATATTATTTTTTCATAAATATAAACCACTTTTTACAAAATGTGATTGTTTATTTATTTTGCGTAACAATTTTTTTGTAGTGCTTGAGATTATATTTTAACTATACAAATGGCTTACAACTTGTTGATTTTGTAATATAAGTTATTTTATACTACAACAATTTGTATATATATATATATATTAAACATATATATTGAATATATATATACATATATATATATACATATATATATTTATATATATATATATATATATATATATATATATATATATATAAATATATATATATATATATATATATATATATATATATATATATATATATATATATATATATATATGTATATATATACATATATATATATATATATATATATATATAAATTAGTAGAAAATCACTTAACAAAAATTTTTTCTCATTTTACACTGTGTTTCATCAATAAAGACTCATCAGATTTCTGATGACTCTTTATTGATGAAACACAGTGTAAAATGGATTTTTATTTATTTATAGTGTTATGGATTTTTATTTATTTAGTGTTAAAAATTTTTGTCAAGTGATTTTCTACTAATTTATAATTGCTCTATTTTATAATTGGTCAATTTTGTGAACTTAAATATTATGTTTAAGTTCACAAAATTGTTTATAAAAGAAAAATCATTGTAACTAAGATGTAAATAAGTCATTTTAAAAATTAATTGTAAAAAATTGCATAGTAAACTGCTATGCTTTGTTAAGCCATGGTTAAACACCATAAGACATTTATTTATTTATATAAAGCATAAACTTCTTTATACTTTTTGTTTGGAGATTTCTGCTGTTTTAAGTTTTATTTTAAACTAATTTGTTTTAAAACTTTACTAGACATAAATTAACAAAAATATTTTTAGTTTTAGTTTATAATAATAAAACTCACTGAATATGATTTAAATAAAATATTTATTTTTAAGGAAAATAAAAAACTAAAAGCCATTTCTTCAAATGTAATGGAATGCATACTGAGAAATGCTAAAACACTTGGTTCTGATGAACTTATATTTTTACGAAAAATATTTCTTTAGAATAGCTGCAAAATACTTCAACATCTGAAGAAAAATAAACTTTAAAAAAATGGGATATGCTAGCATTCATTTCTAGCTGGAAAGAAAAGTTATGCATTTATGTATTTATTTGTTGAAAATATATATTTTGAATTAATATAGTTAAATATGTAAATTAATATAATTAAATTAATAATAATAATTTTAATAATTTTTTTAACTTTTAGGTTGTTATTATTTTTTTAGGTTGCAGAATTTTAAAAATTTTTTGTTATTGTATTTTTAAAATATTTTAGCATATCTGAAGAGATCAATTTGCCAGAAAAGATTGCAAGATATGATTTACATAAAAACTCCTTTGATGAAATTAGACTTTATTGAAATTAAACAAGTTTTGTGAACTTGAAAATATTAGTTTAGCCAAATTTCTTGATTTTTTTTAAACAAGATTTTAAGACAAGTCTGGACAGACTGTGCTCCTAGTAGGCATTCAAATAAAAAATTCTTTCATTTTCTGGTTTTAATGTATTGCTTAGTAATATATTGAACATGCTTGAAATCTATTTTGGTGTTTATTTCAATTCATTTTAGGCTATTAAACAACCCAAGGAGAACACTTTTTTAGACTCTGATAATATACTAATTAAAATAAAGTTTGGATTAAATGAGTGGAAGACATGCAACATTTATTCAAAATAATAATGATAGCACTTTTAATATCATGCTGACAATGTTCATTTTCACTTAGAACGAAAGCTGGTTTTTTATGGTTGTATATATATATTAGGGTGGAGCGATTTTGAAAATTTTTGAAATTTGATTTGCCTGAGCAGCAAATCAATATCTTTTGGTGAAAAAAGAACCTTACTCTTTTTTTTTTAGTTTAGATGAGTTCTTGAGGTTCCTCTTTGGATTCTAAATTTTTGATGGGTCCTAATATTGTTTAAATTTTTTTTCTTCTAAACTATATCAACTTGATACTTAAAAGTAGCAAAATAATATGCTGATTTTGAAAATAATATTTGTTTTTATTAAAAAATTAAAAGTAAAAAAGTAGAATTGTTTTTTTCATTAAAAACCCCCGTCCTCAACAAAACGGGGGTTTTAAGGTATATTTTTGCAAGTATTTTTTTCACTAAAAAATTTTTTTAATAAAATTATTATTTATTAAACAAGCATTTTTCTGCTTTTTTTGAGTCCAAGGTTGATATGGTTTAGAAAAAAAAAAATTCAAAAATATTAGGACCTGTCAAGAATTTAAATTCCAAAGAGGACCCTCAAGATCTCATCAAAATCAAAAAATATTTTTTACTTTTATCTTATAATTAATAGACATTGATTTGTGTCTCAGTAATATTGGTTTTTAAACTCTTTTTTTTTTGCTATGAAAATTGCTCCACCCTAATATATATATATATATATATATATATATATATATATATATATATATATATATATATATATATATATATTCTGAAATAGTTGTTACATTCACGGGAGTTTACAAATAGTACATGTACTAATCTTAAGTAAAAACCTTGTAAAAAAAAGCTACTAAATATATTGTTAATGTTAATAGTAATATTAATCGTCCACAGCTGTAACAAAACGAACATTAAAAGTTAAAGGAGTAAAATAATAATAATGATAATAATAAAAGTGGTAGTAGTAACAATAATAACAATAAAATGATAAGAGTATAATGATAATAATAAAAATAAAATGACAACAATAAAAATAATTACAATAATCATAAAAAGAATAATAGTAATTTAGTATTAGCCACACACATACACCTTTTATTAATATGATTTATATTATTATCATATTTTATTAATGTGATTTATATTATACTTTGATTAATAAACTCAAATAGATAATCAAATATATTAATAATTTTGGTTATATAAAAACCTTACACGACAGTAATTATGAAAATATCAGATTATAAAATTATGTTTATACACACATTATGTTACATACACATATATATATATACACATATATAAACACACACACACACACATATATATATATATATATATATATATATATATATATATATATATATATATATATATATATATATATATATATATATATGTATATATATATATATATATATATATATATATATATACTTACATATACATGTACACATATATATACACATATAAATATATAAACATACACATACACACATACACATCCATGTATACATATACACATGCATACATATACAATCACACTTATTCGCATGCGCTTATCACAAACACTTATACATAGATACACATATCTTTGGATTTATAAACTGTATTTGATTAGGAAGGAATGGAATAGGTTACTCTTAAAAACATAGATTGAATGGAGAGCTTTTAGGTCATAGGGAAAGTTATTCCAAGATTTTATACTTTGGTTTTTATATGGACTTATATCCATAAGTAACAGAACGATGATTTAAGACTGCAAGATTCAGATTATCAGTTGATCAAAAATAGTATCGGTTATTTGCATTTTTTGGGAAGAAATTGTTGAAGGTAAGAGGTAGGTTTTTGTGTTGGTGGTTCCAGACAAACTGGCAATTCAAGAATTGAACAAGGTCACATAGTTTAAGGATCTTAGAAGTAAGATAAAGCACATTAGGATTGGATTTCTGAAAATGTATTATTTTTAAAGCTTTGTTTTGAAGATGAGATATCCTTAAAACTTCTTGCTGTTGAGATTGTCCCGATATTTGACAAGCATATCGTATATGCGAGCCAAAAATGGCATGATATATGTTTAATGTTTTCAGATTGGCATAATGGCGAACTTTAGCTTTAGCAAACTTTAGTTGTAAAGATCTGAAAGAAGCAAATCATTATTTAGGAGTTGGAAATGCATGTTTTGATCTGTGTACATGCTTAAAAGATTAGTGTTTGGATATTGAAGAAATTGAAAATGGTTTTGTGATCAACTGTGACTACCCTAATACTACCGGGAAAAAGGGAACAACAACAACAGGTAACATTACTTGAGAAAATTTTTACAAGAAAACAAAAAGGGATTTAATTATAACACAATTGCTTGCTCAATATCATGCAACATCAAAAAAATTTGGATTGATGCCCTTAGTTACTCTTCAAGTACTTTCCTCAAAAAAAAAATTTTATGCAAACCAATATAAAAGTTACTATACAGATTTTAATTTATTTCTATAGTTATGGATTTTTATTTATTTAGTGTTATCAAATGTTTTTTTTTTTATCTTATCAAATTTTCCACAATAAAATTTTTCCGAAAAGTTCTCAATCAACCCCACAGCACTTTTTATTCAAAATGAAACAAATGTCCATGAAACATATGACAGTTATTTGATCCACTGTGAGGAAGGACATATGGTGGTAAAAAACTGCTTCAAGTCTCATAATATCATTGTTAAATAAGAAAAAGACATTATCAAAACCTGTCTAAACCAGACAAGTGTGAAACTATGAACGCTAATTTTGAAAACTTATTTTTGCTTTTTCCATCTTTTGTTGAACATAGTGTGTGAATTTATGTGGGGTATAACAACAATATGAAAAAATTTGAAAACTAAAGAAAGATTTTATTAACTAAAGTTTAAAAAAAATTATCAGCCTATGACAGAGTTCTCTTGGAGATCCAAAGTGTAGAGATATTTTTAAAATTAAAAACTGCAGACTTTAATCTACATGAAAGTTCACTAATGATATTCTAATGATGTAGAAGTAGGTCAGTTATTTAATTACAATTAATAATGAGTAAGGATTTGGAGAAGAATTATCTACATATCTGAGGTACAGTGAAATATATATATATATATATATATATATATATATATATATATATATATATATATATATATATATATATATATATATATATATATATATATATATATATATATATTTACACTATTTTACTTATTTTTATAAAAAGGTTTTCTGGATTTATGTACTTATTCAAAAAATTAAAGCCTTTTAAATCATATTAATACAATGTAAATCTAAAATCAAAACAGGTAACTGGAGATATGCTTCAGTAAATACAAGCAGTTAACATTAAAAGAAACAAAACTTTCTTCTAACTCTTTGGTATAACTTGAAAAAGAAACCTTTAATCGACTTGAATTGTATTTTTGCAGATAACAGTTTTGTTCACAGGTTTGTTTCTATAATAATTTTTATAAACAATACCAACATTTTTAAATCACAAATTGTATATACACAAATGATGAATAGTGTATGCTACCATTTTTGTAGGCTGCTATTTTTATGGCTTCAAATTCCAACCCTTTTGTTATACATATTGAGAAACTAAGTTTTAAACTTAATAACTTGCATTTTAAGTAAAACTAAGACAAAAAGTTCCCATTTTAAAAGTGTAGACCCCTAAAGATACCCATTATCATGTCTATCAACCATTGTGTCAGTATAGACCCCCAAGTTATCCATTATCGTGTCTATCCTGAGATTTCGATTTCATTTGAATTCTTATGAAGTATTTTGCATAACCACATTTTAGTATAATTTTTGTGTTTAAAATCATTCTGTAATATAACAAACTTAAAACTGTTAAATAATCATGCCTTTTTATTCTAATTTATCCACAATATCTAATATATATATATATATATATATATATATATATATATATATATATATATATATATTGAGGTTGAACAAGAAGATTAAGTTAATTCAGCTTGTAACAGAATATTTTGAAAAAAATTTAGAGAGGAAATGTTAAGATTCTCAAGTGCAACACATTAAAAGAGCAAACTTTAAAGCTTTTATCAAAAAATGATCACATATAGCAGTGACTAACCCTCTAAGTCTTTTAAGAAATGATTACTTTAATGATCAAGTTCAATTTCCATATCTTGGATAAAATTGCTACACCAGATTAGGTGCTTCATTTTGTTCATTGTTATGACTGTTGTAATTATTCCACAAAAAGATGTTCTTCTAATAAAGGTGATGTAATTTGCACAGATCTTTGCAAATACTAATCACTGTGATAACAATTCAGAGAAGGATGACAACAAGCAGTCTAACCTAGGTTACCC